>NW_027185383.1:3594546-3717046 GCF_022577435.1 Embiotoca jacksoni | reverse complement strand
ACAAGGAAAAGATGAGACTAGTCGCATTCTGGGAAATATAAGATCCCGTTTTTCCAGGTTGTGGTTTTGGCTTTTTAGCGAGTCCCCCAACTTTATTGACCTGCAGTAATAAATAACTGGAGCACCCCTTTAAGAGCAGACATCTTCATGACTGTTATGTGTGATCACCAAATGTTGATGTTTAACGTAGCCAGCAGTGTTGAAATCATTTGATTTTTTATTTTTTTAACTGACTAATCAGCCTTATATTGCCTGCGTGTTTGATTTTTGCCTCCAATGATGATAAATAATTCATAATATAGTGATGTTGAGTCAAGAGAGGACTTTACAGCGATCATCAGAGGATAATGAGATAAAAATGGGTTTTTAGCGTGTTTGTTTTTCTTCTTTCAGACGTGGCGCTCCGAGGGCTTCATGGCCCTCTACAAGGGCTTCTTCCCCAACTGGCTCCGCCTGGGACCCTGGAACATCATCGTATCCTTTCAACCGCCTCATTAAGGCACCGCTCTGTTTACACACATCCTCCGTGATGTAACATCTTGTGAACTGCAGAAATCAGCGGGGAAAGTTACATTCAGCATTACGTGACATTCTATTGTTTCTGGGAGGAAGCTTAGTTTAATGCTCGCTAACTCTTTTATGTAACTTGGTGAAACTACTACCCCACTGCCACCCGGTTCGAGGCCCTCAGTGGGGTAGTGAGGCAGTAGATTCACCAAGTTACATAAAAGAGTTAGCAGGAAACGGTGTGGGGAGAGGGATCTTTAGATTAAGAAGTTTTTGCAGGCTGGCAGATACTCATCATGCTCAACCCAGGCCTGAAAGATGTAATGAGATTGCTGATTTGTTGCAGCAGAATAGACTGCGCTAACAAGGGAGGCTTTGAGCTGAAATGCAAATGGAGCCAAATTTCCTCCTTGTGCTTCCCGTTCTGCTCAACACTCCTCTTCATGCTGACGTTCCTTTAACTCCACGTTCAGTTCTTCCTCACTTATGAGCAGCTGAAGAAGCTCGACGTGTGATCGGCAGAACAAAACGGAGACGAAGAAACGCGTGTGAGCGTACGCCTCCGATACAAGGACCAAAAATCAGGGAATGGCTGGAAGGTGACGGAACCAACGGGGGAACAAATGTCGACCTTTGTTCAGGGGTAGCACGAGGATTTGCCCAATTCATGTTTGGGCCCTGTTTATTTCTGTCTCCAGAAGCCTGAGGCAACTGTGGGAGGGACTGTGACACACACACAAACAACTCATATTTGATGTTTCATCTCATCCAAAGACTTAACCACTCATTTCTATTTGATATCGACCCCTCAGATTCGTCAAACCTAATTTACTGACTGTGAAATTGGAGAAACTTTTAGTTGGTCCAGACACTTTGTTTATCCAAGTCCCAAGCTGATTTAAAAACAACTCTGGGTTTTCCAGACGTCTTTGCTTAAAGTGCTCTCCAAACTGAGTGCCTTAGTTTGTGATACATGTGGTTTAAGCCTGAGCTGCATACGGACTGAGAATGTTTGCGTGCATGAGGTGACAAACCTGGACAAGGATCTGGTGTTTTTCATTAATTTTTGTCTATATACATTTCTAAATTGAGAGATTGCGGTGAGGAAAGGTGACATTATTTATTATTGTCAGTGTCCCTGTTTTTTTTTTTGTTTTTTTTACAGACTAAAGAGCCAGGAATACATCTTGGTGCACTGTAATGAATAACGGTTACATAAACAGCCCATTGCGGGTGCTTGTACACATCACGTATGTGGCGAGACGAGTGGTATCTCATGCGCAAGTGGGCGCAGTAAATATAACCTTGGGCAGCTGAGGGGTTGACACTGCTCTTCTGGTCCTTGCGTTATCATATACGTTACAAATGCAGACGTTATGTAAACCTACATATTAAACCTCACGCATTTCTAAGTTCAGACCACTGGGACAGATTAGGTGGACTGCACATGATCCGCAGTCGACTCAAGTGTATTTTCCGATACTGTATTTGCACACCCGTGAACTTTCAGTGTAAGGAATGAATAGGTTGCTGGCTGGTGTGTGTGTGTGTGTGTGTGTGTGTGTGTGTGTGTGTGTGTGTGTGTGTGTGTGTGTGTGTGTGTGAGCTGTCGCTGCTGCCAGTGTCATTTATTTTTTGTTATATTTCTGAGGTTGTTGTAAATGCTGCTGTAGTCCTGGATATTTTAAATAAAATGGGGAGGGTGAAAAAACAACAACACTTTGTCGGTGTTTTGCTTCGTAGACACCACAGTGTGGCGCTGTGGAGCTGCATGTTCACCAACCACAACTCGACCCAGTTGAAAACACCAATAGCTTGTTTTGAGTTTTTTGAAAAATCCCAGCCCTCAACTTTGAGGCCACAAATCTAGCACAGTGGTGTTTCTGAGGGATTGCCCAGCTCCTTTCAAACACATGCATGTTCCCACTGCATCCCACAAACTTATGAATTTTTCAGAGGGGAATCTAAGATGTAATTGTTATATTTCTGTGGGTAAATTCCCAGTTTTCCTTCATCAGAGCTGTTTGAGGAGACGACGGGAGCTCCAGGGAGCGGAGAGGGAAGTGTTGCAGCGCACTCTCTCGCAGTCTCTGTGTGGATCTGTGCCTCGCTGTTTTATTTAGGGACTATCACCATGGGACTTATTACTTGTGTGCGAACTGTTATTGTTGTATCTGCTTCATCTAAGCCACCGTGAGTTGTGCTGCCACGTTCCCGTTGATGTGAAAAGCATGGCTGCGTCGAATAACTCGATTCCAAACAACACCACAGAGCATGATGGAGGAGCTGTAGACCTGAGGGGCGCCGTGCTCCGCAAACACCAGCTCACATCTATGTCAGATCAAGGCAGGATCTCGCACTGCCCATAAGGCGAGTTGGAAAAAGAGAATAAGAATAATGTGAGGCTCGTGCCAGGATTTGGCATCTATAAGTTGGCATTATAGCGTGCTGCCTGGCATCCCGTCCCTGGCACAGTCCTCCACAAGCTGGACAAGTATGGCCACAGGGGATTCCAGCAGTCACAGACATGCTACATTATGGGTATTATTTGCTGCCTGGCCCAAGGGTGCAGAGGGGCTGGCTCTTTTGTGTTCCAGGGATCAGAGTGCGCTTTTGTGTCGAAGGGATAAAGCTCCACTCAGCTCCAAACACCCTGCCCTTTCTCTCTCCTTCGTTTTTGTTCTTGCAGCCCGTCTCTCAGATGAAAATGTTGCAACCCACAGATGAATAAGTGGATGGATAATGAACGAGCGGATGGAAATGTAGACAAGGAGACGAATCTATCACAGTCTGTTGATCCATTTGGAACAAGGACTGTGCTGCTTCCGGGCTCCGCAGTGCTGACAAAGAAAGAGGCCGATTGCCATTTCTTTTTGGGACAGAAACGTTTTTCTTGATGCTCAGAAAACGCCTGAGTGCTTAGTTTGGGTATAATGAACGATTCTCCCTCCTGAAAACACATTGTTTACCGGACATAGATTTGGTATAACATCAAAATCCGTTGCTCAGGAGGCTATCTGAAACATCTTTCTCTTGGAGAAAAAAAAGTGCAGCCTTCTTTAATTTGAAGCTGTGCCTGTAGTAACTATTTGGATGAATTGCCCAGCTATGCCGGGCCCGTGAAGAACACACTGACAAAGTGAGGGTTTAAAACAAGGGAGAACTCTTGCGAAGATGCCAAGTGATGCTTTAGATACTTATTTTCCTGCACAACAACACAGATAATTCAATGGTGCATTTCAGAAAGAGAAAAATCATTGCAAGTTGCTGCAGGAAAAAGAACACAAATAGCTGGAGTCAGTTAGCTCAGTATAAATCCTGGAGACAGTTTAATGAGTGAGAAATCAGAAAAAAATGTGACAACAACAGTTCACTGCTTTATGGAGTTATTTGACAAAACTAGTTTTTGGTCGGGCAATTAAAAGCCCAGAAGTATTCAGCACATAAACCCCAGTAAAACTGCAGTTCTTTTCATTTTTACACTTCGGTTTTGACACAGTTTAAACAAACAAGATCATGTGCTCATTAGTTAGATTGATACACTAAGGTGAACTTTGTTACCTTGGACAGGGACGGGTTAGTAGATGCGCTCAGAATCATGTAGGCCACCTTGTCTTTTTACTTTCAGTACGTACTACAGCTACTGTTACAAAGTATGTAATGCTGCATGCAGTATGTTTACGATTTGGACATACTCCTTTTTCATAAAACTTTGTTGTCATATCTGTTGCAATGGGTAGAGCGACATTTGAAGGAAAAGGAAAAAAAGAGGTGATTTTTAATGAGTGATTACACCTAATGTTACACTCAAGTGACTACCAACAGTAACGTCACCCATTGGTGTGTGAACGGCCGTTTTAGGTATTTTGGCTGTTGCCATCTTGCTTTTTTGGAGCCAGAAGAGACAATATGCAATCTGTGGAGGAATGAGCTGTGGATCTGACTCAATCTGATTGGGAACCTGAGAGCACTATGCCCGCCCACCTATAGCCATAGGCGCTTTCTGGGGCCTAATATTGAATAAATGAATGAATTATTTTCAGATGGCACACCAGAAAACTAATGAGAAATAATTACTTCATCAAATAACACCATAATGACTCATGGAAAAAAAATTATTGTCTGTGTCCTTAAGGAGAGAAGTTGAATGGGAGTCTATGGAGCTGGAGCCTTTTTGGAGCCAATCCCCAGAAACCCTTGATGGTAATGCAGTTTAAAGCACTTCCACATAGGCCTTAATTTTCAGACCTGGAAGAGACATCCACTTTTATTATGGTCACACTTCTTTTTCATGCCTCTTCCTCTTTTTTTTGTTCTTCCTTTTGTGAATCGCAACCAGGTGGAGCGTTCGCGCTACTAACTCTCTTAGCAGCTCAGCCGATGTGCCGTATCTTCCGAGGACTGTGGGGGAGAGCAGCCAGAGAAGCATGCTGGCCTGCATACTGCAAAATACGATCGAATGCAGTATGACATCATGGTATTTTGGAAATACTGCATTTCATATGCTATGTATTGGGACATATTAAATCTTTTTACATACGAAATAGTGTGGCAGTATGGGTATTGGAACAGACAGCCTGTTTCTAGTCCAGATGCTAAACTAAGCTAAGCTGCTGTATCTTAATATTTAGCATGCAGACATGAGGATGGTAAGCATATAGCCCCAAATGTCTATGTATTCGTGTCCCTGTTGAGAAACTACAGGGACACTGTGGTAACATTTCCATTCAAATGTAGTGCAAAAAACATAGAAATATCAGGAGGAAAATTTGGCTGCAAGATAAACACTTGGTGGTTCAAATTTTCCACCATTAGATTGTTGCAGAAGGCAATGAGATGATGTAAGTAAAATCTAAAATGTCAGATGGAAACAAGGCATTTTTGTTCTTTCATAAAAAATGTTGTCTCTTTGAAACAGTTTACAATTAAGTCACATGCTTCCTGTAGGCCATGATTCATTTGCTAAGCCTGTTTCTACTGCATGAGCCCCACTCTGTTTTTATCAGTCCACTAACTTTGCCCGCTTCGTCCTCAGTGTAAAGACTTCTTTGCGTAAAATTGCTGGTGTTTCCACTCAGACTATTTTTTACGTAGGCTATATATAAATTAAAAATGCACATGAAAGCATTGGGATGTGGAAATGCACTTTTACGAGTTTCCTCTGTTGCAGTGTCTTCACTCTGCCACTTTGTCGGCTGGCTGTCTCATTATCATCAATAAGACACCATTTGAGAAAAGTGCCTCCGTTTCTTGTCTGTCACACCCATAAACATGCTCAAGTGCTTGAGTCGACAATTCATGTTGACTAAAACTCCTCATCCAAACAAACAACAGGCGCTCTAAAGCACAGTACAGTCGACCTACATTTACACCCCACTGGAAGGGGACTGGGACCCCGGGGACACAGGATCACAAGGATGAGCCGCTGGTAATGCTGCTCCATTGTTCCATTAAGATGGGAACAGGCCAACAGAGTGAATGTTAAAGGAGATAAAGTGAAGCGAGATTTGTTCTACATGCCGACTTCTTTGACTCAACGGCTCCAAGAGTCAGCGAAAGTGAAGTTCTGCCACTTGTGGTGCCTCTTTAATACACTTTGACGTCTACAAAAGTTCATTGACCTTCTAGTGTGTTCTGCTGTTTAGAAAAGAACAGTTTGACATTTAGAGTAGAGTTAGATAAGAAGACATGAGAGATGTAGAGTTAGATGATAAAGAGTACCGCTGTTTGGGGGGTTGATAAGAAACTGCAGCTTGGAGACTGTCAGCTTAGTTAGCATAAAGACTAGAAACAACAAGCTTTAGCAAAGGTAAAAATTTAAAAAAAAAAAACACAAACACACCTGTTCACTGCTTTAAAGCTTATAAATGTACTTGTTTATTTGTTTTTTTTAATGTACAAAAACCGAAGTGTAAAACAGTTTAGTTGTACTTTTTAAGATAAGCTAAGATCTTATCTGTAGTTTCATATTTACTGAAGACACAAGAGTGGTGTGGAGCCTCCCATTTAACTCCCTGCAAGAAGGTAAATTCACATTTCTCAAAGTGTTGTATGTGTCTGGAGGGGTTTACAGAGTGTCTCTGCTGCTAACAGGTGTATGAATGTATTCCACTTAGTCATTTTATGTAGCCTTTAAGACATTTAGGGCCTGATTTACTAAGATCTCAAATAAAGGGTACGAACTTGCATGTTTTTTTCCAAAGGTTTTTGCAAATTTATTTTGCACCCGTCTTGCGAGTATTTGTATCACTGATATCAGGTGCAATTCTCTGTATTTAAATAAGGGGTCTGCGTGTGTTAACGTGATTCCAGCCATGAAAAACAGAACGAGCGCAAAAGGAAAAATAACTCTGGTCCCATTGAAATTAAGAAATATATAATATATATATATATATATAGTGTAGCGAGTCAGGAAATGTCCCTCCTGAGCTACTGTAGGTGCAGGCAGGCCTTGGCATCTCCTACTTCCTGGTTCACTCATTAGGCAGAGTATAAAAGCTGCACAGAATGAGCTGTTGTCAGCCTGCATTGAGGATCCATAGTGATCTGGTAGGTGTTTTTAGGTTTCAGTCTTTAAGTTAAGTTATGCTGTTAGTGGTTATTGTTTGTTTGTTTGTTTGTACCCCAGCTCCAGCTCCTCAGGGAGGTCCAAACCAGGTGTGACCCTGCCCAGATGAAGGAGGCGCAACATATGGGCTAGACTTGAAAGCCACTGCTGTTTTGTTTTGTTTCATTTAGTTGGAGGACTTTTGTTGATGTTAGTTTCATGTGTTTTAACTAAACTGTGTTTGGTATTTCCCCCAAGACTATTGCTCTCCATAAAATTGTATTTTTGTCAAGTTTGATTGTCCTGTTTTCTTTTAGGAGTGCTCGGTGCTGGCAGCAGCGTGGCTGCCCAGATGTGGTGGGTCTGGTGACTGGGTCTCTCACCTGCTCCTCACATTCTCAGTTGTGTGGCTGATGGTATTTTCTTTTTGTCTTACACCTCCTTTCAGTATTTGCATGCTGTTTTTTTTTTTTTTTTTTTTTTACCGTTATATTCTTAAAATTGTTTAAATAAACATTTGTAATCTTGGGGGAATCCTTTGCCTCAGTACATTGTTTTCTGTCACTTGTGGATCCGCGGTTGTTCTATCTAAAGTCTAAGAGGAAATAACCCACCCTGCGGTACCGGTGGTCACCAATGGCAATAACAAAACGTTATATGGGAAATTATCAGCAAGGCAGTCAATAATGTGGGGAAAAACAAAAAGGCTTCATAATAAAAACGTCAGCAAATAAAACAGGAAGGACGGTGGATGAGATCCTCTAACAAACACCGATCAGCAGGTTCAGATCTTTCTGTGATGAGCAGGTGACTTTTCATTCAGTGCCTCGCGGGTGCTCGTGAACTTTATGAAGCTACCTGTGAATTCTGCGGGACACATTCAGGACCTGTGACAACACACCTGAATAACGGGACTGGGTGGGATGAACCAGAGGCAGAAAAATGCTGAGTCGTAAGAAGTTTTTGAATTGCTGCATTTCGTGGCTCCTCCTTGTTGTTGGCTGTCAATCATCATTCAGTTTATTCAATGAATCAGAAATATCATCGCTGGACAAACGATACGTTTGAATAATTTTTCCCTCTGTCATCTCAAACATGTTTCCACGGGTGTAAAACCTCGTTCTCTACGTATTCTTTAGATTCTCTGCGTCTCCTTCTCACCAATAAGAGCAGCCGTCTCTCCAGATGTGCTCACCTGATTAATACCTTCCTTTCAGTCGTGTTTCTACTTTCAGTTTGAGTAAATGTCGTTGCCGGTAATAAATGTGTATTTGCATGTTCCCTCCCCGTATTTTGCACCTTCAAGCAGAAACGCCCAATATTACATATGCATGCGGGCAAACACGCAAAATGGACAACGTGTTAAATTGCACATTTGAAAGGGGCAACCCTCAATGCACGTCGTCAGTAAATCTGTTTGGATATTTGTTTGCAGGTGGTGTGGAGATGGCACGTGACTTTACACACGCATACCTTTAGTAAATCAGGCCCTATGTGTATTCCACTCTGTCTGTTTGAGAATGTGTGTGTGACATAGACTGAATATAAAAAGGGACTACCCTCTTGGTCTGAAAAATGAAGCTGATGTGGAAGTGCCTAAAAGTGCAATACCACTGAGAGCCCCTAGAGGCAGGCTCCAAAAAACAACAACCAAGGCTCCATAGATTCCCATTTAACTTCGCTCATGAAATATTAAGTCAATAACTTTTTTTGTCACGAGTTATTAAGATGTCATTTACATTTTGTTGTGTTTCTGGTTTGTTTGACAGATCTGTGGTTCAGTCAGGTTTTTGCTAAAGGTGGGCAGGCTTGGTGTCCTTGTGTTCCCAGTGACAATCAGATCCAGCACTCACTCCTCCCCAGTTTGTCCAAATAAGGTCACATTTGGCAAAAAAAAATAAACAAAAATTGACGAAATTCCAAACTAAAGGCTTCAAAACAGGAGTTCAGAAACCAATGGGCAACTTCACAGTAGATTGCTGCTTGGTGTGTGCATGCATTTGTATGCAGCTGTGGTATGTGAAAGAACTGTTTTCAGTGTCCCAGATTGACAGAACAGGTCAATAAAATAAAAATCTGCCTGGTAACGCTGCTCAACGATGTCTATTCTTCATGATGCCGAGCTTCCAAACCCAGAAGGGCTGTCGCTTTCACAAACACGCCAAACTCGGGTATAATTCTCGGTGTCCTCACTGACTATCAAAGATGATGGATATTAATAACTTTTAAGTTTTTTCTAATGATTGTTTGGCATCACAGATGACTATTCACTGTTTAATAATCACTGAACATGCACCGTTCCCTCGCAGTAAAAGGAACTGAGAAAGTGTGAGCTGCAGCAGAACCAGTGATTCTTTAGATTGTCCTCTTATACAGGCGAGCCTATTTTAAATTTTAAGGTGAAAGTTTGTGCGTATGAGGGAAGTTCAGTAAAACAACACTTGAAGGTGTGCGCGATTGTGTTCCTGTGGCTTTGTGAGTGTAACCACATGAGGAATTAGGCTAGCTGCATTAACCACTAGCTCACTCACAGAGTGAGTGTTTCCCTGCGCATTCACTCGCAAATGACCGAGAAATGGACAGATCGTTTCAGTAATTCAGTTCAGTTAGTCCAACGAAAACACAACACTGATTGTAACTATGTACTTACAGTTCACTAGCTAGGACCCCGCCTCGGCTGGGGGCGAACCTTTATTGATTGGGGGAGATTAAGCCGGGGTGAGAGTTTCGCGGTTTGGGGGAAGGCTTAGTCGAGGATCCACTGCGGCTCCCGGGCCTTGCAGATCCCCGAGATCTCCATGTGGGACGGAAGGATAAAGGCTATGAAACATGATAACCATAAGTGAAATGGTTTAACAAGAGGGAGGGAGGGTGGGATGCAGAAAACGTGAACAGGCCGAGGTTTAGAGTAGGTGGATATTTATAGGAGTGTGGCCGGAAGTGGGGGAGTGGTTGAGGCGTGGTCCTGCTCCTGCTCCTGAAATTCAGCTAAAACGTTATCTCCAATTAAAGTTGTTCTTGTGGAAGACTCTTTTTTTTTTAAATATTACAATTTATTTCAGAGGAGTTTGCGTTCTTGTTCGCCTAAATTTCCAATGTGCACATGGGCTGTTTGTATTTTATATATTTTGCTGTTAAGAGGAGTCAAGCCTGATAACATGCACGCACGCATGCACAGCTGAACATTCCTGTGCTTTTTGAGTATCTTAACCAGGGTGCCGGTAAAAGGATCGTAGCCCCAGCAAGCTTAATTTGCCACTTTACAACCCAATGCAGCTCTTCGATGAGAGTTTTACACTTCAGTTCTCAATAGAATTGTAGTGGGTTTTTCTTCATAACAGCAACTTTTGCTTTGCATTTTCCCCAAATTATCCTCTTTGTCCTCAGGTTCTCCTCTCCATTCTGTACTCTACAACCACAAACTGGGTTAGAAAAAAGATGGCTGGACTGCATATGAGCAGGGAAAGCTGCCTTCATAAGTCACCAAGTCCTTGTCAGATGTGCTGTGCCTTGTGTAATTCCAGAGGATAAACACTAGGCAGAGCTCATGCGCTTTCAACCCACTAAGACATGCAAACAGAGGCATAAACACACCATCTGCCTGTGCCCCAACCGCCAGACTCGGTCTCTCTCTACATAACCCGCTCAGTCACAGCTCCCTCATTAATATCCCAGCTTCTGATAAGGAATAAATATTCAAATATTCTGCAGTATCAGTTTCCTTGGACGCCTGATTTAAAATTCCCTGCCCTCAGGCACAGCAGGCACAGCATGCCAGCACAGCATGCACAATCCACACAAACACACTCATACACACACACACACACACACACACACACACACACACACACACACACACACACACACACACACACACACACACACACACTGAGGCCTCTGATGTGTGTTGGTGGCGTTAGTGGGATTGCTCACTGACACAGAGCCCTCCCACACACTGTACATACTACGATGTGAAGCTGCTGTTCTTCACTTCTGTTTATCTCTGTCTCTCACCCATTTCACAAAAAAAAAAAAAAAAGGAGGATAAAGTGGGATGAGTTGGAAAAGAGAGGTGAACGACTGAGGTGGGGAATGGGGGTAAAAATGAATTGATGGAATGAGATGTTAGATGGAGTCAACGGGGAGATGAGGAGAAAACTTTACTGGAACTCGGCTGACGTGGAAGCCGGGATGAGTGCGCGAAGAAAGAGAATAGAAGATGACAAGAGGAGAAAAGATCGGTGGGAGAGAGGAGAGGAGAGGATACAACGCATGTCCTGATTCTCTGCTGCGCTCCAATTAGCATCCATATGAAGCCTCTAAGACAGTGGTTGTCAACTGCTGTGCCAGGGACTCAAGACACAAACGGGCTGTGAGACAAAGGGTTATTGGTGCTGACATTATTTGACTGGAGAACAGTCGAAGAAACTCGGCAAAACTGTAAAACTGGAAAGAATGGGTATTTTAGTGAAGCCAGATCTCAGCCAATATTAGCAGGTGCAAAGTTTACTCTCAGTCCGAATCTGAAAAAATACACAAAAGCAACAGTGATTAGTCTTTAAAGAAAACACTGAGCTTGTAAAATATGTTGTCACTTTAACATTGAATTGGTAAGAAAAAAACTAAAAGCAGAATCAGGTCCAAGTAGTAAAGTCGGGATGTTTGTGCTCATTAAGCTTTAAATGTCAAGATGTGCAAGATGACAACATGTAGAGTAGGGCTGAGTATAGTTCAATCATTTTTTTAAAGTAGTACTGATGCCAATAACATGACTATGATACCGGTATTTCTTTTGATACCAAGTTTAAAAAAAAAAAAAAAATCCATTTCAAGAAAAAGAAAATTCAATTACACATTTCGGTAACAATCTGCAGTTTTCATGAATTTTAGATGGGGAAATTGTAAGCCATGTTGTTTTCTGTAGCTACGATTAAGAGATATCCCCTAAACTCTTCACACGCAAGCTACTGCTTGACGGTACAATTTACTGATGTCCTGTAAACGCCTCACATGTTATCAGTAGACTAGCTTGACTGCGACAGAGAAGCCTCCGGTTAACGCAGTGGAAGCAACTCAGACAAATGTTTGGCTAAAAATTGAACATTGAAAATATTTTAATAAAGTGTCGCAATGTAAGAATTAAGCAGCATAAGGTTGAATCGATGGTTTTAATTATGTAGGCAGACCGCCCAAGTGACTACATCCATTAACTGCTATAGTACACTGACACTAACGAGATTTTCTCCTGTGTAAACGGAGCAAAAGTTATGCGTTTTAAGACAAAACCTGTCAGGGTAAATTTATTGTAGATATCAAAATTTGCACCAAAGACATTTTTTAATGGAATACATACCTGAACTAATTCGGTACCATAAAAGTATAAAAATTCGGTCTCCAGCCCTGTTCTGAAGTGAAGTCCACCCATTTTGCCCAGTTAAGTAATTCTGAGGAGCACGAACACACCACTGATTTATTTGTGACCCCTTCATGGTATCATCTGAAGATATACTTATGCTGATGACACTCAGCTTTAAGATGATGACAACGGACCAATTTATTTCACAAAATATCTTACAGCTAAACCAGAACAAAACAGAAATTTTACTGAGAGGTTCAAAGGCTCAGAGAGCCACAAAATGTAATTCTCCGGGACTTACCCCGAGCCAGGCATGCAAGAAAAATCAGTACCATTTGGGTATGTCCTCAATTCTGTTCTTCACCATTTCAGAAATATAGCTACAGTGCAGCCACTTCTCTTTCTGAGCGACAGAGAGACTAATTCAAGCTTTTATAACCAGCAGGCCAGATTATTGTAATGCTCTCCTATCTTGTTTTCCCAAAGAAGTCATAATTCAGTTACAATTGAGTCAGAACTCGGCTGCTGACTATGACCAGAAGGAGATAACGTATAACTCCTATTTTACGGTCCTTACACCGGTTGGCTGTCAGTTTTTCTATTGACTCTAAAATTATTTTAGTTGTCTTTGAAGCACCAGTGATTTGATTGAAAAAGCTCTTTAGGTTGTTCTAGAGTGCAGATCAAAAACATTTGGTAAACATGTTTTAGTCTGGCTTTTGATCAAAAATTATTTTACTTAATCATATATTTATTTTATTGTATTTTTTGTATGTTCTATTCCTCATCAAACACATGTATTTGTCATCTTTTATATGTTTAATCTAGTTCTAATATTAAATGATTATGACTATTTTTTTTTTTTATCTTAAGTGTGTTCACTTTTTATTACTTTTACACGTTTTGAATTTGTAATGTGCATGTTTATATTTGGCTTTACAGTCTCCCTCTAATTGACTGAACCTCATCAACAAAAGGATTTTGCTCTGTTGTCATGGAAATACATCTCTTGACACGCAAGCTCGTTAGCAGCTCTGCTTTTTTATCCAACGAGCATGAAACAATCTGAAAGATTTGCTTTGGCCTTCACAGACACCCCAGATTTCACCCAAACTAGGCACCTATGGGAGATTTCATACCAACATGTTCAGCAGTGCTCTCCACAACACCAGATGAGGGATATATTTGTTTTGGAAGAATGATGTTCATTCCTCCAAAGGAATAACATTTTATGTTTGATTTTCCTCTCATTTGTCACATTTATGGTATGCCTTACAGATTCGGTGAAGATACCGACTCATATTTGTTGTAGATTGCAAAAAGCCACAGATAAAGACTTCATCTGTGTGCTATAAATTATATTGCTTTAATATCTGCAGTTAAAGTCAAAGCCTACACTGTACTAAATGTGTTTAAGAGTTTCCCTCTGAATCAGTCTGAGCTCCATGTCATCTGTGTGTGCAGAGAAATAAAATCAATGGATAAGCGCCCACCTGCCTGTCAGCGTGTCTCTTTGGTACATTTTAAATAATTAAAATAAAGAGTATACTGAAAAGAACCATTTTTTATAGTCTTACTGCTAAGTTTAGGTGTATATTTGGGCTACTTTCTCATATTTTCTTCCAGTGACAATCAAATTTCCACAGTGCGTGGCTTCATAGGTTGGACCATGAGTTCACCTCACCGTGTCAAATGAGCCAAGTAGGCCAGGCACAGTAGGGGTTCACAGATCTGTATTAATACAGCGTAGACACTGAAGGCAGAAAGAGAGACAGACACAGTGCAACTCCTTCTCCGATCTCAACCAAATAAGAGTCACATGTCGTCTGACGGCATGAGGCTTCATATCACAGTAATCTGCTGAGGGAACAATCGCACCATTGTTGTTGCAGACTGTTGGAGGTGAGAGGCCCATCACACCCTCTCTTTCTCTCTATCTGTCTCTGTCAGTGCTTCACAGGTGCAGTCGGACACAATCTGCAGCAGAAAACTCGCATTTCAAAAAAACATGCCAAAATGTGATCTTGGAAAACCGTCTTCTGATCACACCAGAGATAACCTACTTATTACACACCGACTCTCTGAGCTATGCAGACATCGCTGAGCAAATACCTGCAGTCATGCGAAACTGGAAAACATCAACAATCCTGTGACAATCGAGGGTAAGATCAGATTTGTGTTCATTTAAAGGAGGCATTAAAAAATGGTCTTGTTTTGCCTTTGTAAAATGGTGATATACAAACGTTGGCAAGACAAAAGTCCACAAGTCTCCTTCCTCAGAGCTGCTCCAAAAACCTACATCCACAACCAGAAGCACAAACTTTGACAGCAAGTAGATTTACAGGAACTGTTCGCTAATAAGGTCACAACACCAATTAAAGTCATACCAGTAAGTCCTCATCAGGGTCAGCCGTCTGACCTCTGCTCACACAGAGGGGCCACTGTAATGTTGAAAGAGGCTGAGAGATCAACACACATATAGACACACACACTCAATCGGCCATGCACGATTCGTTTGATGAGTTAATATTTAAGTGGGTGCTAAAGTCAAAGAAAGGCCTCTTTCTGTTATTAGATTAACAGAGAATCTCCTGTTTGTGGGTTTAAATGTGTTTATGTGTGACAGGTAGCATCAGAGTATACTACACTCCCCTTTCAGCATTTAAACCTCAATAACTGACTTCCAATTAACATATGAGCCTCTTTGGCTTTGTTCAGACTGCAGTCACATTGGATCTGATTCTCAAATTACATTTTAGAAAAGACCGTTTGCACTGTTATTTGCAAGTGAGCAGATCAGATTTGTTTTTTCCAGATATCACCAACCTATATGGGTTGCTGTGGTAACAGTGTATTCGTAGCTCCACTGGTGATGCGGCTGGTGATGCCAGCAGAGATGCATCAGTAGAAAATCCAATTGGAATTTCAAACCAACTTTAAATGTGGCCTTGGGCTCAGCAACAATGTTAGCAAACAGTTGCCTAATTTTTTACTTCCAGCACACACATACTGTAGTAACGTTAGCATTCACTTGGCATCACATTTAAGGCCAGCTGGCAAAAGCAATAATGTAGGTGTAATAATAATAATAATAATAATAATAATAATCTTCTTTTAGCTCAGTTTTGTTGGCCACCAGCTCCTCGGGAAAATGTCCACATATTTTGCTGCTAAATGCTCCACTTTGTTGATCAGCTAGTTGTGACCTTCTGTCACTTGACGACTTAATCTGAGCTTCTGTGCTACAACATATGAAAAAAAAAGTAAATGAAACTGCTGGTGCTGGCTGATGAGAGACGTGACACTAAACCAAGACAGAGTCATTTATATAAAGTTTAAATATATAGTGTGAGTGACTTGTAAATGATCTGATTTATATCTATTTAATTATATAACTTGGAAATGATGCCTTTTCAAAGTACTTTCCATCTCAAACAGCTGAAATGTGCAAGAAGGAATAAAACCAGATTAAGGAAACAGAGGTTGGAAGACTTTATTGGGTTAAAAGAAAAAAGCCCTTCAGGGCATGTAACTGTTTGGTAAAGGTCAGTTTTTATTTTGTTTATGTTCCTCCTGCGACTACTGGTTTGCATTCAGCACACACAGACACAAACACACACATAGATCTGAAAAGTACTACTGATGAATACTCCTTCCCTGCACTCCTGCTCCTCTCTTTTTCCCCTGCAGTCACTCCCGTGGGGGATTTTTTTTTTTGACCTCATATAGAGAGGCGCTGTAATGGGAGGCATGCATCACCAATCTTGGTATTAAGACCCATTCCAGTGTTAAAGTATTTAGTGTTTTCTTTTCTTTTTTTGATTACTGTCTGTTTCCAGTCTGAGATCAGAACGACACACATCCTACAGAGAATTAATCCTGAGTGGAAGATGGATGTGTGGATCAAATTTACTGACAATTCATCCAATGGTCATTGAGAAATATAACTCTGAAACAAAGCAGTTGACCAACAAATCAACCAACATTATCATACCTAAAATTATATAGCTATCGTGGCTAAAAATATACATTGTAAAGTCTCTGATATACATGAATAATTAATGAATGAATTAAATAATTAATTTGTTCAGTGCAACATTCTAGTCCCTACATTTTAAGGATAGGTAAACAGATAAACATGTTATACAGTTAATCATTTTAGGGATTTTTGTTTTTTTTGTTATCACATTTTAAATGGAATTGACTTGGATTTCCCTTCACATTGAATGACATGCTGGTGGGTGATGCACAGTGTACACATAACAAACCCAACACAAATATCTGTCTGGAACTGACATTTGAAAAACACTCTGACCATGATAGCAGGATGAGATCAGGTCATTCCCATCTAATGTGGAACACTTTATACTTATTTAGTCATTTTCACAGAAGGTCAGCCTGCTGTCCTCTGTGTAATGAGTACCCTATCATTGATTATGACTAAACATGCAATATTATTAGGCACGCACATACAGTGGGTACGGAAAGTATTCAGACCCCTTTACATTTTTCACTCTTTGTTTCATTGCAGCCATTTGCTAAAATCAAAAAAGTTCATTTTATTTCTCATTAATGTACACTCAGCACCCCATCTTGACAGAAAAAAACAGAAATGTAGAAATTTGTGCAAATTTATTAAAAAAGAAAAACTGAAATATCACATGGTCATAAGTATTCAGACCCTTTGCTGTGACACTCATATTTAACTCACATGCTGTCCATTTCTTCTGATCCTCCTTGAGATGGTTCTACTCCTTCATTGGAGTCCAGCTGTGTTTAATTAAACTGATTGGACTTGATTAGGAAAGGCACACACCTGTCTATATAAGACCTTACAGCTCACAGTGCATGTCAGAGCAAATGAGAATCATGAGGTCAAAGGAACTGTCCAAGGAGCTCAGAGACAGAATTGTGGCAAGGCACAGATCTGGCCAAGGTTACAAAATAATTTCTGCAGCACTCAAAGTTCCTAAGAGCACAGTGGCCTCCATAATCCTTAAATGGAAGAAGTTTGGGACGACCAGAACTCTTCCTTGACCTGGCTGTCCAGCCAAACTGAGCAATCGTGGGAGAAGAGCCTTGGTGAGAGAGGTAAAGAAGAACCCAAAGATCACTGTGGCTGAGCTCCAGAGATGCAGTAGGGAGATGGGAGAAAGTTCCACAAAGTCAACTATCACTGCAGCCCTCCACCAGTCGGGGCTTTATGGCAGAGTGGCCCGACGGAAGCCTCTCCTCAGTGCAAGACATATGAAAGCCCGTGTAGAGTTTGCCAAAAAACACATGAAGGACTCCCAGACTATGAGAAGTAAGATTCTCTGGTCTGATGAGACCAAGATTGAACTTTTTGGCGTTAATTCTAAGCGGTATGTGTGGAGAAAACCAGGCACTGCTCATCACCTGCCCAATACAATCCCAACAGTGAAACATGGTGGTGGCAGCATCATGCTATGGGGGTGTTTTTCAGCTGCAGGGACAGAACGACTGGTTGCAATTGAAGGAAAGATGAATGCGGCCAAGTACAGAGATATCCTGGAAGAAAACCTCTTCCAGAGTGCTCTGGACCTCAGACTGGGCCGAAGGTTCACCTTCCAACAAGACAATGACCCTAAGCACACAGCTAAAATAACAAAGGAGTGGCTTCGGAACAACTCTGTGACCATTCTTGACTGGCCCAGCCAGAGCCCTGACCTAAACCCAATTGAGCATCTCTGGAGAGACCTGAAAATGGCTGTCCACCAACGTTCACCATCCAACCTGACGGAACTGGAGAGGATCTTCAAGGAAGAATGGCAGAGGATCCCCAAATCCAGGTGTGAAAAGCTTGTTGCATCATTCCCAAGAAGACTCATGGCTGTACGAGCTCAAAAGGGTGCTTCTACTCAATACTGAGCAAAGGGTCTGAATACTTATGACCATGTGATATTTCAGTTTTTCTTTTTTAATAAATTTGCACAAATTTCTACATTTCTGTTTTTTTCTGTCAAGATGGGGTGCTGAGTGTACATTAATGAGAAATAAAATGAACTTTTTTGATTTTAGCAAATGGCTGCAATGAAACAAAGAGTGAAAAATGTAAAGGGGTCTGAATACTTTCCGTACCCACTGTATATGTAATTAGATCATCCAAAATAATTTTCGCCTAATTTCTCTTTGAATCGAGACCCATCCCAAAGGAGGAGAGACTGAAGGAGAGCCACAGTGGCCAAAGATGTGTTTTTACAAAAGAAAACTAAGGTGCAGCCTTTTCTGCACAAGCAAATCACTATCAGGAGGCTTTCTCTAATACTTTATGCATTCAGCATGTTAAGCTCTCCCAAAAGGAATGCAGAAAATGTATGAACATTTGGTTTGTATTTCTTTAGTCCCACAAGATTACCATCTGTGGGTCTGTCTCAATCTCACTATCTCTCCTCTTCACCCAGGCGTGAAGTTGAAACCTGAACACAACCAGGACAGCACCAAGAGATATGTGAGGCAACACACTATATATTCCTCACCCAGTATTTTTTTGCCATGCGTTGACTGAGAATGTTAGTGTTACTTGGTTGTTGTGAATAAACAGAAAGAAAACTGGTCGGCTAAACATGAGTACCATTAGGGTCTGCAATATTTCATTATAAGTAAATGCTGTTGGTCCGTGCACCATTTTGGTACAGACTGAAATAAGTCAAAATCCGCAGATTGCCACTAAATTTAGTTCAAATATTTATGAGTACATTTGGTCTAACACTGTCCTCAACACAAATAATACCCAATAATTGTGGTTATGATAATTACCTGCTAAACTAAACCTCAATGGTTAAATAGTGGGTTTTTTTAAGATGGACAGCAGAAGCACGATTCTATTCTTAAGCGTCAGCATTAAGGCGACACGAGCTGTAGCTTGTTGCCTTCCCATCCCAAACACAGCAGACAGACACAGGATTTCTAGAGAATTTAGAACTTCCTGTTGCATTTGGATGGCATTAATGGAAAACATGTACCAATCAAAGGAACTCCAAAGTCCGGCAGAGACTACGTCAATTATGAAAGAACCTACTTTATTGGTCTCATGGCTGCCTACAGTGACGAAAGTGCATGTGTCATATTCAAGGAGATTGGCATCACCAGGAGTTCAACCTGTGTGTCCTCAATCTCCAAAATAAACATCAGTGTTGTTTTCCCAGCACATGTGGGGTTGGCACACTTTTGGTGCATACTGTCCGTGCAAAACAAATTAGTCTGCAACAGCCGGCACAGCCAGGCCAAATTCATACTGATTTAAATTTAAATGTGTTCACTTTCGCTTCAGGTGTTTCATTTGCAATCAAAAGTAAACAATGAACTAATAATGCTATAAATAAATGTCTAAAAGAAGAAGAGATGGTGATGGTAAAAGTGTACTGTTTTCATGAAAATCCAGAAAATATGTTGGTGCAAACGAAGGTGAGTCTGGTGACTGCTGAGTGTGTGAGAAACTGAACATGAGAGTGATAGAGGCAGAGAGAGAGAGACTCCTTTGTGGCAATATTACATGCTCTAAACTACTCTATCACTGCTTATACCGTGTGAAGACTATCATGCGTTAAGTTTCCCTTCTAGGGGGGTGGATACTGTTAAACCTTTTAACCGGTTTAATTACTGTGAGATTTTTACGAAAGGACGAGAGACAGAGAGGGAGATGGATAGAGGAACTGAATTTGGAAAAGTCACATTCCCTTCATAGTGAACCCTTTATGACTCTTTACAGACTGTTCGGTCCAGAAGACATGTTGTCCTTTAGCTCTCTCCCACCGGATGACTTTACACCTTTAGTCTTTTGCAGGGAGTCAGCAGCGATCCTGACCCGTCCAAGGTCAAAGTGTGTCTTAAACCGATTGAAACGCTGGCGACGCTTTTGTGTGTGCACAAGCGTGGGGAGGCCACATGTCAAATCTGCACTGCAGCTTTCCAGAATGGAGAAAAAAAGAAGGGTAACAGGGAGACTAATCGTTTCTTACGTCAGGCAGGGAGTGAAAACAAATATATACATGTAAGGGAGGAAGGCAGTGTGATATCTTTATGGCTCAAGAGTCCAGAAGATGGTGGAAGAAAAGTATGAAGTGCAGGAGTTCATGTGTGGAGGAGAGATGAGACTATTAAGATGTTACATCTGTTAAACGTTACACAATGCACATGCAGCATATACACACGAGCACAACACACATCATGTGAAAGCAAAGCAGTGCTTTCCATCCTACACCAGGTTTAGTTTTTTTATTTTCAGCTTCAACGTGTGTTTTTCTGCAACTTTACCATGTGCGCACTCACAGCAGCCGTGGAGGTCAACCAGCAGCATCCTTTCATGTGCAATATGTGGAATATTCCAGTCCGAATGTCTGTTTCCAGGATCAACAACAGAACAGCTGAAAATATTGTTCTAACAAAACAGAAAGTAACGAGTCTTGGTGTAATCTTAGACTCAGATCTAAGTTTCAAGGCCCACATTAACAAGGTGACGAAAACTTATTTTTTTCCACCTTAGAAACATAGTCCAGGTGTGGCCGTTTATAAATCAGACAGATGCTGAAAAGTTCATTTCTGCCTTTTCACTGGCCTCCCAAAGAAAACAACAGCGAGAGAGACTTCAGATGATCGAAAAGCTCAGCTGTTAACCAGAACCAAGCGGAGAGAGCACATGAGTCCAGTTCTAGCTGCTCTGCATTGGCTGCCTGTAAGACAAAGACTTGACTTTAAGGTCCTCCTCCTCACATACAAAGCTCTTAATGTGGTCGGACCAAGTTACACCGCTAACTCTCTCGTTAACTATGTGTCTGTTGCTGGTTTATTGGAGGTTCCCCGCAACAGCTGGAAGAAAATCAGGGATGCAACATTTGTCAGTTGTGCTCTAAAGCTGTGGAACACACTTCCTGTAGATGTCAGGGAAGCTAGCTCAGTAAAGAAAGCTTAAAACTCATCTCTTTACTTTAGCGTTTAACTTGCTACTCCTGAAGCTCTCTTGCATTGGCCTGCACTTTGAACTGCTGCACCCTTAAAATGCACATTGCTTAATTCTATATTTTAAATCTATTCTATTTTATTAATGTTTTGTCTTGTGTTTAATTTAATGCATTGTATCTGTTCTTATGAATGTGAAACACTCCATGTAATTTTCTTACTGTAAAGCACTCTGAGCTGCATTTCTTGTATGAAATGCACTAAACAAATAAAGTTTCTTCTTCTTCTTTTATTATTATTATTATTATTACACACACACACACACACACACACACACACACACACACACACACACACACACACACACACACACACACACACACACACACACACACACGTCACACTCTCACCAGATTTTCTCCGTATCATTGGTGTGCTCTTGTGTGTAAGATTGTTGAACAGTGGACACACACATAAGAGTGTATTGTGCTGATGTCAAGAGGAGGGCCATTAGAGAGAAAGGGTGACAAAGAAGAAGATGGCCTGAGGAGGTCAAAACACGCGCACGCACACACAACAGATGGGTGTAATAACACTCGTGCACAGATGAGCACACATGCTGCAGCCCGGGTACTTGGGTAGCCTGAGGGCTGCAGTTTAGTCATTTCATCGGTGCCTAACGTTGATGTGAGGAGTGTGAGAGGGGCACAGTCTCTGCTTTTTTGTCTCACAACAGAGGAGGGAATCAAACTCTGGAAATGGTTAGAGGGGGTGAAGGAAGGGCCAGAAGAAAAGCCAGGGGAGGGGAGAACGGGCAGATAAAGGGTGCGGCAGATAGAAGGGAGATAAGAGAGGCACAGCAGGGAGCAAAAAAAAAGAGATATGACACATTTTACAACAGGCGATTCTCTAATAAAACTGTGGAAGAATCCTATAATTACGATATGTGTGCTGCTCTTTCAAGTGAAATCATCCAGAGAGGCGGGAAAGGGCTCAGGCTGCGGCTTTGACATATTTATTGGTACACATGGTGAAATGTGCTCTAAAGGTGTCCACATGCTCAAACCTGAAGTGCAGGTCGGATGTTGAGGAATGTGTGATTCTTCTTCCCCGACACGTTTCCGATGGCAGAATCAGGATAGAGGAAAATTTATGCAACTTGTTATTGAATAATGAAGCAATTTTGCAGGTCAGATTTTCCCAAAGTTGAACTTGTAGCCCTGAAATGTTTCTGTGAAATTGATCCAGCAAGTCTCCACGGTCATGAGATGGGTATCCTCTCAATAGCCTCTCAATTCGTTGAGTTGGACTCACGACAAACAGATGGCTGTCAAGTTGGATTTGAGGTAAAATTTCCAATCGGACAGTTGAATATGGCAGTTTTTGTAGCTTTCCAAAAGTGACACTGTGAAATTTAGACACACTTCACGACCACAACCAGGCAGATGTGTGGAAGTAAAAAAAGAAGCAGGGTTTGAACTTTTCTCTTTAGCTCTTCTTTTTAGTCTTTAAAAAATATTTCTGTAATTTTTTGTGTGTCCGGCTGAGTGCAATATCATGAACATCATTCAAGGAGAAATTGTGTGAAATATGTGCCATTATCGACCTTCTCTGTGATGTTCGGCTCCTACTTCCCGTGGCTGCTCTGAACAGCTATCAATAGTGTTGATTTCCAATGGCGTTGGACAACTTGTCATACCAATTTAGCTGTTATGCTAACATGATCCTGAAAACTCACCATCAAATGATGGAGATATAACTAGACAAGTGTCATCCCAACCTTTTGTCATCCCAGGGCCTCGAATACTGTCGCTGGTGTCTCAGGCAAATGTACAGGGTGTCTTAGGTTTAGACCCCAAGAACCATGTGGTTAGGTTTAGGGAGAGATCATGGTTTGGGTAAAGTTTGGCATTGTTGCAATTTGGTTTGGTATAGGCACCAAAACTATTTTAGAAAAACATCATGGTTTGGCTTCAAATAAGTAATTTTGTATATGTAACATCACATAAGTTACTTTACGTACATTGCGTAAGTTAAACATGTCGCATTAAATAAATAACTTGCATAACTTAAAAGAAATCCACAATGTCTATGCGTTTTCATGGACTCGAATATCTTTCTCTTGGGTTAAAGTCTTTTGTTTGTTCCATCAAGGCACCCCAACCTCCTCCCTTCGTGGAGTTTGTCACTCGTTCTACTCCGTCACATGAACTCCTTCAGGTCATGGCGTCAACACCAAACAGCTCCTTGTGCGTATGTCTTTGATTTCAACGGCTTTGCCAAAATGTCAGCATGTGACTCTTTGAGAATGAGAACAACCTGTCTATCCAGTGATCAGACTTGTCCTGAACATGTCCAAGTCATAACGAACTCAAAAGAAAGCTGAGGAAAGAAGACACAAAAAATTATATGTCAATGTTAAAGGAAAAAAGAGTTTTCAAAAGGGTAATCACACTAAGGGCAACTGAAGGGTTAACACTGAAGTTGTAACTCATTTTAAAGAGTAAATAAACACACTAATAGCTCTGGGCTCAAGCTTCCAGCATCACCAGGTCACCACTGTTGAAAACGCACACTCTGCCCCTGATGCAGATGGAAAACACCTTGAATACATTTACTTACAAAATCACTCTCTTCATTATTTGAGGGCAGAAGTATATTTTTTATGTCCAAATAGACCTGTCCCTGAAGACATTCCTGCATCTTTTCTTCTCGCAGGAATAAATAAACAGCCTTTTGAATTGAACAGATGAGGTCACCAACTGATGGCTGAGGGTGAAACAAGTTGTAAAACACATTTCTATGTTCAAAATTCTCTGTGGTTTTCTATAAATTCCACAGCCTGGATTTATTATTATTTTAAAATCTGCAAGAATTTAAAATATACAGCAGATTTTTCCTACGTGTAGCTTCAATATGCAAATCCAATCTGTGGAAATGAAAGCAGAAAGGTGACTGAGGACCAAACAGAGAGACAGAAAGGTTGATCAAGAGGAGAAAGGACTCAACCAGGAGATGCTTCTTTTATACATCTAATAAAATGGCAGCTAATTCCTCAATAAACCCACAAATCTGTTCTCAACTCTGCAGGGCAACACTCAGTGAGCCTTTACTGACTCCCGAGGACAAGGACACGCTCACACACACATAAACTCATAATTCAGCTGTAAATCAGCATGTCGTAACTCTAACAGAGCACGCTCAGATGGCGTTTCAGGTTTTAGGTGAGATGCCCTCATGTTGACACTGCCGGCAGTGAATCCTCACTTGTTCGAAACAACTTAACTCTTTGTTCTCGCTGGATGTGAAGACGATTGTCTGCTTTGAGACAGAAGGAGGGCTCTCCACACATTAACCAGCACAGGCGATAAAACACGGTAGACAATGCCGAGAGGAATGAATGAGAATAGTAAATGTAATTTTATTGGGACGTCAGTCAGTGTCAGACTAGAACGGTGATGAACTGGTAGTAATATAGTCGAGAACGAAACACCAGTTTGAGTGACAGCTACGCTTCTTTCAAAGTAAAAGACCGTGAAAAAGGAGTTGCAGAGACTACTTTAGCACAACTTTTAGATTCCTGATAATAAATGACTTTCCTAATTATCCAAGCGTTGTCAAAATCATCCCTACACGTAAATGTTACATCATGTGTATTTAACATGTGCAGAAATGGAAAATTAGCTGCGACGCTCTAACAAGAAGCCAGCTGACATTCTGGCTGGAGGTATTTATTGATTACTATTAACCCCACTGGCTGCATGAAGTCTCATCCAACAACCTCAAACTGTGAGCTTAACCAGTGGATTCTTCAGGGTAGTGTTACCAGTGAAGTTATCAAGCTGCAGCCAAGAAAACACAACACGAAAATAAAAATAACTTTAGTTACCAGGAAGCACATTTGTGTTCTTTAGTGGTGGTTATGACGGGAGTGTGCGTACACGTGTGTTTTTCAAATGTACGCAAGAAAACACGTGGGCAACCTCTTGACAACAAGAAGAAAAGCTCCTTTGTTTGTTGTGTTTGGCTGAAAACATACAAAAATGTCCAAAAATTAAATTAAAAAAGCAACATAGAGTGTTAAACCAGTTAACAAGAACAAGGGCTAGCACCTGGCACACAGTACATAAGTCATGATATGCATTCTGTGAAAATAAGTGTCCACACTTTGAACATAAGAAATGGATCCCGTGAATTGGCCTCAAGACACTGTGAAAGTAACACAGTATTACTTGGATTACTGTCATATAAGTACTGAATGTTAAATTGTAATTCTTTACACTATTTGTTATTATTTAGTTTTTTATTTGGGATTTGGTGGTGATGTTTTATCATGTAATGACATTCATGATAATGTAAATACTGTTTCACTCTTCATCACAAACCAGCGGTACTGAGTCATGTATATGGGGTTTCAGTGTTTGATGCTCGTTGCCTCGGGGGGGCTTGAACCTCAGCCAAAAGGACGGCCCCCTGACTCACAAGGCTCGCTCACTGCTCCTCACATCGTTGGCGTGATATTGTGATAGCTTTGCTGTCACATGGCATAAAGACCATTTCACAGTTTCAAATACAAAGATAGCTGCGAGCAGGAGGGGAAGCGCACACATGTTGAAATGGTGATGATGTTTTTGGGAGGGCGAAAGGGCAAAAGGGGACGTTTGTGATAAGTAATGACATCTATATATTAAACAATAATAATACAATCACCTGACATAAACACACATCTAAGGGGCCAAGTTAAGAAAAGTACACTCTTTTTAAAGGTCCCATAAAGTATAAATTCAGATTTCTATTTCTTTTTTTTTTATTATGAAGTATGAGTCTACTTGCCATATAAACACTCTGACTGTCAAAAAGCTCAGCCCACAGGGAAATACACACAGCCCGTGATCAGCAACTGTGACGTTTGGATCTACATACGTTTGTGATGTCACAAACTCATGTGGATGTCAGCCCTCAGCGCCGCCCACTGTTCAACCTTTTATGCAGAGAAAACACTGGCGTTATTCTTTTACAAAGCCAGCAAGCAACCAGACCAAAAAAAAACAACCTGTGGTTTGAGTGTGCATGCGTCACACAAAAAAGGGGTCAGCCAATCAGAGTAGAGGGTCACTGATATCCAGATGCCTTAAATACACAAACATAAAACAGCCTGTTAGTGGTAGAGTTCCAGAGAGAAGCTTAAGAGGGGTGATGTAAGACAAGATGGTTTTTGGTCCTTGAAACCACAAAAATATCCTCCTATAACAACACTGCAAATGAAATGCCAGAAAAGTGTGAAATATGGGACCTTTAATGTAACTTCCAGATGATACTTAAGCAGCACCGATGTTTCCAGTTACGGGTTTTCACAGCTGTCTGGGACAATATACCTGGTATCCTACTTTATTCTTTACCTAAACAAAGATCCAATACAGACCATAGAAACATGGAGATGGTTCAATTGTTATGACACGTTACTAACGTCTATCTAACGTTACTGTATCATATTTCCTGAAGTATGCATAAGGAATGGAAACAAATTTGAGACATGGGAACAATCTTGTAACATGAAAATAGGAGTGAAGAAGGACACATTTCTGTGACGGCTCAACATTAATCATCTCTGATCAGGTAGTGAAGCAAACAGAGCGGTTTCAGTGAATGGAAGAGTACTTTAACAAAGATAAGCATCTCTTTTCTCCCATAAGCTCTGTTGCCGAAGTGCACATGCAGCAGACATGCAGTAGAAAAACACATAGTCGACCTAAAAGGAGCTCTTAAGGCTCCTCTGAGATGTTAATCTATCAACAGAGAAACACATCTGGTCCTGACTGCCTTCTGGCCTGAGAGTAAAATCCTTCTCAGAAAATGTGAGCCTCACAGGGAGGATCAACACCAGGCCAAATCAGGTGTGGTCTAGACAGTAGAGAAGAGGAGCACCTCAGCAACGTAACGATATTAGAAGACTGACAACAGTCTGAACATCATAAAGCAAACAATAGACACCACAAGACTCTCAGTGCTTACTGTCATGTACATTTGACACAGTACGTCATCATATCTGGACAATAACTAACTGGAACATTTGTTTTTACAGTGCAGAGAGCAAGACAAGAGAAAGGGTGAAAGAAAAGTCACTTCTGACATGTTAATCTCTGTCAGTGAGGTCAAAGGGGGGGGGGAATCGCAAGTGGGTTGACAACAGGGTGAAGGAAAAGCCTTCAATTATTAGTTTTGTTTTCTAAACTGAATTTAAAATACTTTCCTTTGATTGCTTGTTGAACTACATTAAACAAATATTGGCAGGGAGTAATATCTCCTGCACGTTTCAAGATGTGGTTTTTAATTACAGTCAGTAACAGCTTGTGAAATACGGTGCTGTAATCTGCAGAGTGACCGCACACTTATAACATCCCAGTTGTACGATTGTTGTGGATGTAAATGAAAGGAAATGACTCAATATCAAACACTGATAAATGGGTTTTGTTTGGCTGTTTACTGAAACATTTAAACAGCTATAATCAAAACTTGTAGGAATAGTAATGATGATGGATAGACTAAAAAAAAAAATTATAAAAGAAGGAGCTATAAATTCACCACTAAAACCAAAATAAAGACACTTTATGTTTAATCTTAAAGCGTTTCCTCCATTAAAAGGAGAAAACCGTGATGAGCATAGTGTAAAACTTGTGAACATCCCACCTCCCTTCCTCTACCTCCCTCCACCTCCTCCTCTGCATAAAAAGAGGAGGGGTTGGAGGGCAGGGATCAACTCTGCAGACTCTTGAGACTGTGTTCACTGAGACTGAGCAGTCAGTACTGGAGAGGACTGAACTCACCAGAGCAACTGGATCACAAGTCTGGCGCTTCTTCTTTTTGTGTGGTTTTTTTTGGGGGACTTTGGCAGCAGTGACAGAGAGAACTGCTGTTGCTGGAGATGACGGGACTGTCACTGCTGGAACAACATCCCTCTGCTTTGGGAATCTTTCAATGTCCTGAGATCCTGAGAGTTACTGGAAACTTTAAGAGGAACAAATAGTTGAAAATTTCTACCTCTAGGTAAGTAACAACTAAAGCAGCAATATTTTATTTAGGGGCTGTGGTAAAATTACTGTGTTTCAATCTGAAAAAAAAACAACCAAAAAACAGACCCCACCCAGGTTTATTAATGTTTTTTTGAACCCTCCTCTTTCTGTGAATCCTCCTATTGAAAACTGTAACACCTTCCCCACAACAAGTACAAATTTTGTAGTATAAATTAGAACAACTTGTTTGCTCATGTACTCCAATTAAAATCATAAAGATCCCCTCTGGACATGTTCAAAATAAATACTCTGCAGTGAATACTAATGGAAATAATTTTTCTTTGATCATGTATCTGGTTAAACATTCTTAATGTGTCAACACCTCATCCCTCATTGAAAAACCCAGAGACTATGAATATGCAGTTGTATTTGGATTAGCATCTACATTAGGTGCGATGTCTCAAATCACACCTTAAATCCTAATTACAGGTGAGCTCAGAGAAACTTTCCTATTTTAAAATAAAATTGTGAAAGCTCTCCTCTGCTTGGGAACTCAGAACAAATATCATTCTCATAGTGAGGCTAAAACATTTGACCAAAACTCACTTTGGAGTGCAGGGTGACTTTAATATCTTCTAATTTGAGTCACAAAGAATGTCTGAAATACTGCCAAAAAATAAAATGACTATCCTACTTTAGGCCAAAATAAAAGTTACAAACTCCACCTCCTTCCCTAATAATATTTATATAGTCCCTAAAGTGAGTGAAAAAGTACTGTAATGCTGAAGTAGGGTGGGTCTGTGGTCTTAATTGATTTATTAAAGATGCCTGACAGCTGGATCAGTATAAATTCTGGAGCCTAATATGCCCCCAAGGACCTGTGGTGTGCAGCCTTGTAGGCCTATTTCATATGGTAACCATATTCCTGTAGTCAGACAATATGCCAGCTCAAAGTACTCACTTGAGTTTTTGTGTTCCAGGCACATTAAAGAGGATCAGTTGCAGCACTGTTTGTTGGATAAAAGCCACATTCAAAATCTAACTCCGGGATGAAGTCTCGTCTCCTCTTCTTGGAGTTCATCCTCTTGGCGGCTCACATACTTGTGGCCAGTGGCCAGCTGGAGCCAAAGAAGCAGCTGCCCCAGGAGCCTCTCAGCGTGACCCAGAGGATCGGGCTCGTCGAGAGAGATGTGCAGGGTCCGGTTAGGCCCAACATCACCATGCCCCGACGCCGCCTGCCTCCAATGTGCACCGGCCCAACTGAGATCCGAGACACATTCAAGTACATCAACACGGTGGTGTCCTGCCTGGTGTTTGTCATCGGCATTATCGGCAATTCCACTCTCCTGAGGATCATCTACAAGAATAAGTGCATGCGTAACGGACCCAACATACTGATCGGCAGCCTGGCACTTGGAGACCTGCTGCATATCATCATTGGCATCCCCATTAATGTTTACAAGGTAATGCAAGGTGCAGCATATAGCCGAATAAAAAGTCTATACCGCAGAGGGCTGGTAACACGTTTATGATAATGATCCTCTGCTTTACAGTATTTTTTTTTTACCTGCAGTCAATTCAAAACTCCTTTAACATTTCGATTCAGTTTCGTTGAATTCTTTTTCTATATAATATCTCTGTAATGTTTATCACAATAACTTTTTAAGGTCATATGCAAATATTTTGCTGCATATTAGACTGTAAACCCTTCACACACACACACACACACACACACACACACACACACACACACACACACACACACATTCATGACATGCACACATAATCAAGCACATACGTACACACACAAGTAGGGTTTAACATGTTATTAATTTAAGGCATTCTGAGCCCTTCTACTATCCCCTATGTCTCTGGTATGTTATTATCTGTTGGGCTCATTTTGTGTGTGTGTGTGTGTGTGTGTGTGTATGTATGTGTGTGTGTGTGTGTGTGTGTGTGTGTGTGTGTGTGTGTGTGTGTGTGTGTGTGTGTGTGTGTGTGTGAGAGAGAGAGAGAGAGAGAGAGAGAGAAAGAGAGAGGACCACAGTATCTGTATATTTGGGTAAGAGGGCAGGCTTGTTAAAACAACTGGTCAGAGTTGCATACCAGAGCAGAGACAGGACAGACAGGGTGGTATGGAGACATACAGGGCCACATATGATTTCAATAGATATCCACTCACATTCCAGTCGCCGTTTCAAAAGGGCATAAAAAGTCTCATATTGTGCAGGTTTAGTAAAGTTTTGTTGTTCTCCAGGAGCTACTGTAAGCTTTACCTCAAGGGGTTACACTGTCTGGAGGTCAAGGAGAGGCCTCAGTGTTTTTAAAAGAAAGGCCAGAAAGAAAAAAAACATCTCTGGATCTCTGGATCTCTGGATGGTCACAGAAACTGATAAATTCAGGGTCATGCATATCTGGCCTGCTCTGGACAGCTAAGGCTGATAAAAACCTTTGTGGAGCCAGATGATTTGCTTCAGTCTCTACATGGTTTAACTCAGTCATCGACTCTCTCTCCAGCTCCTGGCTGAGGATTGGCCGTTCGGGGTGACTCTATGCAAGCTGGTGCCGTTCGTGCAGAAATCCTCGGTGGGGATTACAGTGCTGAGTCTGTGCGCTCTGAGTATCGACAGGTAAACAGCCCACCAACAACGTGCTCCCACTTTTTCATTCCTCTGACAGTAGTTAACTGGGATTAGAGAAACATTGTCAGAAGAGTGACTTTTGACCTGACCTTTGACCTCACTGCAACTGCCTGCTTTTGGCTCTAACGATCTATAAATTGACACTTGAGTTTCAAAATCAAAACTGCCATTAGTTGCTTTTTACCTGCATACCTACAAGCTTATCTGCTCTTTTGCTGACAGGAAGATTGATGTCATTCTCATGGCAGCATTGTTAGCTTAGCACCAGACTGGAAGCAGGGCAATCTTCGGTCTGTCCAAAGATTAAAAACAACTCTAAAGCTTATTTATTCTTACATTATATATTGTTTGTTTAATCAGTACAAAACCTAGAGAGTAAAAACAGCTCTTGGTTTAGAAGTGCTGGTAGCTGCTTGCTCTAGCGATATATTCACCATACAGATATACTAATGAAATGTAAAGCACTCTTTGAAAGAGAGCAACGTTTTCCCGACATGTCAAACTGTTCCTCGCATTAATTTTCCGTACTGATTGCACACTAAATGGATCTTCCAGGTATCGTGCTGTGGCCTCGTGGAGTCGTATCAAAGGGATTGGAGTTCCAAAATGGATGGCTATTGAGATCACCGTCATCTGGATAATATCCATCATCCTGGCGGTGCCAGAGGCAATAGCCTTCGACATGATCACCATGGACTACAAAGGAGAACACTTGAGGATCTGTTTGCTGCATCCCATGCAGAAAACAGACTTCATGAGGGTGAGTTTTGACACCTCGACCTTCAGAAAAATGATGTGTACACGCTACAAACATGCACATATAATATACAGTGACAAGCACAGACATACTGAGGTGCAGATGTGTACGCTGTGTGTGAATATATACGCGTGCTGAACTTAAAAACATTCACTCACAGTCGTGCTGTGATAATGACAGACTACATCAGGGTTAGAAAGAGTTTAGAGAAAATGAAAAATGTCAGATGTAAATCAGGAGTTTAGGTTACAGAAGATAAATAGCATAAATAAATAGTTTTATTTCCACTGAAGTCTTTAGATAAATTGACATTCAAAAGCATGCCAACAGCAATTTGAAACACACCCTTGAGTCCCCTGCTGCATTGCAGGTCAAGCTGCGGATACACTCCATTAAATCTGCTTCGCTTTTTAACTCAAGCTCTCCAGATGTTTGTGCATAACACAAAGCTTTTCTCCGATTTTATCTGTGCAGTTTTATAAATCAGCAAAGGACTGGTGGCTGTTCAGCGCATATTTCTGCCTGCCGCTGGCCTGCACTGCGATTTTCTACACGCTGATGACCTGTGAGATGCTGAGGAAGAAGAACGGAGTGCAGATTGCTCTTAGTGATCATCTCAAACAGGTCAGTTAAGACCAGTCACAGTATTAAGCTTATTTGTTATTAATTGCTGACTACCCAACAAGAAATGATGCAGTGTTCAACGAATGTTTGAAGTCTTTTACTTTTTTTCCAGAATGTTTTTGTAAAGGTGGGATAACGTTCTCTGCAAATATCATAAAACGCTCTAGAAATATGTTACCACAAAGCATGTGTAATGTTTTTAAAACACTTTTTATTTTTTAAACTTGCCGCTAAAAACATTTTAGGAATGAAGCATAATGTTCTGACAGTGTTATGATAAACATTTTAAGAATGTTAATAAAATATTCCTAGACTGGTTTTTGGGAACATTATCGTACTTTTAAGAAGAGCACTCTGGGAACAAAAAGAAATACTTTAAAACCTGAATACCTGGAAACATCCCAATAACATTGTATAATATTCTGAGAACTTTTAATTTATTTATTTATTTATTTATTTATTTATTTATTTTTTTTAGCTATATAAGGTTCATATTATTAATTATTAAATCCAATTGTAGCTACAAAAATTGTTAGGCCTTTTAGCACCAATTTAGGCTTAAAGGAGACTTAAACTCAATTGTATGTGATTTATAATAACAAATATTTTAGATTTTAGAAAAGAAAATGTGTCTCCAGTAATATAAAACTCAAATTTCACCTCAGGTATTTCACTTCCAGCTTGTGATTTATGTGTGTTTGTGTGTCTCTCAGCGGAGGGAGGTGGCTAAGACGGTGTTTTGTCTGGTTCTGGTCTTCGCTCTCTGCTGGCTGCCGCTGCACCTCAGCCGTATCCTGAAGCTCACCATCTATGATGAAAAAGATCCAAACCGCTGCGAACTGCTCAGGTATGGAAGGAAATACAAATCCTACTGTTTACGAGGGGGAAAAAAGGAAACACTTGACAAGATAATTTCGCAGAAAAATGAATCGCCCCTGCAGGAAGTGAGAGGAGGAACATTAATGTGTCTCTGTAACCCTTTTAGTTTCTTTTTGGTGTTGGACTACATCGGCATCAACATGGCATCTGTCAACTCTTGCATTAACCCAATCGCCCTCTACATGGTCAGCAAGCGCTTCAAGAACTGCTTCCGGGTAAGATCCAACTCACTTCAGGAAATAGCTAAACATTTTGGTAAATGTGTTCCTGCACTTTACGATTGATATCCAGATATCCAGATATTTCCAGCATCCATTAGCATAAAGAGTGGCAACAGTGGCAGTGGCAAGCTACCAGCACCCATAAACTATATATAAAAATGGACGTAGTCTCAGGTTCTGAAAAGTAAAGCCAATGTGGAAATGCTTTAAAGTGTAATACCTCTGAGGGCCACCAGGGGTGGGCGCCCAAAAACCTCTGGGTCCAATAGATTCCCATTGAACAAGTGTCAACTTCTCATTAATTACTAAGTCAACTATTTTTTCCACAAGTCATTATGGTATCATGAGCTAAATTTGCTCCTTCTGATTAGATCCACGGTGGTCCTTCTGAAAATAATTCCATAATTAGTTAGATATTAGGCCTCAAAGAGAGTTATGTTTGGGAGCATGTCTGGGGTTAAGTTAGGTTGCCAGTATAGGTGGGTGGGCACAGTCTCCCCTACTCCTCCTCGTACAAATTTGATGTTTTATGGCGCTAAAAAACCAAGGTAGGGAAACTGCATGGTTCAAAATAGCAGTTCACAAACCAATAAGAGATGTCATGGTGGGCTCCCACTTGCCAGCACCTCATAAGATCACATTAATGTGTTTAATTTATATAAAAAAGAACACAATTCCATCTTAACCAGACTTAATCTCCTGGGCTAAACGAACCAGCTGCCGGCTTCAGCTCCACAGTAATGTGCATGGAATTCATATCGATCCAACTCCCAGCAAGAAGGTGTATTTCCCACAATGTTTCAATATTTCTTCTTTTTTTAAACTGTTAATAGTATTTGCAGTCTGGGCCTCACACTTTCCCTCATCACTTTTCTCTCCTATCTAGTCCTGTCTGTGCTGCTGGTGCCTGCCGGCCGAGATGTTAATGAGCGAAAAGCAGTCGTGCATGAAGCTAAAAGTCACCGACCGAGCCTCCGACCAGAGCAACTCTCGCATGACCAACAAGTCCACTACCACAGCCTGAGGAGAGGCCTCGAAGTGACAAAACAAGTGATGTAAGGACAAAAAAAAAAAAAAAAAGGACATGAATTATTGAAGTATCATTAAGTGAATGAGGATAAGGTCCCACTTCTGCCTCATCTACGACATCAGCCACAGATGTGCCTTTGAAAATCATTCCAACCTAAAACTCTAAACTGTGATTACGGAGGGCTGCACACTCTTTCTGTCCAAGAAGAAACAAACATCGGTGCACTTCAAAAGATGTATTCTCGGAAAACAAAGAGTGTGAAAAAGGCAAACTGGTGTAAATACCATAAAAAAAAACATGGAGAACTGAGCGGGGCCAAAGTTCAGCAGTGTTGTGTAAAATTGGGGTTCAGGGGTCGATTAGCAAAGACAGCTCATCAGGCTCATAGCCTGGATAGTGAATGTTATTTTGACGCTATTAATCCTGCGTTAAGTTCTGGACAGTATTCAACTGTGACGCCGTGTTACATGTTGCGAACGTATACTGCAGCAGCTTGGAAAAGGTTCAACAGCGACTTTAATGCTCTTGTATTTTGTATGTATTTCCTGTAAAATGTGTGTATGTGTTCAGCATCTTGCATGCTTTTGCACACGTTACCACTTGTCAGCGTAGTGACTTTTAAATGTATTGTTTCTATGTATTTTCCCACTAGTTACTGAACTACTGATGTTGTGTGATTTCAGCTGTGTGACCATCAGCTATTGTATAATACTGTTCATTATTGAGCCTTTAATGACTGTATTTGCGCTTCATTATCTTAATCTCACTCCTCACCTCAGCTGGTACGACAGGAGGTAGGTTTTTATTTTTTTCAATGAATGAAAAAATAAAATGATAAATATAATAAATTAAAAACTAGTCAGTTGTGAAAAGATTTTTTTTTCCAAGAAAAGTAGCAATTTTCCAGGAATTAAGTAATCAGACACACACGCTCATAATCATTTATGAGCGTGAATCCTTTAGGTTTGCCTGTTATCGGCCTGACTGTGCCCCGCATTTGTGTGTGTTTGTGTGTGTGGGAGTTTGTGCATGTGGGCTTGATTTGAATGTGACAGCAGGCAGCATCATGTGATGGTGAAGACTAACAGAACATTACTGTGAAGTCTCTATTTTTCTCACTACTTCTTCACTCCAAACACACACACACACACACACACACACACACACACACACACACACACACACACACACACACACACACACACACACACACACACACACACACACACACACACACGTCTGACCTGGGAACGTTGCTTTAGGCTAACCCAGTGTCACGCATGTCACATTAGCTGTCAAAGAACCTCTCTGTCCTGTGATCTCTCACCACCACCCCTCCTCGTCTCATCTCTTCATCCGCTCTCCTGGCCTTCACTCTCTCTCCTTTTTCTGTCTGTTTTTACTTGTTTTCTTTCTCTTTTTTTTTTTTTTTTACCTCTTCCTTGCCCTCTTCCCTTCCCTTTCTCCCTGCATTCCTGTCTCAGCGTCTCCTCATAACCTCTCTGCCTCTGTTCCTCCAACATGTCTTCAAACAATCCAGTGAGGTTTGACAGATTTAATCAAGCCCACCGGTGCTGCAAGCAGGCTTAATTGAGAGAAATCACATTCAGTACATTCCTCTCTGAATTACCTTCTTTTCTTCTTCCAACAGAGGATCAACTCATGTATCTGGTTTGGATACTGCTGGCCCTCTACTGATAGGATGAATCTCCTCTAACATCAGTGCTACAAAAAAGTCACAAACAGCTGTAAAGAAAGTAGCTGTTATAGTGATCTATAAATCAAACGGTAATTGGCTTGGGGTCAATTTAGAATCACATATTCACAAAATTAGTGATTAAAATTAAACTCGTTTATGCAACCAGGCAGCCTTGATTTATGGTCATGTAGAAAGCAGTGCTGTTATCTGTCACAGAGTTTATATAAACGCTTTTTACTGGTTCAGTACGTCAACCTATGATAAAAGAATATTTTGACACTTTTTGTTCGAAATATTTGCTTTCTTCCTCGTCTTTACATTAAATATGAAGTTAATTCTAGAAGGCACTTAGTTTAACAGAAAGAAAAGAAAAATGGGGTGCTGCTAGCACTCAAAAGTCACAAAATCTGCCTATACACCAGACATCTGTGAACTTTAGCTTGAAACATGTGCCCGCTCTTTTGGGAAAAAAAAAAACAAGTGACATTCGTCATAGACTTTAATGTAAAATAGCTGTAAAGATAAACCAAACTAAGAAAACCACCAGTTCAAATGACCCAAAGACACTATAAAGTAAATATGTGTCTACTCTGCCTGCCATTGAACATGCAGAATAAATCAAAAAGTTGAATTTGATCCCTGTTCAGTCCCTTCAGTCTATTTTTACCTTCTTGAGTCTCCAGGGAAGCAAATTACAAGTGAAATATTTCACTTTTTAGTCCTGCTCCACAAACAGTATGCTGGCTAACAAGAACACTGTGCTCTGACAAGTAAGCGTGCCCCATTATAGCCCACAGAGTCTTCCCTTCACAAAGCACGGCACCATAAAGCCCTTCTATCGGGATTGTTTTCAGGACATGTCAGGGGAACAAATCGGACATCAGATTTTTACATTATGTTGATGCAACTCTTCAGCATAGCGTCATTATTTAAACCGGTTAGTTTAAAGTAGAAGTTTAGAGCAAAGTCTAAACTGGCTTCAGTTCACCGTTGCCATCAATGCAATACTTGAGATTGTTTTCCCCCAGAAAGGGGCATGGTGACACGATGAATTAGCACATGAAGTTCACATTATTGGTCATTTGTTACATTAGAAGAAAAAAAGTGTAAAAAAAAATGGGGGTTTCCCATGTGATGGTAACTCTGTGTTAAGCTAAGTTAATGGGCTGCAGGTGGTTAGCTGGTTATCTTCATATGAATTATATCAACGTAAGAGCAGAAATTAGCAAACATTTGGCAAGAAAGTTTGTTTGTAATTATTTTTGCATGTGGACAGAGCCAGGCTAGCTGTTTCCCCCTAGTGGTCTTAATGGTAAGTTAGGGTCTTTACACATCAGAGGTACGACGAATACCTGGCACAAAATACTCACCAGCGATTGTTTTGGATAATACCTATCAATACTCCTAAATAATGTAAAGTGATGTGAATTTGCGTCAGTTGATCCAAAAAAGTTCCTTCTTCAGAAAAATTATGGATTCAAAATGGCAAAATTATCTTTTTAAAATCAGTGCAGCTGGTATGAAGGTATACTGCTGTGAGAAACTTCAATTCTGTCGTAAACATATTCTCCTGTTAAACTGAGACAGATGCTTTAACATCATCTGTGGTTTGGTTGAGGCTTCACTTTGTGGTGCGAAAGCTCAGAAAACTAGACCTTTCAAAAACATAAAACTGCTGTTACTCGCGTGAAAGTCCTCGAGAAAAACAACAGTTTGTTAAAACATATTTATGTACGAATTAAAAGTGCCCCCAGTGTGTAAAGACCTTTAAGATAACCAAATTGTTGCTTGGACTTCATAATAGACAGGAATTAGAGTGTTTCCAATCAAATAAGTGTATTTCCCAAAATGTCAAACTAATGGTTTGTGTGCAAAAAATATTCAGCTTAAGTTATCTATCCTTAATTTCTTATATGCATGCTTTCTATCAAGATTTTTGAAATTATATAGGAAACACTTGATATTAGGAAACTGTGCTACAACTGTTATGATGCTGCTGTATAGATTTACCCTTTTATTACTAGAAAATTCTTTAAAAACAGATTTAAAGATCAAAGACTGCTGTATACTTTTTATAGACTCAACTTCTTTTCAGCCAAGAAAGGACTGTCGACATTTCCTTTATCAAATGCATTGAGCTCAGGATGGAACACTGAGCCTGTAAAGTCCATCTCCGGACAGATATACTGACACACACACACACACACACACACACACACACACACACACACACACACACACACATCCAGTACATTTGGACACCAAAGAAGCACAAACAGACCCAGACATACCAGAACGCACAGTTTGTCTCCTCTCCACAGTGAGCTGGGTTGGAGGGTTAATAGTTTGGGGTTTGGGTCTCCAGGGTCGGGGTGTGAAGAGATCCGGTCTGGCTCCTCTCTGCTCGCTCTTTCTCCAAAACATTCTTTCACGTTTTTCCACTGTTTCCATCCGCTGTTTTGAATATTTACGCAGCACGATGGGCAGGACTGTGCCAGCAAACTCCAGGCAGAATGCGATTAGCAGCATTTGTATGAAAAGAATGTTTGATTCTCGAGCCTTTGTGGTAGCGTCTTCTTTTCTTGACCTTTTGGCACACTGTGACATGTCCTGCATGCTTGGCATCTATACTTATTAAGCATTTAAACCAACACGGGCATGTCACATCTACTTTCTTTGACTCTAACTCCTGTCTTTTGATCTTATCTGAATACATCTGACAGACATGTAATAATTTAAAAGTGTATGCACAGCTCTTGATGTACAAGATTTGCTTTATTCCTTCTTGGTATTACAATATTTATTCTGGATTGATATCACGAGGAGGAGAGCGTTCAGTCTGGCAACGCTTCTCCTATCATTTGGAGAGAACAAAGAAAATATGCTTTCATTGTGAGTGTGAAAGAGTGGTGTGTGTGTGTGTGTGTGTGTGTGTGTGTGTGTGTGTGTGTGTGTGTGTGTGTGTGTGTGTGTGTGTGTGTGTGTGTGTGTGTGTGTGTGTGTGTCTGTGTGTTGCTGGAGCCATGGAAATAATTTCTACGGAACAAAATGTTGAACCTTGCACAAACTAAGAGCCTTATTCTGCCCAAAAACAAAGGTATGTAAGCTGAGGGTGCGGCTGTGTTTGTGCACGTATAAAAATGCTCGCTGAATTTTTGTCTAATTTGATGCGCTGTTTTTTGGCCACACACCGCTGATTTCACACTTCAAGGAATGGCTGATAAATGACACCAAGACGCAACTCATCACTCACTTTCACAGATGTACAAATGTCACACACTTGAGCACATGCATAGACAACACAGAAACACACACACTGTGCGCAGTAGAAGCAGCAGAAGGTGAACAGACGTGGCCGGCAGAAGGAATTCATCAGACTGACGTAGCATGGACGTGTGCAGTTCTTTAATCTATTTCCCCCTCAGTTCTACATCAGGAGACAGTCAGAAACTTTGTGTCACAGTTTCTCAATGTTAACATGCTTCTCCCTTTATTGCTTTTGTCTGTTGATGGGATGACAAATCTGCAGGGCCAGAGTACAAGATAAAGTATGATTAATCAGCAACAGATACACATGTTGAACCAATATGTTGAGCCAAATACCACAAACGGGACAATTGTCAACATGTAGCTTATATCAAGTAAATGTGCAGATGTCTGCCATTGATGTCAATGAGGTAGAATTTATTAAAAAAAAATAAAACCATACATGTCGTTGACCCTCGTTGACTCTGCAAAATGTCAGAAAAAGTTAAAAAAAAAAAGAAAAAGAAAATGCTCATAAACGTTTTCACATTGTTTTGTTCAACCAACAGTCTGAAACTATTGTATGTACTTTACTTGCAAGACAACCACCATATATTAAAATTTAATAGCTGGAAACAAAGAAATGTCACTAAAGACTCTACTGTTTATGAAGTATTTTCATGTATGTTTTTTTTTTTGTCATTTTATCTGGGATTTATATTTCTATACTGTATGGTATTCATTAAGTGTTCCTTTCTATTTCAGCAGTATATTGTCGTCAAATATTTTCTATGCATTTCTTGTCATATAGCCTACAGTATGTTGCATGTTTTTGTGGTGCCTTTATGCTTTAGTGAGCCAAAGACAATTTTCCACTCTGGCCGACAAGTAATAGCCGATAGCATTATATTACATTCTTTTCTACTTATGCTTTGAAAAATGACATAAATGATTGGTTGATTATGAAAATGTAGGCTGTCATTTGACCAATCAATTAATGATGTCGGCTAAATTATATATTTAATAAAAAAAAATTTAAAAAGTAGGCCCTCTCGATGGCAATTCATGTTTTTTTAGCTGGATAGCAATGACAGGCAAGTCCTACGAGTCTGATATCAGTCACTGACTGATTGATAAAGTTGTATCATTGGTCGATCAAATGCCTAGACTTCCTGTATCAATTTAGAATTAAAAGCTCTCATTTCAAATTAAAAGCCGTCTGGTGTTTCATACACAGTCCAGCCTTACCCTTGGTTTTGACCTACTTTTGTTAAACCTCTTTTTGTAAAAAAAAAAATTACAACTTTCATCCCACAACTTGTTAAAATAATTGCTTCTGCGTTGTGCAGCCCATTGTCCATTGGTGTTTTCCCCACTGTCCCTGGCCACAGGTTCCTGTCACAATATGTGGTGAGAGTGGACCCAACTGCAGCACGGACAACAGTTGGATTACAGGTAAGAAGATTTATTTCCAGACAACAGGTTATCTGGCAAGTTGACTGTATGGTTCCCTTGGAATAATACAGCACGTCACAGAAGGTCGACTGTGTGGCGCCCGTGGCCCGACACAGGATAGCAGCCTTTACTCTTAACATTGGGATGATGTCAGAAAAATAAAACATATTTGAAATCGGTTAAAGAGTTAAAATAACAGACTGAATAACTGAATATTTTTGTTGTTGGGTTTTTTTTTCACATTGTTGCAATATTACAAGTGACCACTAGGAAAGGTCAGCAGCAAGGCTTAATGATGGTTCTGTATGAAGCTCTCTTAATAAAGCCATGAAATTCCAACTGAACTCTTGGCGAAGTAGTTGGATTGTCTGCAAATATTGGTACAAGTGTTTGATGAGGAGGTGGAATGGAATGAAACAGACAATATTTGTGTTGATGCTGCATTGTTTTGAAGCAGCATTATCTCTATTTCTACATGGTGGTCTTGCAACTTTTAAGTAAGTAAAAGATCTGAGTACTTTCCTTTCAGTCAGTGAAGTGCTCTTCCAATATCTTAATGGCCCAAATTAATCTGCGTCATCAGTGCACACATTAATAACACCCAGAAAAAAGAGACTAAGGTATTGTCATAAATATGCATATGCATAAAAGAAAAACTTAATAAACCAAGCATGGCACAAGTTATATTTATGTTACTATTAACTATAATTCAAAGAAAGATTGAAGTAAAATATAAATTTTGAGTCAGATAAACATAAAAGAGCTTCCCAAAAACTCAGACCTGCCATTAGTCAAAATTTGAATTTGTATACTATCCCCTTTTTCTCCCCCTCCCCCTCTCCACCTCTAACAATTTGTGTACAGTCCCTAAATCATTTCAGATTTACACTATGCATGTGGATTACCAGCTTGGCTGGGCCCCAGAGTAATGGCATTATATCATCTTAATTAGAAAAAAAAAATGCATATCTGCCTCTTTTCAGAAACAGAATTTAAAAAAAGCAACTTTCTAGGACTCTAAATTGTTTGTGATTATTACATAAACTACAATAATGCCATTACATTGAATTTAAGATCAATTGCATTACTTCTCAGTAACAATCCGTCCCAATCCTACCATCTCTCTCTGTCTCAAACACAAACACAAACACATCCTGCAATAATGAAATCCTGCACTCTGCTACTTTATAAAAACATTATGGGAGTTAACCTTATTTTTGAGCCAAACCAGCACATTCTTGTAGCTGCCCGCTGTTGTGGGAGCGGGAGAAAATGACAAAAGAAATGAAGGAATGAAGGTGAGGTTTAATTTATTCTGATTTATCAGTCCAATCACTGCTATGGAAAGTATATAGATCAAATGAAAAGTATAAATGGTATGAAAACATTTTAAAGAGAAAAGTTGCTGTTTTTCTTTTTATAGGTGCAATACGAAATCCTAAATAACAAATTTTGCAATAAATAAGTGACTCTGATAATTGTAAAAACTATTTTTTTAATCCATTGTGTCTATTCTGGGAGAATTAATGTCGGCATCTACTCGGAGATCTTCACACACTGAAGTGTTGCTAAGTAAAGCTCTTAGGACAGATTTAACTGTAAATTATGTTATAGAACTGATCGAGCAGTTTTATCTGCAGATATGATTGTGATGCACTTCAAGCTAGTTTCTCTTATATGATGCTCAGAGACAGTGAACTTATGCAACCATTGCAGCAGTGATAGTATACAGACACAGAGCTGGCTCTTCTCATGGGAGAGCTGATGATTTCCAAGAAACAGTGGAAGCCTTCCCCAGATCCCCACGTATCACTGAACCACACTCTGGGACGCATGTCTGCCAGCCTTTTCTCTTTCACTTGTTGTGTAATAAAAAAAAAATGAGAGGAAGGAAAGGAAATGAAAAGATGGATCAGACTTTGTTTTTAAAGGCCTCAGTGCAGAGTTTTGCCACTAGGGAGCGGCAGCGACTGGCTAAAGGACAATCCTCTGTTCTGCCTGTGTGTCCGTCTGCAAGCCTTTTTGTTGTCTCTCATTCAGCCTGTGATTATATTTGTATTGTGTTGATATAAACTGTACAAGGCAACAGGTAGAACTTCATGATACTGAAAATCCTCTTGTTTATTGCTAAACTTGTGATTTAATGTAATATTAGGTGAGATCACCCCACACTTCCTCTTTCAGTCCACCCTCATATGAACCATGTTCTGTTTGCAGATCGGTTGCTTGGCTCTCCGCTGCTTTACATTGCAAATACACCCGTGTTTACATTTGTTCCACACTGACAATGGTCACTACGGGTTACCTTGACTCACAACACAGGTAACCAATCAGACCTCACAGGATAAGGAAGGAGAGGGTGTGTGTGTGTGTGTGTGTGTGTGTGTGTGTGTGTGTGTGGAGGGGGGGGGGACTTAGTTCATTGGAAAAAAAACAAAAAAAAGAGGAAGTATGACATGACAAGGACTAAAGAGAAAAAGAAAAAATGAACACGATCTCCACTGACCATTGATCTAAAGTCTGTGCTGCACACTCGCTCTGCTGACCGGAAATTCACAGAAGGAAACTGATCCCAGGTCAGTAGGCAGATGAGGGTTCTGTGTTTGCCAAAAGTAATGAGAACAATTTCCGTTTCTCTCTTGGATCCTCCAGGCAGCTGCTGCTCTGTTACACACAGACACGAGCCATAAACACAAGGTAAGCACGCTGCTTATTCCATACAGTAGGCCATCTACTCTGTAGAGTCACAATACTTCAATCGACAAAGTAAAATAAGAGTAGGTCTTTGGGTGGCTGTATGTTGCATGACATGTGGTGAAGGGAAAGTGAAAGTACTGCTGAGAGAGCGGGGGTTTCTGATCATCACGCTGTTTTAAACTGCCAGAACATGTTTATTAGAAAAGACCTTTAAATGATTTATTTTCACTGACAGCTAAACCACTTACACATATCCGCACCAGGAAGGCTGTCAAAACATTGCTGCGACCACCTCCACCGATTCTCAATCTCCTGCTTTCGACACACACACGCACACACACACACACACACACATACATACATACACACACAGACAGACACACGCACACACACAGACACACTATATTTCACTGTGTTCATTTAACAAGGCCCGGTTACCCCAAGCAACAACAGGGGCTTATCAGCTGCTCCCCCACTTGCCATACTGTTATCAGCCTGGCCTAGTTCACACAACACACACGCACACACACACTCTCTGCCCCTTTCTGTCAAACACACCCGTACTCGCTCTATCTCAGTCTCTGACTCTCCCTCTCACACACACACACACACACACACACACACACACACACACACACACACACACACACGCACACACACACTCACACACACACACAAACGCATAAACTGGGGAATGAATGTTATGGGGGGCTTATCAGTGTCCTTAGGGGCCTGGCAGCCACTTCACAGGCTCAGATCCCAGTGCCGAGGCCACAGAGACAAACCTATGTGACCAGAGTGCAGATGAACAAAGGCTCTATACTGCTGAAGAGTCCTCTATAGAGGCAGCAGGCTGCAGGGCACGCTGACAATGAACACATACACGTGGCACAATGCAGACAGCGGTGGCTACCACTCAAAGAACAGAAAAAGGTCTTAAACGCAGGAATTCAGTCAGCCTGTTACATCAGATCCGTTAACTCTCATTGTCTTGTTCACTTCTGCAAAACACAAAATGCGAGCCGCGTCCTTCATGTTTTGTTCCGCCTTCACTGACATTGAAGTAAAGCGTGACAGCCTGCCATCTGCGTATATCTAGATCCTGATTTTCAGGTTAGGAGGTGTAAAGTATTTGTCAGTTTAGTAGGTTCAACTTGCATTTCAACCTGTCAGGAACACACAGAATGAGTCTATAACCAAAATTTTAAGAATATATATATCTTAAAATATATTGGGATACCACAAAGGCCATCAAGACCATGACATTTTTGACCATTAACTCAATTAACTGACAATTAATTGTCATTAATTGTAATTGGCAATTTAATTGTCATTTGGTCATTTTATGCCACTATTACTGCAATAGAGTTAAAGTTGAATAATAGGATTTAATAATATGTAGCCTGTACATATACAAAATCAATGATGTTAATGTCAACAGATGCTCACTGAGTTGCGGTCGGTTTATGGCGCTAAATCTCCAATCGTGTCATGTTAAACAGAGCAGAAGAAGGAGGTGCAATAAGGTGATAATGTAAAAATTGTGACAGGTCTAGATAGAACTTAACAGTGACTACAGACTGGAAACCCTGTTTCACATGAAGGTCTGCACAGCCACTCTGAAGAGTGGACCAACCGGTGACCAGTGAGTGTGGCTCAGTACGATGATGCTGAAGTCAAAGGTTTGTTTCAAAATGTAGTTGCAAGGATAGTGGTGGTGGTGGTGGTGGAGCTTGATGAAGTGATATGAACACTTGTAACGATGCTCGCAGATATCTGGTAACTGAAGCCGGAGCAAGAAAAATACCTTAAATTGGGGGAAAAAAAAAAAAGTATGTGATGGTCATTTACCAACATGGAGTCGTAGTCTGCTCACATTAGTCTTGTTTATAGCTTGGTGAGCTTCGGCATGCAACAACAGTCATATGGTGGCCAATGCTGATTGGTTAAAGGCTGCTCCAGTAGTTTCAAAATCTACGCCCACTAGGATGCGATGACTAGAAAGTATTCCCAATGGAGCGTCGCCAGACCCATATATTTAAGAAGTAAATTTGGGCATGCAAACATCAGGCCAGCTCATTTCCTCTGGAAATAATTTAAAATAATTAAAAACTAATAGTGACACAAATAGTGTCTTTAAATTGCTTGATTTGAACAGTCTAATACCCAACATGTTAACCCTACTAAAAATAGCAAATATTCACACTTCAGACCATTATGCTTGAAAATGATTTAAATAATTAACTGATGATGTTATGAAACTGTAAACTGATAGTTAATTTTCTGTCCATCAGCTAGAGGCTCCAGCTCTACTCTCCTCTAAAATCAAGTTTTGATTGTGACAAGGACAAACAAGGACTACTTTTTCCTTTCTGACTTTAAAATCTTCTCGTGCTGTCAGGAGTAAACTATCCTCCATTTCACTCAGGTCCAACCAAAATCGTGCGGGTGCCAAATGACATCAAAGGAAGTCAAAAATGAGAAGGCCACTGCTGGCACAGATGTTGGCAGTGGTTTGGCAGCACAACTCAGGAAGCATCATGAGCACTCATGAGCTGTGCTTCCTGTGTGATAACTGACCAAAAACATGTTGTGCCTCTATCGCTCTCTCACACACACACACAAAGACAAAGACACACACTTATATTCCCCCTCATTTTGGCAGCTAAGGGTTTAAAAAACAAAACAAAAAAACCGAGGAACTGTGAGACTAGCGAGGCTCTTTTAACCAAAACGGAGGATTAATGGGATTAAAATGTAGGAGCTTGGCGATTAGGATTAATTCCTTAAAAGCAATTTATTCACAGCGCAAGATCTATTGTACACAAAACCTAAATGCTGGCATGAGCCTCAGAACAAAGGGGCTGAAGGTAAGTGTAGGTGTGGCAACACTGTCCACAACTTAAATTTGACACTTGTGAGGGGGAGGCAGCTCGAGAAGAGACTAAATTCACTCAAAGGTTAGCTTTAACCTAATTAAACGAGGAGGGCGGAGGAGCAGCGAGGGTCGACGGACTGAGACGGCGAAGTGAGAGGAAGAAGAGCGAGCAATTCAAAGGTATCAACGGTGTTGTGACCGCAGGAGGGAGGAGGAGAGAAAAGACGAGCGAGGAGGAGAAAGTGAGGGGGAGCGAGTTGGTGTTGTAGTTTTTTTCTGAACGTCCCCTTCACGGTCATGTTGTGAGGAATGTGCACATAACGGCCCTGAAACCATGAACGTTGTGCAAAAACGTTGTGATGTCTCAAGTTCAACACCAGCTGCCTCCCCCCTTACATGCAACACACACACACACACACACAAATATACACAAACACACAAAGGCACACAGAAGCACACATTGCAGTGCAAACGCTTCCTTCCTGTTGCTGGTTGAGCCCAGTTTAGAAGCAAGATAAGCGCAGAAGAAAGAAATACTTGCAAAATGAGATGCTGTTTTTTTTCTGCATCTCACACCAGAGGGACCTCATTTCTTTATTTGATGAACATTTGGATATTTCATTAAACTTTTTCTCCACCTACAGGTGTGGCCTCGCTGTTTGTTTGGCCTCTAACGGCTCTCCGACTTCCCACCTGACACACATTGTGTTTCTGTTCTCCTCTGGCAGGTTCAGTCAGACCACAGGACAGTTTAGCAGCCCCCACTTCCTCATCGAGAGTCGCAGCGCTGAGCGAACATGAACTTCCTGTGACGCCTCTGTGTCCCTGGTCAATAAGTATAGTCACTGTTGAGCTGCGCTGCATGGAAAGACACCGTCTTCATCGCATCCAGGGGAGAAGCTCTCCGGTAGATCAACGCTGACAGTCACCTGCTGTTTATCGGGGTTATCGAGAACTGGATCTGTCTGGATTCAACGACGCATCAGACCTGTTCAGTTACCAACAGTCCTCATAGGAAAGCTGTGATGCTGTTTTTATGCAATTAGAGTTGTGTAAAAGATATTCAGCCATGCTACAGCAGTCCGAGCTCATCTTTGACTTTGCCAGTGACCATTTTAACGTGTTACAGGTGAGTCAGCCTGCAGAATAGATCAACTTCTTTTTGCGTGCGTGTGTGTGTCTGTGTGTGTCTGTCTGTGTGTGTGTGTGTGTGTGTGTGTGTGTGTGTGTGTTTGTGTGTGTTTGTGTGTTGGGGCAGAGCTGGCTTGTTGCGCAACACAAATTTCCAGAGTAATCTGACAAATTGTGACCTGATCTCATCTCATCTCATTTTCTGTGTTGCAGATGGGGGGTCACTTAGATTACCCTGCTGTGATTGTGGAGCAGGTTCCCCATGCACACCTGCTCTCATACTCAGGTCTGGCGTGTGAACAGGCACAGACAGAGGAGGATCACCAGCACCTGCTCAAAGGTCAACACGCGTACACAACTCAGCCTTTCTTGACATGTCACATTTCCTGATTGAAGCCCACCTGCCGTCTCGGCGCTGGTGGATATTTAACAGTGAAACCTTAGTTGAGTGAAGTTTCTAATCAAGTCTACGATCAGAGAAAGCCTTGCCTTGCACATGCGCAGTCGTCGCCCTCGCACATGGACCACCCTCTGCAAAAATTTCAGGAAGTGAAACAAAACATTCCTGGCTCGTTCCTGGGAAACACAGTTAATGAATCACATTAGGATGTAGACGTGGTCCAATGTGGCTGCAGCACACATGGTATAGCTCGTTCCTCGCCGGTGCTGGGAGTTCAAAGTAAGTTACGTCGCCGTGTCGGGTCGTGTTTGCGTCAGCGTCGTGTCTGGAGGGAGCAGCGAGGCTCGCTTAACTGAGCTAACGGTAACAAAGCAGACAGCTGTGGAGCCTTTACTTTCAAATTACAACCTTTTCTGGGACAGTAGCTCACCTCCTGTGTGTTTCTTTGAGCGAGGCCGTTTGTTTTGACAGGCTGCGGGCTGCTTTTCTCGGCGGTAGTGTTTTGAGTCCACGGCAAACAGCTGTTAGCTTGCAGATGTTTTCTCACCTCATGAATAACAACACACTTCCTTCTGCGTGATGTTTATCCTCGAGGACGTTCATGTGGCAAAATATATGCTGTTGGATATGATGTGATTACAGCAGCTCGTAGCTGTTAGAAGTGTTTGTGTGGAGGTAAGAGCACTGTGAGCAGAGAAACATCAGTCGGTCAGAAACTCGACCACGATGCGCAGAAGGATAATAAAAAAACACTTTACTGCGCACGTAGCGAAATTCAGTGGTGCAAAAAAAAGTGACGCAAAAAAAAAGTTGGTTACTCATTGATTGAATCCAAGGACAAATAACTACTGAACTAGACCATCTAGTTAGGCTATTAAAGGGTCAATTCACTCAAACACATGCAAAAAAAAAAAAGGTCAAAACCTTGTCTAGGGCTGTACTGTGTATGATAAGCTTTTAATTTTAAAGGAGGGTTTTTTTGCTGAAATAAATACAGGAGGTTGTAGCATTCAGCTAACCAATGGTAAGCCTCATCAGTTAGTCATTTGTGCCAAAATGTGTTTAGAGTCACATATTAAGTTACTGACACCGACCATTTTGATTGCATGTATGTGTCACACTGTCATGTATGGAAACATGCAGTGTTCTATAAGTATCTGGATAATTTGTTCAAAACAGTCCACAAACTATGAAACAAGGACACTTCTGACCCTCAACGGTCGCCATAATAGTTATGTAGCCTAAAGGGAGGGACTGGAGGCTGTGGCTCAGACGGTAGAGAGGGTCGCACACCAATCAGAAGGTTGGTGGTTCGATCCCCAGCTCCTCCTGTCCACATGCCTAAGTGTCCTTGAGCAAGACACTGAACCCTAAGTTGCAGTGTGTGAATGTGCTCCTGATGGCAGCACCTTGCATGGTGACCTGTCTCATTAGTGTGTGAATGGGAAAACCATGTTAAAGCGCTTTGAGACCGAAAGGTGATAAAGCGCTATACAAGTACAGACCATTTACCGCCGAAGTAGGCCAATTTGCATCCTTCCCTTAGTACTTTTACATGTTGTACAGTACCTGTTAAGTACACTTACTTGAATGGTGCGTGATTTTTGACAGTGTAGTTTTGGCTCAAATCAAACACTGCTGTTGTGCACTTAACGGTAATGATGACTGCAACATTTGAACGTGTCACCCGCCAATATATCTGATAGCTTTGTTTGGTCATTTGAATGAGATATTAAAGATTTTTTTCCACCCTTTGTTTTACACACACAATAATCATACTGATGGATTTTATCTAACAACAGCAATATGGTACTTTATGTAAAATATACGCTTTTATGTGGATGGTACAACATTGCTAAGTGTAATGTTTTGCTGCACAACTGCAGCTTCCTTGGCCACCAACTTCAGCAGTTTGAAAATAAATCGACGGTCCCTCCTCTTCCACCACAGTGGGGGCCGTTGAAGTTGAGAGGTCTCCAGCGTTTCAGTCCAACATCCTGTTACTGCAGTGCACTGCATGTTGTTACATGTGCAAATTTGGACACAGCCTCTCACTCAGCGTCAGACATTGGTGCATTGAAGGCTCGCCTGTGTTGCGGTCCAGCTATCAAACATGTTCTCACTTCCTTCCAGTGCTGTGAACCTCACACAGGGTTCATCTGCAATTTGAGTTATCACTTATATCACTTGCCATAAAAAAAACAACCTGTTCCTGCTGCAATGATCTGACTGCATAGAACACACTTTTGTTTACCACCAATATGTGTCAGTTCCAGCACCATAATTACAAGCCGTGTGAAAACACAAACAGGGTCTTTGAAAGTAATGGATAAACTTAAAAATTAGCAGCTTCTGCCACTCAAGTGTCAGTAATGCAGACTGACTACTGGCTAAAACAGCTGTCTATAAAATCCTGCACCTTAACACGGACAGCAACTGGATCTCTGTCTTATAAGAATCCACATATGCAGCCATAGATAGCAGCCACTGTTATCTCTAATGTCTCACTATTGAACAATTTCTGTGAAGCCCACCACATCTACTGAAGGGGTGCAAAGAGGAGACACTTGATTTACTCTAATGCTGTGGTCTGATTATGCAGAGGATCGGGGACTTGCATCTGGGAAGAGATTTGCTGTTGAATGTTTTAAAAATGCTCGAGCACCACAAATGAAAGCCCTTCTCTAACTGTTGTATTGGATAAACAGCAGCAATCTCTGAGGTAGAAATGATCGAACCTAATCTGTCTGCACTGCTAGAGCCCACTAGAGGGGAGAGAATGTGTTTGGGTGAGCTGACCCTTTAAAGTCAAGCTTTATCTTCAGTCTTTCTCACGTTTAATTCTCCTCGTACTACACACAGCCCTCCTCCATCCTCTGAAGGTGTTTTTGTATCTTCCTCCCTTCTCTGTGGTCTGCAGTGGAGCCATATGAGAGCGGCGAGGAGGAGATCATGGAGACACTTGTTGCTGCTGACTCGCTTCTCAACATGGACTGTGCAGATACCCTGTCCCTGGAGCAGCACTACTGTAAGCCCCCCCCCCCACACACACACACACACACACGCCTGAGTGAACACCACTCGCATGCATGCTTAACCGAGTGAAGTGACTCCCAGTGAAGATGTCCCAGTACTGTGCTTTTTGATGTAGGACATGTTTTGACTGCAATATGTTATTTTTAGACATGGTGGTCACCGTGCTGTTCTCTTTCATTACATCTATTTAATCCCCCCCCCCCGCAGCCCAGACCTTCTTACCGTCACTGGGTGATGTCATCACTACTCCTGTTACCCAGGTGACCGTGTCAGCAGAGGGGGTTGTGGGAGCCGTTGATCAGCCACAATGGCACTCGTCGCATACAAAGAAACCTGCGACACAGCTGCAGTCCAGAAAGAGAAGTCAGTCACTTTTATAGTTTATCAGCTCATCTGAGGGGGAGTTTATGGCTTGTGGTTTGTACAGAATATTTGTAAATGATGTTTTTGTGCCCATGCAGGTAGAAAACCTCGACATCGCAGGGCAGAGTCTCCCACACCAGAGATTACAGTGAAGAAGGACAAGTACAACAAAGGTATTGTCAAACATGACAGAAGTCGTTTTTAAGAACCCATGGCCTCGATCACATGGGCTCAGCAAGAACTGTGATTGGCTGCTTGAGTTTTTCTCTATTTAGGTCTGATGCTGGTTGAGTTTGTTGAGAATAACATTGGGGAAGTTAAACAAGTGATTACACAACTAACCTATCACAGCTCTTCAGCTTCTATTCAGAGACACCAACCTTCACGAAAGGTGGATCAATAAGTCCCGAGACTGATCCTGTTGTGCGTGAACTGAGTACAGCACTGTGACTTGCACGCAGCACAAAGAAGCTGTAATTTTGTTTGTAAATGTAACAAATGTCGTTGCTTGATCAAAATCAGTCCCTGAGTTACACATGCTTTTGTGAGAAGGGATCCGGGTGTGTTGACGATTCTTTACACACCTGAAACGTGAGCACAGAGTGCACATCAAAGTTTGTGACAAGTTTTTGGGGAACAGAAATGAGCCAAATCTGGTGAGAAGAGGTGGTGGGGAGCGACAGTTGTGTTGTTGTGGTTGAGATACTTGTACGTTTTCAATGCGCTGTTGTGAGCGTGCGTTTGGTAATGTTGGAGAACTAAATTGACATTGTGCCCCAGTTCAGGTTGTTTGCACTGAATATTTTCCCTCAGACACCTCAGAACGTCACAGTTGAACTCTGCGTGGACAGTCTGACCCTGAGGGATGAATTCAAGGTGCACCACCCAGTGAATGTAAAAGGTGCTGATGCGCCTTTTTCAGTTTTGGATGGTGATGTTCTGCTACTTGGAAAACACAAATATCACTCAAAACACCTCGGGCGGCTCAATATTTCACTGCCGTAGGCTTCCTTAGCTTCCTTTCCTTTTAAGGGTCACTGTTTTCATTTTCTAGAGTTTGACACAAAATTTGATGTGCACCCACTGGTCATGTCAACGGAGAAATCGTAGACACACTGGACCAGCTCAGTTCAACTCGGGTGCTGATGATGATCAAATAATAGAATTTGTAACACTTCAGGTTCTCCGTGCACGTCACAGTGCTGCACTCAGTTTGAGCACAACAGGAGCAGTCTCTGAACTTATTGTTCCACCCTCGTAAGTTACCTGGTTGTAACTGAAGATGCAGTCCACCGTTAATCAGTAGCACAAAGTGAAAGGATGTATTGAAAATACAGCATGATCCGATCCAGTGTTACTATCAGTGGGCGAAATCCGACCCTCGGCTATAATTCGAAGGCTGAATGCAAATGTCTGGACATCAGTGCTCTGAGAGGACTCGAAGCACCTTCCCAGGAAGTCCGATTCAGATTCAGACAACTTTACTGATCATAAGAAAGGCAATTAATTTGCAACTTACCCAGTCTATACACACAACTTTAAACACTCACAAATTTGTCAGAGGCAACATATCAACATACATAGGTTGACACGTGGAAAGGAGCAGCGGTATCAAAAACTGCATTAGATGATGAGTCTGTGAGTGCTGTCCAAACCCGCAATTCATCCAGACAACAAGGGGCCTCAAGTGCCCTTCCTGCAGAGTCCTGAAGAGTCTGCTTGGGGTGCAGACTCTACTTTCATTACCACCAATTCATTGCAAAATGGACTTTGTTTTTCCAATTAAAGACTAAAAATCAGAACTTCTTGTGAATGTGAATCCAACCTCATCATGATACACGTATATGTAGAAGTAAAGGCAACAGAGGGAGTCCAAATGCCTTTTCTTATTATAGTCTTTAAGCCTGTATATCAGCAGCTTATGCAGCCTTGCACTGTCGTGTCTCACAGTCAGTCTGTTAGGGATCATACCACAAGTCCAGAGGTTGGACATTTGGATTCAGCCAGGGCCAACAGCAGGGACTCCCCTTCACTTCACTTTTTCAACATGGTCTTCACAAAAGTTATTAAACCCTCGTGACTCCTCTTCTGACGTCACGTTTCCTGTGTTTGTGCTGCAGGAGGAAACACTCTCTACCTGTGGCAGTTCCTGATGGAGCTGCTGCAGGACAGACAAGTCTGTCCCCGCTACATCAAATGGACTAATCCCCATGCTGGCATCTTCAAGCTGGTCAACTCCAAAGCCGTGGCCAGGCTCTGGGGGAAACACAAAAACAAACCGGATATGAATTATGAGACAATGGGCCGAGCACTCAGGTACAACACGACTGCTTTAAAATGGAACCGTAACGTTGGCATGCATATATTTGTTCTTTACTTGGGTGAAAACACATCTGGGTCTTGTTTCCCAAAGTTGATCCATCTTTAAAGTCCAGAGGGTTTTCTGAGAGGATTCATAGGAACAACTATTTTACATGACTTTCACAAAGCAGGACTCAAAGCAAGTACAGTGAATGCTCTTAAAAGTTTCATAAAATTGGCTTATAATTCTGCCTTCATGTCTGTATTTGATCCATACACTGATCAGTCATAACATTAAAACCACTGACCGGTTAAGTATAACAAAACAGTCCAGCAATCAATCCTCCCTTGTGGTGACTTTTTTTTAATGCTCATTTTGGAGACTGTAATTTGTGGTGCTGTTGAACCGCACTGTTGAATACCGAGAGGTATTTCTCATTTATTTTCAACCCAGTGCAGAACAAAACATACAGAACACCTCTCAGTATAACCCAACACAGCTCATCAGCACCACAAATTACAGGCTCCAAAATTATCATTAAAATGAATCAATAACTGTCTCAGTCAGATTGAATAAGAACTGAACATTATAATTTTATGGAGGATTTATTGCTGGACTGTTGTATTGCTTTTTATGCTTCAACTGACTTTGGTTTTAATGTTAATACGCAGTGCATACTCCAAGTGAGTATCAAAGCAGTTGGAAACAGAACATTGTTATTTCAGTCAGATGGGGTTGAAGTAAATACATAAATACAAAAAATTAAATAAATATATTTAATTTGTTTGGTGTATTTTTTTAATTTTCATTTAACAGAGTCAGTGAACATGATGAAAGACCTTAACGTATAAACTTACAAATTTATGGGCGAGTAGGCTGCAACTTCTTAGAATCATCTTAGTTTTAAGATGCATGTGACAAGCAGAGCCCTGATGGTTTGATATTCCTGGTTCTTAAATTCTGACCCAACACACTGCTTGATTAATGTTTGTTAATGCAGAACCGTTGTCTTCATGCAGGTACTACTACCAGAGGGGCATACTGAACAAGGTTGAAGGCCAGCGGCTCGTCTACCAGTTCACCTCTCTGCCCAAAGACATGATTTATATCACAGAAGGAGATGGCTTCAAAGAGGAGGAAGATGACGACCCCGATGACAACGACGATGTCGTGACCGACGACTCCGACAGTACAATATCGTCCAGTGACCATTCGGTGGACGAGGAAGACTCTCACCCGCCGCAAAAGAAAGCGGTCACTGCCCGAGCCGCGGCCCCGCAGCGGACCAGGTCGGCTCCGAGGCCGTCAGCCCAACGCGATACAGTCCTGCGACCCGCCAGCAACAGTTTGATCCAGGAGCAGCATTTGCCCATCGTGTCTGCCGAGATGCTGCGGACGCTCCAGAACCTGCAGAAGGTCCAGTCTCTGCAGCCCGCCGGTCACGCCTCAGTCTTCAAAACCGCTCAGCTGCTGGGGAGCATGTGTGAACGACAGGCTGCCACCGAGGTGGATAGGAAAGGTGCCCCGCAGACGCCTGATGAAAAGTTACATCCAGGACAGAAAACTCCACAGCTGGTGTTTCTGACGAGCTCCGACCAATAATGACCAACACCTAAACACACACACAGATGCTCACACACTCCACTGACTCAGGACCACTTACACAGCTGCACTTTGCAGGGCAGCATCCGCACACCAGTGCTGTTATTTCTCAAGTGTGAAAAAAAGTGGGAGTTTTGATCCAGAATTGATTTTTATATTTTAAAATGTGTCATGAATCAGTAGCTCCTCATGACATCTGACAGGAAACCAAAATCTCAGTAAAGGCAGACTATGAGAAGTCATGTCCTGTAAGTCAGCCTTCTGTGGTTTATGTTGCCTTTAACAATACAAGACACCAAAGACAGACATGCACTGGAATCGACAGCCTCTCTGCAGACACATCCTCTGCTTGCACTTCAGCTCCAGAATCATGGAGCCAATTACCCGATCAGCACACTGTGCCCTCCTTCTCTGTCTTTACTCTCGCTCTTTCCTACCACTTTGTTTTTTTTTTTTTTTTTTGTTTTTTTTTTATAATCCTATCACACACCGAATCATTCCTTTACCTTGAAAAGTGGCTTTTGCACTAATGTTTACCCCTGCTGTATGTTTCTTGTCTAAGTGCCTGAAGGTCTCAGTCCATCCTGTCCCTGCTTCCTCTGTTCCTGGTTATCACGAGGTTATTGAGGGAAAACATTCCATATTATTATTATTATTATTATTATTATTTTTTATTATTATTGTTTTTGTAAGATTAATGAATTATGTTTGTGTTGTGGAATGTTTAAAAAAAACAAGGGATCACTGTTATTTCTAGAATAGTAGTTCAGCACTGTTGCTGTTTATTGTTTGTGTATCTACACTTTGTTTTCTTGACAATCACCAGTGAGAAGCTCTTGTAGCCTCTTTGCCTTCCATAGATTTCTACTATTTAGCCTCTCTGCAATGCACACATCCTGCTTTGTTATTGTACGTATATAAATGCATATATACACCTGTAAAGCCTTCATATCCGTATGTATTGTATGTTATATACTGTATGTCTGTGATAGTGCTCGACTTGTGCTTTGTTGCCATTTAATCTCTCAGGTTCATCAACTTTTTTTTGTACTGCAAAGACTATATATTCTATGCAGGGAGTACAACTTCTGGCCTTTAATGAAGTAATTTGTTTCTTCAGTTTGTCTTAATATAGCCTCACACAGTCAGCCAACAAAGCTCACATCACTCCAAATGAAAACTGACCTTGTAAGAATTTGTCTGTCTCAGTTGAGAGACGCTTAAACAGTAAATGTGCCTTTAACCTGCTGGGAACCCCATATGCAAAACTTGTTTTCACTTTATTAGGCTTTTTATTTTAAATCCCCCTCACTTTGCTTTATCTGAAGGTCTCTTGATGCTGTATGTTTTACTGATGTGGATTTGTAAGATTTCTAAGCTTAAAGCAGAGGGGGAGGGGGAGTTTCTGTTGCTTTTATTTGTGTGTTTCTACGTGTTTGCTTTCACGCAGTCTGAAGGTGTTGAAAAAAGTAATGTCCTCTATATAAAATAAATTTAAATTTGTCTTTGTGGGAAATCCATCTTCACTCTTTTATTGACCCATGTAGTTTACAAGCACCAGCAGTCACAAGTAACAGTGCATTCACTAAAGTACTTTGGAGGTACTTATCCTACTTTATAGCACATTTCAGTCAAGCATGAAGAACTACTGAAGTATTTTTTACTTAATTTTCTGACACCCATGTTCACTAGTTATTTAGCATATTGAAAATGTACATATAAAACATGCAATCACATTGTAAAGTATTATATTATGTAGATAAAACTGCCAAGGATAAAAAGTGTTAAAAGTTATCTCCACCTTAGTTTGTTACACCATACTGCCCACCCAATATTAGTGTTTGGATGTAATTAAGTACATTTAATTAAGTACTGTACTTAAGCACAAATTTGATGTATTTAATTTATTTGAGTATTTACATTTTATGGAACTTTATACTTATACTTTACAAAATCTAGTAGAATAAATATTGTACGTTTTACTCCACTACATCTGTCTGACAGCTTTAGTTACTAGTTACTTTTACAGTAATTTGCAGTAAAAAAAATTACAGTTTTTAACACACTTCCTGTCCAGTGAAAACCATGCATCTCCAACTTAGGTGATTTTTAATTGTATTTTATTTATTTTTGTATATTTTTTAAAACATATTATATGATAGAATACTGGCAGGAAACCTTTAAGGCAGAGTGTGTATTTTTACTAAATGTACTTTAAATACATTTTACTGATAATACTAACATACTTTTACTTCAGTAAGGTTTTGAATGCAGGACTTTTACATGTAGTGAAGTATTTTCACAGTGTGATATTCATACTTTTATTCAATTAAAGGACCAGATTACTCCTTCCATCACTGGACGGTAAGATTGCTTTACTTACTGCAAGTGAGTTTCTTGGTAATACTTATGTAGACTTCTAGTGTAGTATTTTAATTGTTAGTTCTGGGCCACTAGCAAATTAATAACTTGACTACCGTGAATTTATAGTTAATATGTACAGGTTTTCTATGAAATATTTGAAACTGAAATACATGATTAAAGAAATGTCAGCCGTTTTTGCACAGGTACCTTTTCATGCCAATTGTCGTACAGTTAAATTGGTTAAACTGGTTAAGAAGGCCGGCTCCATCATCGGCTACAAACTGGACAGCCTGGAAAAGGTGGTGGAGAGGAGGACGCTGAACAAACTATTATCCATATTGGATAATCCTGACCATCCTCTCCATCACCTGCTGCAGGGACAGCGGAGCACTTTCTCCAAAAGACTCCTCCAGCTCCGCTGTCACAAGGACAGATACAGGAGATCATTCCTGCCGACCGCAATAAGTCTGTACAATAACTCACCTCTGGCAAAATCCATCACACAACAATAACACTGTTGTCTGTGTTTCTTGGTTGTTTGTATATAATATATATATATAATATTTATAGATATATACTGTACTGTATATACTGTGCATTTTATATTTAATAATTTTTTTACTGCTATTTTATTGCTTTTTATTATTCTATTATTATCTTATTGCTTCCTGTATGCTGCTGTAGCGGGGGGAAAAAAAGTCCCCTCGGGGATTAATAAAGTAACTACCTAACCCAGGGGTGTCAAACATACGGCCCGCGGGCCGGATCCGGCCCGCCAGGGGGTCCAGCTCGGCCCGCTGGATGACTTTGCTAAGTGTGAAAATTACAGAAAGACATAAATTGCATTTCTATGAGAATATGGAGGTTTATGAGTACAAATGTTTTGTAATTGTTTTTAATCGATCCAGTAATTGCTTCAAAAACAGCGTAAATGCGATGTCTGCTCCGGAGGGAGAAGCGCTCGTTGCCACAGGCAGCCGCGCTCGCTGCTCGTTTTGTGACGCGTTTGACGTCAAACGCGTCACAAAGCGAGGGAATCTGCAGAGGAGATCCCAGGCAGATAAACAGTGGGCTGATGTCTGAGTTTTTGGTCTTTATGTTTCTAATTTATTGTAGAAAGACCTTAAAATAGGATTTATCATCCAAAAACCTTCACCAATGATTTAAACATAGAGAAATATTGTCGTTATTATGCTATGATTTTACTGATCTGGCCCACTTGAGATCAAAGTGGGCAGTATGTGGCCCCTTAACTAAAATGAGTTCGACACCCCTGACCTAACCTAACCTACAGAAAGCTGTGATTTCCCGATGACTCCTCCAGGCCGTTAGGGGGCGACGGTGCGCGCTGTGAGCTGTGCGCGCGGCGCCGCGGTCGGATGTTGACAGGCCTCCTGCTGGGGCTCGCGCTGTGGGCCGTTGCCGTTATCACGTGTCGGTCTCGAAGTTTCCTGTCACTCCAGAAACAGTCCGCGGCCGCAGCAAGTCCATGGCAACCAAACGGCAAGTCAGACGAAACAAACGAGTCATCTCCTGCTGTGTTTTGTTCATGTATTTATGTCTTAAAGCTGGTTTGTGTCTCTTTCCGCTGCAGCAGCTTCCCCGATAGCCTCATTGACGAAGACCCACAGAAAGCCCTGCAGGTAAAACAACAACATGAGCGTTAGCCGCGGACCAGCCAGCCAGCCAGCCACGCTCCCCCGGGGGGGTTTCACATCAGACCCGAACAACATGTTAGCAGCTGGTTTATTGAAGATCTCGAGTCCGTGATGTTCATGTTTCTGATGTTTAACGCTGGTTTTAAAACTGTAACGAGCTAGCTAAGTGAGCTAACGTTTCCTCCTCGCACCACTTTACTGAATCGGCAGTTTATCGTTAAAAACTTAAAATAAATAAAAAAAACAACACACGTTTCTGTCAGCGGGACAAGTTGTTTTGTTTTACTTCACCACCTTTGTAGTCTATTTTTCTGCATAAACGGTCGTTTTTATGTCTCGTCGACAGATTCAAACTGAAGTCGGTAATGAATTGTGTGTATTAGTTGTGCAAAACGATTCATACGACTCACAATCACCATTTCTGCTGTTTCACTTACCAAATAGATTTGCCTGAATAATGCATCGCCTCAGCCAACTTTCCAAAGACAGGCCTTTGCTCAATGTTACAATCTCCCACTAACACGCCTCTTCCTCAGTCAAACCCATAAACTGTCCCTGTAAGAGCATCTCTTTCCTTTCAGGCGCTGAATGAGGTCCTCGAAGGAGACTCGGACAACGCTGAGTGGTTTTGTCAGCGTGCCTATGCCCACATACTGCTGAAAAACTACAGCTGTAAGTCTACACGGTGCATTTAGTGGCATATGGTGTCAGTATATGAGCATAATCTGGTAGTTGTGGATTCCATAAACAGGTGATTCGCTTTTGAGGTTTAGATTTAGATTTAGATTTTATACACTTTATTAATCCCCGAGGGGAAATTTCTTCTTTCTTACAGAACTGAGCAGTAATCTGGTGTCTTGGATGAATGGGTATGCGGTGGATAACAAAGATGTGTGTGTGTTTTTAAATCTACAGGTGCTGCAGACGATGCAAAGAAAGCACAACTGTTAAAGCCCGGCCTTCCCCAAGCGCTCATGCGAACAGGGTGTGTACCGAGACGAAAATTAGGGAAAATTAGCATTTAGGTTTTAGTGTGCAAGCTCAATTTATGCGACCGATAGGAAAAAGAAGCAAATCGACAGACTTGTAAAGGAAGCTGCTGGTTTTAAGTGATTTCACACACAAGTCACTGTGTAAATTTGATCTGTAGACATTAATTGTTGTATCGTACAATTGATGTTCCAAATGAAGTAGCACACTTGCTTCAAGTGAAAAATCTGTGCAATAAAATGTTTTTCCTGTTAAGTTTTAAGTTGTGTCTTTGAATGTAAAATAATTAGTTGATAAAACTGTGTAGGACTTCTAGTTCTACAAAACTACAGAGTTTGTAATTAAAAATTAAATGTCGTTCCACATGGCCAGAAAATTGATTTACAATAACCTATTCAACATGATTCAACTTTTGCGTCTCACAATGGGCCACTTTTATTTCTCCAAGATTATCTGATCTAAGTGTGTGTGGCATGTTTGTCTCATCCAACTACAGAATAGCAGAGTACCACCTGAACCACTATGAGTCAGCACATGCAGCCTTCACACAGGGACACCAACTGGATGGTGAGTACAACCTAATTTGGCCTCAAGTAGAGTTTCCATAAACCCACTCCTTACCAACTACTGTTCGCAGCAGCATCCTGTCTGCTTCGCTCTCCTCATTGAATCCAAAGCTAAACTTGTGTCCTTTAGCTTTAGGGATATAATGCATTAACTCCTAAACTAAATCAATGTATTCATGTAGAAAATATGTATTAAACCGCAGGAAACATAGCAACAACGTTTTGTTGAATTTAAAAATGCTTGCTTCACGTTGTTTTTTTTAACTATAACTTGTCCATTATATTCATTTATCAGGAGATCTTGCTGTGTACTAGTCTTTATATACAGTATATGTAGTTGATACCTCGCTGCCTTTGCTTGGGCAGCCATGTAAACAAAAAGAGAACCTGTTCTGACAACAACAGAACAAAACACGGGTGACATGCCATAAATGTGCTGACAAAAATGATTACTGTTGGAGTCAATATTGGAGTTTTGAGAGGCAAATAAATCATGTAAGGTACAGTATGTATGTTTCACCTGTCACCATTGTCAACCTGGATAGTCCCACCATTTGTCAGTATGAAGATCATTTGATTTTATCCATTTATTTACCATCGAGCTAAAGTGACTTTAACTCTGTCCATCAAACTGAAGGCCACTCAAACCGCCTGACGCATGTACAACAACACAAGGATGCTCCATTTATAGTTATAATTGCGTAAATATTTTCTGTAACTGACCTGCAGAAGATGATAAAGGAAGTATTAAAACATCAGTCGTCAAGGCATCAGTTGATTTTAATTAGCGTATTGTTAGAAGCTTTAGAAATTATATGAAAAGAAATTATATTAGAAAAGACATGCACTGGGTCTTTTGTGTAGATTTTTGGCCCAAACATTGGGCTTTATTGGCAATTTAGCAAGTGCCTAAAGTGTCTTAAAGAAGCTTTCTGTGGGTTTGTTGTCAAATAAAACAGTGGGATGGTGGAAAAAGACTGAAGATTAATATCAGATTGGAAAAACAATCAGCAGTGTTATGTTTGTTTAAAGAACTTTTCATCTTTTTTATTATTTTATTTGACTTTATTACATCTCCTCTGGTCTGGTAAAATAATCTACAATAATGTGTTTTATGGAGCTGTTGATTATGTTTGCCCATTCTCTCACAAGTCATTTCTGCTTTAGAAATCCCATTAAATTGACACCTTCAACTTCCCCAAGCTCCAAGCCCCTCTCACACAGCCTCTTCAAGGCGGAAACATTGCACCATTATTCCACCTCACCAGTCTGTAATTAAAATACCAAGTATTTGGGGGAGGGGGTCTACGGGGGGTTGCTGCACTCTTCTTTACCGTAATGTTATGGGATGTCTGTTTAAAACAAGCTTTAGTCAAAGCCCTTTGGGTTTGAGTTATGCCTCACTGATGCAATTTAATATCTTCACTAATTTCTCTACTTCGGCCACGATGTGTAAATACTTGCTTTGTAAAAAAAAAAAGAAAAAAAAAAAAGGACAGAAAAGACATGTAAGCACTGTTTATTCTCTTTACAGTTTCTGACCAATCATTTGAGGTCTGGATCAAACGGTGTGAGGAGATGATTGGAGGTAAGTAGCTCACTCAAATATATATATTTTTATTTCAGTTCAACCATTTTTACAGTTTGCCTCTATTTGTTGATAATGTCTTTTTTTTGTGGATAGTGAAGAGTCTTTGGTTGTAGTTTACTTTGTCTAATTATTATAAGATGTAAAATGATCCAAGGTATTAAAAGACCAGTTCATAAAATCTGCATTATGGCTGACATCCTCTCGGGTTTTGTTGTGGCACCCGCCTCTTTCCTCCCCGTTTCAACCTGATATCACCACATTGAATGCGCAGCAGTAACATATCACCATACAGCTAATATTAACTACTCAACTAACGACAAGCTTCGCTGCTATTGTTACACAGCAAACCAAGTGGAAGTCCACCACAAATGACGAATGTTCAGGACGGTTCTCTCTCTCCTGATTGGATAACGCAGGATAGCAGAAAATGTATGCTCTCTATCTCAGAGTGGAGGGACCAATGTTACGGCCCAAACACTCTTCATCTGTGATGGCTGTTGGAATATAGAGCTATTTAACACTTTTTTTAATAAAAATATATCCCTCACTGCACCTTTAAATATTAGTGCACCATATTGCATGTGGTAGTTATCTCGTTATTAAGTCAGAAACTTGTTTGAAGTACAATTTCTGCAGTATGCTCTATTTACTCCCTGCTATCAAACACAAAGCTAAATGGCACAGTCAGGGAGCAGATCAGCCCATCTGATCAAACAAATGAGCATGCGTTCACAGTGGTGCAGGCAGAGCTGCTTAGTCCAATAAAAGATGCATGCCATGTCTGGGTGGTTTCTGTTTGCTGGTGATGCCTGGGCCCTCTGGATCATCTCAAGTAAACAAGAGCACGAGTTTTGACAAACACACTTCACACCCGCATGCACACATACTCCCAGGAGCGGTATGATTCATCAGAGTTAACGTTACTGATGTTTGAAAGCTCCCAATGAGACCCAACCCCTTCATAAGCCGGCTCACAGACAACACACACACGCGCGCGCGCACACACACACACACACGCACACACACTCACACACTCGCTCACACCAGGAGCAGTCGTCGTTTCTTCTGGTGACAGTGTGTTTACCACCAGCCAACACACATGGCACTGGTTTTTCTATTGCATGTGGCACCCCGCGTGTTTCAGATCACACAGACGCAAACACACAGCTTTTTTTCTCCCCTAACAGTCCCCCTCCCCACCATTTCAAACGCGACCTCATTAAGACAACATTAACACGCCTCCTATCATCTCGTCTCTCTGTGTGTGCTGCCTCTATGTAATGAAGTCAGTGAATAATGTATGATACCATGCTGGTAAACGGTGTTCAGGCTTGCTGCGGCTCACAGGGCTTTTAATGGGCGTGGATGGACCAGTAAACAAACTGGTGGCAAGGCTTGGTGTGTGTGTGTGTGGGGGTGTGTTTTTGTTATCTCTTTTAGACCCCTTCCAGCATAAACAACAACCTTGTTGGTACCAGTAGTCCTCATGGCTACCAACGCCCGTTCCTAATGAGGCAAAACGTCATTTCATAAGTGCTGGTTGAGGTTAGGGGTGAAGTGTGAATCGATGTTAGGTCGAGGTTTGGATTCAAGTTCAGCTGTCCACAACGAAGAGAAGTCAATGCAGTGTTTTGGCAATGAGAGCTGCCAGACTTGTGTGAACGTGTCTATCTGTCCGTGTTGGAGCATATCTGTCTGCTATTGGGATTAAAACTTGTGTTCTTACAACACTTTGCAATCAATAAATTTGAGAGATTCAAGCCCACTTTAGCCGGGCAAGGAGTGTATTAAACCTTTCCACGTGCAACACACCCATTTTATTCCTTCTCTCTACAGATCACACAGAAAACAGCAGCGTCAACAGGGTAAGTTTCTCTGCACGGCCACCTGGGGGCATTGTTGCTCTCAGCATCGATAGAGCCTGTTGTTTATGCTCCTCATAAAGGAAGCCTTGCTAAGCTTCTTTTGTTGCTGCTGGTTGGTTTTTTTTTCCCTCTCATTTGTGTGTTTTTTGTTGACATTTCCTCTCTAATTGTCATCTCATCTCGACGGCAGACACTGGCAGTTCCATCTGTGAAGTAAGTATATGAATGTAAATCCGCCCTATTTAGGTATCTGTTTATTTTGTGTAATATACCGGATTAATATTCAACCATGCCTCAGTGCTTCAAGCAGCCCCATTCTGTATAACAATATAAATACAATGTGTGCAGACAGTATATATTCATATAAATTAGCTGCTTTTTGTTATTTCGTATTCTGCATTACATGAAATTTCCATATTGCAATAATCAGATTAGTGGTCAAAATACGAGAAGTCTTCTCGTGTCATCAACTCCTGTTTCATTCATACTTGTGTGTTTTTCCTTCAGGCATGACTGGTACCAGACAGAATCTCAAGTCATTGTCACAGTCATGGCAAAAAACGTAACCAAGGATGGTGTGTGTGTCAACTTCATGGAAAAAGAGGTATAAACACACACTTGAATTCAGTACGGAGGTGAAGAGAGTCTGTTTTCTGTGTGTGTGAATGTGTGGAACAGAGATGGGTTAGCTCTTGGGGGTTTCCTCAGGGGGGCCCATTAGATGGGTCTCGTATACACATATACACTGACACACACACACACACACACACCCTCCCCACGGACCCAACTATGCCTCCAGTGGTGCCTTGTTAACATTGGCCCCAAAGTACAGATCTAAGAACAATTTACCCTCCCCAGCTTCTCCAACCTCCTAATTGTCTGTAGATGGAAGGCATAACTGATCTTGGATCAGCCGCAGAGCCCTCCAGGGACAACACTCCTTTCTCTCTCTTTTTCCTTTCCGTCTTCCCACTTCTCTTTCCCTCTCTCCGAGGGGTAACTGCGGGGCACCCCAGGGAACGGCTTTGTCTTTCCTAATAGAATAACAAACTGAGTTTACCCCATTTCAAAAGAAATAGTTGACTCGCTCCGAATCACACAGTCACTTGTTAAGTTCCCTCTGTGGTGCAAAGTACAGATAAGTTCATATATTTTTTACTAGGTCAGTATATACAAAAGAAATTAAAGATGAAAGGCAGTGGTTCCAGTTATTTTCCCTGGCGACTGAGTGTGCAGCAGCAGCAGCTGTATACCTACACCCAGCACAGGAATTCAAGTAGAAATGAATATTTAGGCTTTGATAGTTTTGTGGAATTGCCCAAAAGCAACTTTAGCTAACTTTCGAAGCTTTTATCCCCGACGAACTACTTCTTACATTAATTTCCAAATCCGAAAAGTCCACTTTTAGTGTAGCGGAAGGTGAAGAGATTACAAGTTGAAATGTTCATCCAAAAAAATAACACAATATGTTCTTCTGTGTGGTGTTTGCCAAGTGATGAGCATGTCAGGGGGTTTTGGGCCGTCGCTGAATCCATGTCCCTCTTCAACCCACAAGCCGCCCACCTACACAGCCGCAGTGAGTGACAGGCTGTTAGGAGCTGTCTGACCCCCCCTCATCACTGGTCAGTCTGTGGCTGAAGGGGACAGGGCGAGGAGACTCCTGGCCGTCACACCAGCCACATCAGATGATTATTCTCATGGACATGCCGACACCTTAACACCCTCCTCACTGCTTAACTTTAGTTCAGTTTTGTGGGACTTTTAAGGACTGGATTCATGTCGCAATTTCAATATGGGGATTGTTTAGCATTTATTTAATCGAGCGGCAATTATTTACTTTGTAGTCAGGGTGCTACCTTAAAGAAGACTATTTCAAACTTTTTTTTGATAATTGTTTACTACAAACCTTTATGACAGCCTATGAGGGACAACGGCTTATTTCTGTTGTGTGTTTTGTCTTCAGCTCTCTGCCACGATACAACTGGCCTCAGGGGAGAACTACAACCTCCACCTCCACCTCCTGCACCCGATCATCCCCCAACACAGCGTCTTCAAGATCCTCACCACCAAGGTATCACTTTCAGTCTATGTAGTGGAGTTAGAGGGCTGCAGAAACCTTAAAATCAAGTTGTGACATTAGCAGCTGCATATGGTTTACATCCCAACATGCATTTTGAGTGACGGGTTTAACAGAAGACATGTTCATGAAGCAGAAACGAACTGCATGTATCAGACCGGCACGCTTTCAGAAACACCAGTTGTGTTAAATGGTTCATCGTGCACTAAAAGGTACACCGACATATTGCGACGTTCTCTGTCGTCGGAGCGCAGAGGACAAAGTAACTGCTCACTTCTGTCCTTGCTGGGGTCACAGCGACCACAACTGACCGACACTCAGGAAGCCGAGATGATAAAATGGCCCTCAAATTGCACACACGGCGTATTTGCCGGGAAACAGTTTGTCATGTCATGTCTGGAATATCTTTGAAGTTTTCAGAAGTGCATTCAAGTCTTGGAAAAGTTTGGAAATATGAGACATGGATTTATGGAATTTTACAGAATATGTTGCGTAACTTGTTTTAAACATATACAGTAGCATTAGATGGTGTTTTTTTCAGATGTTTTTCTGCAGCGCAAGCTCAGCTGTAGCAGAAAATAAATCTGTTTACTACTTTACAACTTTTTCTGAGCTGAAAAACAGAAACAAACAAGGAGAAAACAAACTTTTTAGGTCAAGCTGCGTTTTTGAAAGTCAAATAAACGTCATTGGATTTTTGCTCAAAACCATTTGGGGAGCTGTTGCGGTGAAGTTTCTCTCAGCAGTAAAAGAACAGACTGTTAAACATGTCAGGGAACATGTTTTATGTTGCACTGAAGAAAATATGATGTAGTAATGTCACACATTGGAGAAATGTGGGCGATTAACTGCACTGAACTGCGGTTCTATCAAAGAGCATCGAATGATATGTCGGTTTCTGTGTATTCTGGGTTTTATTGCCTCAAGAGCGGGTCATTAATTACTTTTCGTGCGAGTTAATTTCTTTGTTAAGAACGATAATAAATCAAGTGTCAGATCGCAGTAAAAACGTCAAAGAAGAAAACCACGCTGACGAGAGTTTAAGCAGCTTACTGAAATAGTGACTGATCATTACTCGGGTTACCACTCGGAGATCAACATCTTAATCTCTTCAATAATTTATAGCAGCATTAAGTTGACTGTCACTACCTATAATTCCTTAATGCTGGTGAAGCTTACTGTAGCTGCAGCTGAAATGAGAAAATCCACGCTGGCCGTATACAGTGCAGCTCCTGTGGGTACGTGAGCACAGTTCATCTGAGTCGCTAACAGGAGATTCACACGTATGCACAAATCCTCACTCCCACATACACACACAGTCACACACACACATTCATAAGGGCTGTACTCGCTGAGGGTTCCTCAGCACTGTTTAAGGTGATTACGGACCTAATGAGTGGGAAGGGCACTTTTTACTATAGACTAATTAGTGTGTATTATAGAGAATGGAGGCTAATGAGCGTGCTGGCTGAGAGGGTGCTGATTCAGGGCTTAGACCACTGTCAGGCTTTAGCTTGCGGATCAAGTGGCAGGTTTTTGTTTTGATTGTTTTGAGTTCATCATTAAGAGGGTGGATTTGGATTTTTAGGGCATTGATCAGCCCGAGCTTGTCAATAGGGAACACCACAAAACTCTGCTCTCTTTGTTTATGCCGTCCTTACCCAGAAATCTCAGAAGAATCCCTACATGCATCCTCATTTAAAAAAGCAGCTCCTTTGGTTGTATTTTATAGTAAAAAAAAAAAAAAAAAAACTAAATAAAACCATATTCGTCATGATAGCTACATATTGTCACTTCAGATGGTCAAAGCCTGACTAACAATTATACAGTATTTAAGGCTGAAATAGAAACTCGATATTAACCAATTACAGTTTAATTTCTGGGCAATTTTTTTATCTGCTTTACTCATTTTTTGATAAAAATGTTCTGATTTAAATCTCTATAAAGTTCTTAAGGATTATATACAGTGAGAATCTACTGTAAATTGTATTTTAATGATCTGTATTTCACAACATTTACTCATCAAACTTAAACTCCACTGAGAGAAAAAAAAGTCAGAATTATGATACAACTATCCTCAGTGCTGTAATAATTCCAGTAGGAGACGGACGACCATTATGTGAAATGAAAAAGATGCACACAATGTACACGGACCTCCTACAGAAGTGGAGAGAAGTGAATTGATAAGACGATTAGGGGAAAAAAAGGTGAATTTCATCATCTACATTATTTAAATGTGCTGATGAGGCGTGTTGTGATTTGTACAATATAAATATCATTACATTTATATTCATGCTTAACGAACACAAGGCACACAAGACGTCCTCTTGTTGATCCCTCTGCTTGTTTGGTACAGAATAATGCGGAGCAGCTCAGGTCTCGTCTTCGCTCTGGTCTTTGCTTTTCAAAGGTGGAAGATTTTTCACATGAAGTTGATTGTTGTGAAGTGCTGGACCGCGGTGAACCGTAACCCGTGTTAGCACGTCTAGTATATGCATGATATTTCCTTAAATGGACATAGACGTGATGATATAGAGACGCTCTTGCTAAAATGACCCGCAAACGGTGCCATCCTGATGAGCGTGTTTGATAAATACACCACAAATGCTTCTGTTGAAAAAGTAGCTTTCATAATAACGATGTCTCAGATTAAAAACAACGTGCCAGTGTTGCTGTTGCTCATAGAGATGAACCCACAGGACACGTACCACCCAAATCTGCTGCTCACCTCCGCTTTAGAAAGCTTGATAGTGAGTTTCAGTTCATTGTGGAGCTGTCAGGTCCCTGCACTTGACTTTTCTGGTTCACTCTCACCGCCCCCACCACCTCCCAACCCCAGGAACAGCACTGGGCTGTGCTGTAATGGCCACACCATGTTAATAGTCAAGTTCAGTTAGCATGTGATGCACACAGGCTCATAGTCACAGAAAATTAAAAAAAAAAATTAATATGTGTAACATTTAGGAAGTCTAGAAAAGCCTTATGAGTATATTATTTTACCCCATTCATTTGTTGGCGGAGCCAGCAGGAAGTTTCTGTTCATGATCTTGACTGACTCAACCAAGAAGGATGCTAATACGCATGTTTTAGAGGCTTAAAATTGCAAAAGTCTGCGGCACATCCGAGTCCACTGAGGTGCTTTCATTCGAGGTGGAATCTGCTAATCTGATATTTAGTTCTTCCCAATACCTCCATGGTTTTTCTGCAGCCTTGAGTAGTTGATCAAATTAAGCCTGTATATTTTCTCTTAGATTTATATTTGCATAACGTCTCTGAATGAGCATCAAAAGATTCGCTATTGTATTGACATGGAAAATCCCCAACAAGTTGAGCTATAAAATTGCTGAGAGCATCATATATATATATATATATATATATATATAAAACATGATAGTTCTTTGAGTTTATTTTACAGCGAGGCTACCAGGGGAGCAAAAGGCCAGTCCACAGTCACAGGTGCTGGAATTACATAGTGTTTGGTGTCAAAGTAGCAAAAGAAGCTATTGAGAAATTTGATTCGCAGCATTTCATACCCGACGTCTCCATTGTGTGCATTATATCCTCTGGCTGCACGGTGCAGAGTCGCAGAGTCGAGGCTGACCTGCACAGAAACTGCCCCCTCTCAAAAAACACTTCCTCTCACTCACTTTCTCACTTTTCCATGGCAACAGTAGACACTGCATACCAGAGGTGCACGTGGGTTGCAGCTTAAACAAGGGCTCAGTCTTAGAGAGACCGCAGCTGAGGATGGTCTTAGACTCCCTCTCAACTCGCTGCTGTTACTATCGATGTGTTGTTGCTTTTTTATTTCGTCCTCATTTGCTGTCTTTTGTCTTTTGTCATTCTCTCCGCGGCCCCCTCAGACAGCCACGCTCTCTCTGTCTGTGTTGCACTGATAGAAACACAAACACCTACCTCTGGGATAACAAGAGAGCGTTCAGACCCGCCTCCTTCTCTCCCACAAAGCTCTGACTGTTCCCTGGTCCAGTGGGCTCCTCGGGTACACATGGCCCCTACAGGCGCACGCACACACACACACACACACACACACACACACACACACGCACGCACGCACGCGCGCGCGCACACACACACACACACAACACCCAACACATAAGCCCTCTTTGGTAATCACAGCATTCAGTGGTTTAAAATGGCATCCTAACTCTTGACAGACTGTACAGGTGAAATGTGTGGACACGGACAGCGTGAGACCCCGACAACCCGAGCAGCTTTCTCAAACCGCGGCTCATTTAAATATTTTGGAGCTGATTCTTTCTTCTTCTTCTTTTTTTTTTTTTTTTTTTGAAGCCCAGAAGCCACTGGGGGATAAAAAGCACCAAAATGAACAACAGCATCAGCAAATCAAGTTTCTCCAGATTGGCATGCATCCCTAATGAGCGTTACAAAAAAAAGAAGAAGAAAAAAAGCATTGCCCTCAGAGCTGTTGATTCCCAACCAGTGTCGGTCTGTGTGTCTCTGTAACAGGCTGCCCTGCACTCTGGGCTCCACAGTGTTTACGCTTCATCTCCTCGCTGTCTTTAAAGACAACTTAGCAGGGGGAAGCTAAGCTGGGCATGCGCGCATGTACACACACACACACACACACACACACACACACACACACCACACACTAAGGCAAACACTAAGGCAAACACAGAGGCTGAACAGTAATCTTTCAACACACTTGTGCCATTTAAACTAAGTACTTTCAGTGTGTGTGTGCGTGCGTGTGTCTCGTCTCTAGCACATTATCGTCAGAGCGACCTCCTCCTGTCCTCCATCACGACAAACATTCCAACCGCAGGGGTCACCGCGACAACGGGGAGCCAATTACACACCAGTGTGTTTGATCAGAACAGACGGCTGACGCACACACTCACTCATACACACACACATACACGCACATACACACACACACACACACACACACACACACAGAGGCGTGCGCACAGTTTTGAATCCACACTCGCTGCTTCATTCATCTCCAAACTCATCTCTTTTCGGCAAATAGCTAAAGTGGCGTCTTCCCTCTTTAATTTGCACGCCTGTCAACGTCTAAGAATGTTTATATGTATTTCATTTATGTGTCTTTTTTAGCAGAGTTTGTTTTGAAATCTGCCGGCATCTGAAAAGAGAGGGAGAGGATGCTGGAGAGAGAGGGGGCCGATGGTTACAAACACATGTGACAAGCGACACGGGACCCCAGTGCCCCTCTGTAAATAGCATGTGTGTGTGTGTGTGTGCACACATGTATGTGTAGTGCAGTATTGTATGGTCCAGCCCCTGGGGTCCTGTGGGTGGTGGTCTCTGATTGTGGCTCTGCTGTCACATCCCTTTACGAGCCATCGCCTCGCCTGTCATACACACAGAAACACACACACAGACGAACACACACCCGGCGCCTGGCCTGCCATGTCCCTTAAAAGCCAGGAAACACAGATGTGGCAGCAGATTAATGTTGTATGGCCCAGGAGCACGCATAGAAGCACACACACACACACACACACACACACACACACACACACACACACACACACACACACACACACACACACACACACACACAGAGCGCCTCAGCTTGAGTTCTGTCACAGTTCGCGCTGCAAAAACATTCATGACAATAAATGGCACCCGCGGCACTGGCTGGTAATTTTAAGGTGATAACATTTAATTTGCTTGGTCTTCAGTCCTTCTCTGCTCTCAGGGAGCTGTCACATCCACCGGACCGTCAGACTTTTCAGTTTCGTCTGAACCAAAATAGAAGATGTGAAAGGTGCCTCAAATCCCGGTCCAGAACGAAGGACCAGAATCTGGTTGAACCAAAAGAGGTGAAATATGGTTCGGTTAGTTTTATGGACGGTTCAGACTTTCGGAATAATTACAGGAAATTGAGGCAGTGTATCATCACTTATTATTACAACAGAAAAAGAAAAAGAACTGGAAAAGAAGTAAAAAATGAGCTCTGACAGCACGTAGTGAGAGGAGCAGAGGTTTTAACTGTTATTCGGTCCGACAGAAAAATAAAAAAACAAATAAAAATGCCAAGCTTGTAATTTATTTTCTTAGAGAAAAATAAGTGCTGGTAGTAACGATAATATTAAAAAAAAAAAAGTACTAACAATAATAATTATAATATAGTCGCAAGGAAATTCATCTGTTTTTTAATAATTTTTTTTCTCCTTTAAAACAGAAAAGGCTTCTGGCTGAATTGACCGGAGTATCGGAGTACAAAAATGTCGCGCAATGTTTTATAGTGCGCTCGGAAAATTGCAAAGTGAAACCAAAACGAACCAGATCAAATGTTCCCAATGTAACCAAAACCTGAACCTCGCTTTAAGCTTTGGTCTGAACTTTCACGTGAAGACGCCCTTAGGTTTCGGGTGCTTTCACACCTGCCTTGTTCGGTACAGACAATTGGACTTTTCCAGTTTGGTCCAAACCAAAACAGCAGGTTTGAAAAGTCATGCGGACCACGGTCTGGACAACAGCACCAACATTCGGCTCGACCCAAAGAGGCGGGCCGAGTCAAACTGAACCGTGGCTCGGTTTGTTTGCAGGATGAAAACACTTCATGGAGAGGTTACTCTTTCGGACCAGTTACAGAAAATTGAGGCAGTCTATCATCATTTATAATCCAACAGAAGAAGAAGTAAAAATGAGCTGTGGTAGTACATAGGGAGAGAAGGAGAGTATTTAACTGTAATTTGGTCCGACAGCAGGATCAAAACGCAGCTTGAGAAACGCATAAAAATGCCAAAACTTATAACTTATTTTCTGAGAGGAAAATAAGTGCTGGTCATAATGCCATAATGATAATAATAATAATTTAGTGGCAAGGAAATTACTCTGTTCTTTCATTTTACTCCGTTCAAACTGAAAAGGCTACCAGCTGAATTGACAAGATGATGATGATGATGATGATGATGATGTCAGAAGCGCGCCATCTTCAAACCAATGAATGCCAAGTAAAGGGATGCAGATCTGTCATGCAAAGTTCTTTAGTGCACTCACAAAATTGCAATGTGAAGCCAAAATGAAGTGAATCAAACTTCTACACTGGAACAAAAACACAAAGCTTGTTCAGAATTTGGACTTCGCGTGGTTCTGACTTTTGGACCGTTACAGAAAGCTGAGTCAGGCCGTCGTCACATCAAACAATAGAACAAGAAAAAGAAACGGGAAGAAAAGTGAAAATGAAGCTGCAACGTGAAACCAAAACTAACTGGACCAAATACAGAGTTTCCACAGCTTTGAACAAATCTGAAAAACGTCCGATGCCGTTTAGTTGCTGCCTTGTTCAAAATTAAAACCTTAATAAATTTGCTTGCTACATAACTGGACTGAGATTATTTGAGAATTAACATCAGAAACTGTTCATGAACTGGATTAAACAAAAACTCCAAACAGACAAAAGATCTTAAGAAATCTGATGTAAATTCACCACAATTACAAACACGTCTACAAAAGCCGTGTTAGGCTCAACACCTGTGATCAGTGTGTCGGTATTAAAATCAGCAGCGTGATGCATCAAACCTTCAGAGCACCGATAACGGAGTCAAAACTAAATGCTGCTCTGAACGGCCTCGTGAAGGTGGTTTGAACTGCTGGCCGTCACGATGAGGGGCGAGACGCAATGAATTATTTAAATGTGGGAGAAAAAAACAATGCACTTTCTCAAAGACTCTCCTTGAAGACACACAAAGTGTTGCACGGAGAAAGTGAAGAACAAAAAGGTGCCAAGTGTGCGTTAACGTCGACTTGTCAGTTTCCAGAAGTCACAAAAAATAAGGGATGTAGGCCGCTGAAATCTGACGCTGTATATGTGTGATGTTGAAGCCTCTCCTTGTCGATGCATGTACGTGGGATGAATAGATGGAGGCCGTGCTGTACTGTTCCTTTTATTGCTGTGGATGTCAAAACAACAAGAGTTTCCCTTTCATGAGCAACATTTAGATTAACCTGATTGTTTGCACAAACTGGGCTTGGAAGAAAAAAAAGAAAGAAAAGGAGCCGTGTGACACGCTCAGGAATATGAATAATTTGGTCAGTAACCTGAACTCTCAGGAGAGATCTTCTATTTTTAGTTCTTCAGCCCTTCGCAGGTGAGCCAAAAAAACAAAAAAAGTTCATTTCGGACACTGCACAGATGCCTTGGCCGTGAACGAGGCCCTTTGTGGAGCAGAAAGCGCTGACGCACACCAAAGTGATCTATCAGAGCGCCGCCGCTCGCGTTCACTCATCACCTCGGTGGAGAAAGCTCGCAGCGATCGCACCTTCTTACTTCCCTGGATCTGCTGCCCCTCCGCTCACTCAGCCTCTCTCTGCCTCCCTCAGCCTCCCTCAGCCTCCCTCTGTCTCCCTCTGTCTCCCTCAGCCTCTCTCTGCCTCCCTCAGCCTCCCTCAGCCTCCCTCTGTCTCCCTCTGTCTCCCTCTGTCTCACTCAGCCTCTCTCTGCCTCCCTCAGCCTCCCTCAGCCTCTCTCTGCCTCCCTCAGCCTCCCTCTGCCTCCCTCAGCCTCCCTCTGTCTCCCTCAGCCTCTCTCTGCCTCCCTCAGCCTCCCTCTGCCTCCCTCAGCCTCCCTCAGCCTCCCTCTGTCTCCCTCAGCCTCCCTCAGCCTCCCTCTGTCTCCCTCAGCCTCCCTCTGCCTCCCTCAGCCTCCCTGCTCGTCCCTGCTCCTCCCTCACCTTGTCTGCCTCGGTCCCCCTCTTCTCTTCTGGCACCCTCATAAATGAATCATCACATCGCCCAGCAGAGCAGAAATGTTCCTTAATTGCACCGACATCACCGGCTCTGTCTTTCACATGCACAGATATCAAACGCACACACCGTTAATGAGAGGAGGGGGAGGGGGAGGGGGGTGCGTGTCTCGCTGCTATGTGCCCTGTCAATGCAGCTCAGTGTTAAAAGCATGTGTCCACATCCCTTCTCTCCTCATTGTTTTCCTCCTCTACCATGTTCTCCTGGTGTAATGATTTGGATCAGATGCTGCTGTGTGGAATTAGGACCCCTTCCCTCCCCCTTCTCCCCCACCCCCGCTCCATCTCTCACACTGGCCCTCTGGCTGACAGGCATCTCGTTAGTGCAGTATGTCTGTCAGTGAGGTTTGAGATTGAGCTGTGCCCCCGCATATCCCTGATGTCTCTCTGTCTAACTCTCTCTCTCTCTCACACACTCACACACACACTCAAACACACACACACACACTCACACACACACACTCACACACACACACTCACACACACTCATTCGCAGGCTAAGTTGACGAGAACTCCGAAACAAGACAGTCTTTCTGGCCTCAATAACGATCTGATGTCCTGTACTTTTAAGATGTCACTCTAATGGAAGTGTTATTTTTGTCCCATGCACCAAAGACAGCCATTTTGTTAAGCATTGTTATACCCCCCCATCTCTCTCTCTCTCTCTCTCTCTCTCTCTCTCTCTCTCTCTCTCTCTCTCTCTCTCTCTCTCTCTCTCTCTCTCTCTCTCTCTCTCGTTCCTTCCCCTTCTCTTCCTGTCAGGTGGAGATCAAGATGAAGAAGACAGATGCCATCAGATGGGAGAAGCTGGAGGGTGAAGGACAGGAGTCCAACATCAAACACTTCAATCCCGGTCAGTCCACAGATTCGGCATTTACACCCCCCCACCCCCACCCACCCACCCCCCACTCACTCACCACCACCACCACCACCAACTACCCTCCTGTCTCTGCTCTCATCACTCCGTCTCCCCCAACGTCTTCTTATTTCTCTCTCTTTCTCTCTCTGCAAAGATCAATATAAGCTCCCATGTTTGTCTGTTCTGCAGTAAAATGAGAGTGGGCAGTCAAGCTACGCGAGAGTCTTTCATTTAGTCGGCAAAAGTAGGCATGGAGAGGGAAAGGTACGACAGCAGAATATGACTCAGTATTTTAGCCCACACATTCCTATTACTGACAGGATTAATTACTTATGTAAGTGTGTGTGTGTGTGTGTGTGTGTGTGTGTGTGTGTGTGTGTGAGGGAGAGAGAGAGAGAGAGAGAGAGGGAGGGAGGGAAAGTTAAGTGGGCAGCCAAACTATCTTTTTCCTGCTCCATCTCGAGGACGCCCCGTTTATTAGCGCCTGTTTACAGCTCGGACCGCTGCTACATTTCAACATGTTATTTGACATCTGATTTTGTGGGATCACATTGCAGTATGTCCACACTTGGCCTGAATCTGTCTGCTGCGCGTCTGCTGCTGTATTTATGTAAATCTGCGTCTGGATTACATTTGCTGCTCTCCATCTCCATCCCTTGTTGGGATTACAGTGGGCGTACTGCATCTAAAAAATATAGAAGTCAAACCACAATGTGACTCTTCGCCATCTCAGTTAATAATTGTTCGCGGTGTGGATAGATGATGGAAATCATTCGTGAACATTCGACGTGTTGCATAAACGCAATAATCAGCTTGTTTTAATTCTTTGCAGTGATGAGCCATGTTTACATTGAGCCGAATATTCGGATTAAAATCTCTTTAAAATCCCGAACAGAGAAAAAATGCTCCACATAAACGCCTCAATCAGAATATGCTGCCTGAAATCGATGGAAATTTCAATCAGATGCAGAGGGGTCATTTAATCCTTTTCATTAAATTATCAAAAGAAGAACTGTTTCCTGGAAACGATGAAACTGATCACTGCCTGGCTCTGGTCTCTCTGCGTATGTTCTCAGTTTTGACGTAAACGCGAGTGGACGAACGTCTCTTGTCTCCAATTCCCCCCAAAATGGCGCCCTCTAAGGTGAATCGGACCCCAGCCGATAGTTTGTTTTTGGTACGAAATCTTAAAGGAAACTCCGCTGACGCTGAATGCAAACTCAAACACACGATGTATTCATTATGTTGTCACACAGCTGTTTGGATGAAATGACTCCGGACGTGTGAACACCCGACCATCGTTGAATACATCTCATCCCATAGAAACAATTGACCTGAAATCTTCAATCAGAATTTAAAAAGTGTCCACGTAACCGCAGCTACTGAAGCGTTTTAATCTCTTTAATCCTAATCCGCCTCTCAGATGTCTTTTAACTCTCGCTGATGTGGTTTCTGTTGGTCTTTTCCGACACGGTTTCCTGTCTCCATCAGATCAGTACCCTTCATCGTCCCACTACACCTGCAAATGGGACAAGATGGTGGTGGACCTAAAGGAGGAGGAGAAGACGGAGAAGCTGGAGGGAGACGCGGCGCTCAACAATCTCTTCCAACAGATCTACACCGACGGCTCCGACGAGGTCAAACGAGCCATGAACAAGTCCTTTGTGAGTATCGTGTTGAAGTGACGCGCAACTTTCTTCACGCTGGGAAGTCGCTATTGTTAGCGGCAGCTCTTCTCAGCTCACTGAAGAAAAGCTTTCTGGTATTTGTCAACCTTTCTCCTATTGGTCAATAATAACTGCGCATCACCACCTCCGCTGCACAGATTTGGGAAGAACTGAAAACAAAGTCTATCGGGGGTAACGCGCGCCTCACTGTGGGTAACCATGTAGACACCTACCTCAAATAAATCAATACAAATGATATCTTTATAACTAGACCAGGTCATATCGGAAATTTCTGAATGATATTTATCTTCATGTTTTTCTAATGTTTCAGATTCATCGTAACTCATCATTGTGTCGCACTTCTGCAATCTGAGGCTCGAAGTTTTGCCATCTTATTGATATAAATCTCTACTATCGGTTACGTCATTTAAACACTCACACGAACGCTCTTCTGATGAATCACAATTGTAATCATTCACACAATGGATCTGCTGCTCGTCTTTTTCTTTGCACTGTTGTTTCTCCTGCCGGAAAATTAGAAGAAAGAAAGAAACCGGAGCGTTCGAGATAAATTATAGATCCACATAAATAATTTCAAACACCTGTCTCTGAGTCTAAACAGAACAACACAGATCTTTGCACTTCGAAAGAAAAAGAAAGACGTGTGCTATTTTCACTAACTGCTCAGGGGTGTACCCGGGAAACGAGTCGGCTACCCGAAGTATCTGTTTGGGTAGACAACCAGCCAACTATCTATTCATCTGTAATACATATTTCATACTTTACTTTAGATAATTGTTCTGGAACAATTACATCCATGGCAGCAGCTCTGTGAAGCTGCGCAGCAGAGCTTTAAGCCAAATGTGATGCTAACCAGGTCCCTGGTGCTGGCATGTTGGAAAGCTTACATCTGCTAGGTGGTGCACACGGAAACTGATGGGAGTTAGTTTTAGTCAAAAATAAATATTGATGAGTATTGAATAAAGTTTTGACTTGACGATGTCACTCGATTAAAAGTTACAAGGTGACCAAAGTTGTACCGGTTCATCCTGAAGAACACGTGAAGGCGAGTACCAGATAAGTCCACCCACCTACTGCGGAAACCTGACTGCACCAAAGGGCCTGTCAATCAAACAGACACGCCCCCAAAAACACCTTTCTGAGGCCTAATATCTAATAAATGAAGAGATTAATTTTTAGATGGACTGCCAGAAAACTAATAAGAAGGTGTGACTAGCCAGCAACACCATAATAGCTTGTGTATAAATACCGTCTTTGTATTTCATGAGCGAGGTTGAATGGGAGTCTACGGACTCGGGTCCTTTTTGAAACCAATCTCTAGTGGCGCTCGGTGGTGTTACAATTGAAGACACATCGCATTGGCCTTATTGTTCACTTTTATTTACAGTCTTAAGTTTGTGACTTTTTCGTTAAAAGTACATTTAAGCTGATGGGGTGCTCAATCAACCAATTTAACTTTAATGTGCCCCAATTCTTAGAATAGGACTTAGAAAATTACATAATTTTCCTTTAACGAAAAGCTACATTAGTTTTTATTTACACAATTTCCATAAATTGAATGTGTCGCATGCGATGTTGACTGAGCAGTAACAGATTGTCTAGTTAATGAGCTCCTCTAAGTGCTTTTAAGTGTGAGGAAGGAAGCGTGTACGATTGTATTTGCGTGTTGATTGGAGCGTGTCAGCAGTCTGTGTTGTGAAGGATCTCAATGTTGGAGCACAACTTTCCAACATGCAGTCTAAAGCTGACGGTCTTCAAACATTCACGTCACGTAGTCCTTTCTGCATTTGGCTTGAACATCCCAGAGCTCGTGACCTTTAGGAGAGGAAAGGGCAGCTTCCACGGAAATCAACATTTTGAATTCTCCGACTCTTCGGCTTGTTATAAATAATAAAATAACGCTTATGGAACCGAAGATGCTGCAGTGGACTTATCTGAGCCTGAAGAATTCTGAAGCAGAGGGAAGTTGTTGCGCAACTACTAATGAAGCTACGGACCGTTCCACTCTCATGATTTCTCCCCGTGTCTCTCTCCTCTCCCCCTGCAGATGGAGTCGGGTGGTACGGTCCTGAGCACCAACTGGAAAGATGTGGGCAAGAGAAAAGTGGACATGAACCCGCCGGATGATGTCGAGTTCAAGAAGTACTGAGCTCCTCGCCCTCTCTCTCGACTTCCTTGTTCCCCCTCCACCTCCGTTTGACATCGTCTTTCTTCACACTCGTCCATCTGAGCTCCAGCGGGGAGACCTCTTTGCTCCGCAGCCCGGGTGGCCGTCCACTTCCTCTCTCCTCCGGTGTTTTGGTGTTTTCACTGAGTCCAGAGAGCCACAGCTTTCTCACTGTCAAACATGGCTCTGCAATGGCTCACGAGCAGATGGGGTCAGTTCAATTCAATAATCTGTTGAATGGTTTGATTTACATTTTCAGATTTTTCTGACGTACTGAAAAGGGAACTAAGGTCTTGCTGCAGATGTGACTGACCGACCTCACGTGTTCCCGTTCAACCTTCAGATCCGTTTTGTTTTTCTTCTTTCCTCTCCTGGTTTCCTCTAAACGCCCACAACCTTTCTATTTGGGAGACTTTCATGACTTGCTATTATCAGCACTTGAGAAAACTGTAAAGTTCCTAAAGATAAGAACCCTGTGGGATGTTTAAGTGATAACTCTGACTGCGTTTCTTGGCTCATTTTCTCCCCCCTGTATACCCAATTAAAAAGTCAACAGCAACACTTGGCAAACTGACTGTGTGACATGTCAGCCGATGGCTTAGCACCGGTCGTTCCCGCAGTGCGACTCAAAGCTTCAGTGTAAATAAAAGATTTGTTGTTTGGCTCAAACTTCGTCTCTTGTTTTATGGTTTGTTGTGTTCTGTTTTTGGAAAGGTTGGAAAGTCGGCGAATAGATCGCTCAGACGCAGAAACGGCGATATATGACGACAAGGAGCCGTGCTTTGTGATTGTGTGCTGGGAGCGATGAAATGTGGTATTACTGATATGAGCGCCGGCAGTTCAGATATGGTTGACAGCCTGAGGATATGGTTTACGTATTTGCGGTTCGATCGGTATCAAGTAGAAGAGGCCCGGAGTTGTTTGGCCAGGAGGCGAGGATGCAGCCCCGAGGAGGAGCAGGAGGAGCAGGAGGAGCGGGCGCCTCCCCTGTTCTCCAGCCACATATATGCAGCAGCTGTAACTGAGGGGGCGTCCTGCCGAGGCAGGAGAGCATTAATATGGATCAGCCTCCTAACCGCAACATCAAGCCTCTCACACCGAGTTAAGTGTTAAATTCATCACATCGTTTCATCTCTCGTGACGATCAAACGCCCATTTGTGTCTCTGGATGGAACTTTTAGCTCCGCAACACTTTTCTCTGTCACACGCACACAAACACACACACACACACTCCTCCATTACCCCTGACACACACACACTTCTCCACTACCCCCGACACACACACATACTCCTCCACTACCCCTGAACACACACACACTCACACAAACACACACCCACTCTCCTCCATTACCCCTGACACACACACACACACTCACACAAACACACACTCCTCCACTACCCCTGACACACAAACACACACACAAACACACTCTTCCATTACCCCTGACACACACACACACACACACACACACACACACAAACACACACACTTCTCCACTACCCCCGACACACACACATACTCCTCCACTACCCCTGAACACACACACACTCACACAAACACACACCCACTCTCCTCCATTACCCCTGACACACACACACACACACACACACACACACACAAACACACTCTTCCACTACCCCTGACACACACACACACACAAACACACACTCCTCCACTACCCCTGACACACACACACACACACACACACACACACAAACACACACTCCTCCACTACCCCTGACACACTCACACAAACACACACTCCTCCACTACCCCTGACACACAAACACACCGCCCCCATCCTTACCCCCTACCCCCGCCTGAGGCGGCTCTATGACATCAAAAGGAGCTAAGCGCTTTGCATCGTGGGTAAGATCTGGGAGCGTGACGGCTACAGAGTCTTTAGTCTCATTAAAGAGTTCTAGAGCTGCAACTCTCACATTAAAGAACTCTGGAAACTTCATCCCTTTGGATCGGCTACCAGATGTGACACCGCTCAAAAGTGTTTTTGAGTGTGAATCAGAGAGAGGGAGTTCCTGAATAAACCCGACGATGTATTTATGAGCAACATGTATTTACAAACAGGACAGAAAGTCGTTCGGTCAAGACGGGAATAAAGGAGGGCGACGCTTCCAAAATTTACTTAAAAAAGTTTATTCAGTGATATTGCACTTCGAGATAGCTTCTTCGATGCAGATGAAAGTTTAAGAGTACGGTACGTTTTATTTTTTTAATGAGCACCGTATGAAAACAAAATAGAGGAAGAGTTAAAAACACAAAAGCATTCCTCGCTAAGGTGATGAAAAGTAAAAACAAGCAATAGATGCTGTTAGAGCCGGCTGACTGCTACCGAAACACCACATACACTTATTTACAGAAAGCAAAGAAGAAGTCTGGTTATCAGCTCTGTAAATACGAGCTCATCTGCCTTTCCTACAGATATACGAAGAGATGTTTTACACGCTGAGACTGAGTGATGGTGTGGAGCCGCTGGATGCTGCGTGTTGGGCTGAAGTTCAGAAGGCTCTAAATCGATAGCTGCTATGGTTTTTTAATAAGACAAGCTGTGCAGTGCGCAGGCACTGCGTACCTTTACATGTGAGATCATGACTGTCCTAGATTCTGCTCCATGCATTTATAATGTGTGGACACGGCTTCTGATGCTGTTCATCTTGTACAGATCTACTCCGATTTGCAGGGACCTACATTAGATGAGATTAAGAAGCCACCATCTTTTCTTTTCTTCCCCCCCCCCCCAACATTTCCCTTCATCCCTCCTTCCCCGTTACCCCCCCCCCTCCCCTCCTCCCTGGACTCTACCATCTCCCAGGTGAGAGGGTCCTTACACCAGACCCAGAATGCGTGCCACCCACCAGTTGCAGGGCATAATGACCCGACAGACCACCCTGCAGCCCCTGAAGTGGTACGGCCAGGGATGGTACCCTCCCAGCGGCTCGCAGATCCTCTGGCAGTGGGTGTAGCTGCGGCGGCATTCGTGGCAGCACAGGCCCTGGTGGTCCAGCATAGGGTCGATGTTCATGGTGCCCTGCTCGCCCTCCAGACCTCTCTGAGAGGGAAAGGGGGAGGAGGGGGGGGTAAAAAAAAAAAAAAGAGAGGACAGGCGGTCAGAGCGTACAGTTCTGACTTGTCATGCCGTACATCTTCAGCTGCGGAGAAAAACTCATTCCAAACCAATTAAAAATGGATTTCCGACAGGCTGGAAGGGGAGGAGGGGATGTTGTCAGATGTGGGTTTTTGTTGTCAAATATTTTCTTTTTCAATGTGGTGCTCGCTGTTTACCGCCTTCTGCAGTTGTCAGGAGTGTGCTGGGGGGATGCTTCAGTCTGAGGGCTGGGAAGGGAGAGGGATTAGGGGGGAAAATGGGGCCCAACATAAGGGGTGAGGATTTGAAGTGTGGGGGGGGGGAGGGCGGGTTGAATGTGAATGTATGGGAGTCTGTGTGTGCTTAGCAGGGCAAAGGGGCCACAGAAGAGGAGGAGGAGGAGGAGGAGGGAGGGATGTTGTGGAATTATTCATACAGCCTGAATGCTGAAAGGAAAGCTTTGGACAGCCACACACAGAAAACGCATGCAGACAACACAGCCGCGTCTACACTCAGATTTGCAGTGACAATCCGGGCCGCTCCGCCGTGACCCCGGCATCTGCTGCCGCTCGCGCAGCTGCGAGAAATTCTCCCCGAGAAAAAGCCTCCTCAGGTAGCATCCTCAGATCCGAGAGGACAGAACGCAGCGGCCCGACATAAACAAAAGAAGAAGACGACGACCAAGAAGACCAAGAAGAAGAAACGTGCCGGTTGACTCACCTGATAGGGGTTTTCCGGGTTGAACTCGGCCTCCACGTCCTCCGCCCCCTCCTCCTCCCCCTGTCCTGCCTGGCGGCGCTGGCGGGGGGCGGCCCCCCTCTTCCTCCTCTGGGCGCCTGCACACATCACAGCCTCGGTATCTGACAGCAGACCAAATTTAGGAGCGGAGTGGCACTAATGTGGCACGGCTCCTGATTGCACAGCCGCTTCTCTGGCAGCATTTTTGAAGTCCTCAGATGAAGTAGAATGAAATTGTGTTTTGAGAACTTTTGACCTCCCAGCATGCTAAAAAAATTGTACCATCACTAGCTCGGAAACTTCAAAAGGACTCCGGCTTTTCTTTTTTAGCCTGTTTTTCTCTCTGTAGCTGCAGTGTTAAACGGAAATACTTGAGAACGTTTGACCCATATCACCTTTGTTTTATGTAAACCCGGTCTTAAAAAAAAAAATTAAAAAAAATGAGTGCTTTCCTTTTTCCCCTTTCAGATTCTCAAATCTTTTATCTTGATTGCTTACTGGTTGAGTAGGTGGGACGGAGCCAGAAGATTGGCAGGTCTCCACACAAGTCCTTGATCTTGTTGCTGAGGAAGGCGGAGTCAGAGAGGGGCGTGTCAGCCGCCACCCAGATCAGATCATCCTCAAACTTGGCCGGCATCACCTCGTCCTCCTTGGGGGGGGGGGGGGGGGGGGGGGGGGGCACAGAAAAAAGTAGGTGAGGCTTGATTCCCAAGCACACAAACAACACATCTGCTGAGGGTGTAACATCACGCTTGTTTACATATCTTGTTACTGGCCTTCTGCTTAAAAAAGCCCACACGCTTCGCATCCTGTCCGAGTCTAATCTGCATTAATGCTGCGCTGTTAATGCTCTTTATAAGAACATAAAATCAAGTAGTAAAAGGAAAGCCCTCGAGGCTTCACTACACAAGATCCCCTCTGCGTTAACATTTAGCCGCGCACACGGTGTCAGGACTCATCATCGTCGAAAGGGGAGATTGGATGTCCTAAATTTACAGGTTTTCTGCAGATAAACTAATGAGCTTTCCACAGGAGAGACTGAGTAAACATACACACTGAATCCACAGCCTGCAGGGTGAAAAGGGGCAAATTCTGTGGGGATGATTTTGCCCAGAGGCGTTTGTTCCCGAGGGCTGCACTGCAGCCATGTTTAGGGAATGTTATCCTCCAACCTTTCACAAATGCTGCTGCTGATTTTTTTTTTTTTATTATTATTTTTTTTCCAGCTCAAATGATTTGCTGGAGGGACAAATAAAAGTGGGGGTCCTTCTTCACTGCTCGACTGACTGATAAGAGTTTATCTGACCCACTCTGTCTGGATGGAGACGCTTGTGTGTGTGTGTGTGTGTGTGTGTGTGTGTGTGTGTGTGTGTGTGTGTGTGTGTGTGTGTGTGTGCGCGCGCTTATCTAACCCACATTTGCCATCACTCTAAATTATAGCAAATGACCAGCCTGCAGCAACCATTATAACAGCATCTCCATGTCTGCACATACACACATGGATACACACACACACACACACACACACACACACACACACACACACACACACACACACACAAACGTCCAAATGATCATTTATGAGGCAAATAGAGGCAATAACACAAACACACACAAAAGCACAAACGTGAAATAAATGATCGTTTATGAGGCAGACAGAGGCAATAAGAGCAGCCCTGCGTGATAATTATTTGTGTGTGTGTGTGTGTGTGTGTGTGTGTGTGTGTGTGTGTGTGTGTGTGTGTGTGTGTGTGTGTGAGAGTGCGTGAGTGAGTGTGTGAGTGTGAGTGTGGAGGCGTGTGCTCGTTCATGAGGTCTGGTGATGTGGATTTATGTGGATGGGAGGCTTACGCAGAACTAAATGATTTTAATTATCAGACAGCCTCAATTGAACAACCACAAGCTGTGGCGTTTTTTGATAACGATGCTGACACACACACACACACACACACACACACACACACACACAGACACACACACACAGTACTGTATATTAATTGTAGACCTCTGTTGTGTATATTCTGTTTATCTAATAGAGTCCACTGAGCTGTTACATGAAGCGAGGCGACACATGAAAACCACCTCTGTGTTCCTGGCAGGTCATTGCTGTGGATACCTCAGCACACATTAGCAGTATATGAAAAGTGACAACAATGCAGGAACATAATTGTTGATATTAAAACACTGCTAAACCAAAGACGACTGAGGTTTATAAGTCGTGACTGGTGGCTTAAATGAGCTCCTAAAATCACTTATTAAGTAATTTTAGTAATTCTCCTCTTGCGAAATGTTCTTCTATCTGTCTTTACTGGACGGTGAACATAAAATCCTTTTCAGGAACCCAAGTGGACCAAATGTCCTTCACTGATTAATGACTGAGGTGTCGGTGTGGACCGATCACAGCAGCAAAATGCTAACAGCAGCACGCTAACGTGCTCACAGTGACGATGCCAGCTCGCTGATGTTTAGGAGGGTAAGTCGGTTTTGTGCGTTGCCGTGCCAACATTTGCTAATTACCATATATTAGGCTTTAGTTAAAGCTAATGGGAATGTCATTGGTTTTGCAGATATTTGATGAAAGCATATGGCTAAATCCACACCTTTTTTTTTTTTTTTTTTTTCATTTTGGCTTTCAAACGCGAAACCTTCGTGACATTTACGATGAGCTTCAACGTGATTTTGAACCTCCGAACTGGAAATTGTCTTAAAATGCTGCTGAAGCTGTTTTAGTTTGAAAACTCCAGATTTTTGTGATTTAGCGTGGAACGGGAAGGAACGGAGGCTTTTATAAAACGATGACGCAGAAACCCACATTTGCTTCCTGATTGGGTCTCGTCAGACACGTCTCGTTTGCTGATTTTTTTTTTTACGCCCTCATCGAGTGACCCTTTTCTGGAAGAAAGACAAGATACATCAGCTTTGACGACTAATAGTTCATTCAACATAGATAAGGAATTACAGATGTTGCTGACTTTGTTGTCTCTGCAAGCAGCTGTTGTGCAGTTAAACTCTGCGTTTCATAATGCTACTTCCACCTCCATGCAGAGGAGGCGATTATTGGAGCGATTTGCAAAAAAATCCCTGTGAGCAGCGCCGTTATCAGCCCCCATGAAGCACCAGCACAGATCAGATTTTATGACCTGCTGTGATATCTGTAGTCTATCTTAATCCTCATTCTCAAACCTAACCAACAGCCCAGGTCACAGAACCCGATTGGTCACCAAATACGTTGCATCACCAGTTCTGGGTGGCACATTCAGTGTATGTGACGGGTCATGTGACTGGTCATGTGACGGGTCACGTGACGGGGGTTTTCAGGTGTGTTAGTACGGACGGAGGTTAGTACTGAAAACTGTGCTTAAACTCTCGTGAAATCGGTGACGGTTTTCATATTTTCATTTAGTCAAATTAAAATTTAGACCTGATGGTGATGGTGGAGGAAACGTTAAGGGATCACCAAAGTGATGAGAAACTTAAACTGTCTGCGACATGTTTTGTGCCAATTAATTTGGTGTTTTCGGAGATATCTCACTAGATGAGTAAAAACTTTGACCATCTGGTTAAGTGGGATCCATTCACAGGGAGTCATGAACATCTGAACATCATTTTATTCCAACCCATCTGAAAGGTCTTCAAATTATACTTCATAAATAATTTCGTGACTTTCAATTATTTTTTTAAAACTATTAGTTACAACTTATTTCTTCAATAGACAGCAGTATCTAAAGTGATCAGATTACTTTGTTAGAGCAGTGTTTCCTGATGCTCCCATGTTTCAGCATGTGGTTCAGTCAGGTACTTTTAACTCTGACAGTATTGTCAGTAACGACTGCTCAACCAGATGTTTGTTCCCACAGATACGACTACACCAGAGCAAACCACTAATGACGTGTGCTAGAAGCTGAAACATCTGGATTTGAACCGTAGAACCCCAAAGAATGACCTGTAACCAAAAACCTTACAAATATCTGAAGATTAAGATTCCCATGTTGTGGGACTTTGAATTGACACACTGGTGGAGAAAAAAAAATGCTTTTTAAGACCACAAACAAAATCAACCTACCAGGTCAAATGTCAGCGAGTCCTTGTTTAGAGCCTCCATATCAGGCAGCCGAGCTTTCACCTGGGTCTTGATGTAGCACTTCTCTCCTCCTGAAAACCTGATCCCTGTGATCCCCTGGAAACATCAGGACGGAGACAAAGAAGAAGCTGGAGTTTACAGCTACTCCTCCAGGGATTATTAATCTGAAGCTACACATCAAACCTTATATCACAACAAGAATCTGTCTGATGTGGATACAATTTAGGGGCTCATGCCTTTGTGCACTCTTTAAAAAATACAATCAGAGGGCCACTGTGATTAAAGGTCAAAATTGTAATAGTTAAAAGGCTAAAACTGCTGCTTCGCTAGTCTGATTGGCCTGATAGGGGCACTTTAATTAAAGGTCAAAAACCACCAGTCTGACTGTAATGAAAATTGAAGGGACAATGCATGGTGACACTGATTGCCCTTAAGGGGAATAACATGTCTACTTGTTCTTAATTTCTTTGCAGTAGTAATGAGCCACAGCAGAGAAAGACCCCCCCCCCCCCCCCCCCAAAAAAAAAGGCTCTTTAAAGTTTCAACCAGTCTGACTCTCCTGATATTTTTTTTTTTCCCGATTACTTTCGATGAAACTCACAATCTCAAAGTCGTGGACCTCCACGGCCTCGTCAGCCCCGCTGCCGGTGCTGAATCTCTCCATGTTGTTGGCTGAGTCGATCTCCATTGAACCCTCCTCCACTTTGCCATTGATGCTCATGCTGTAGTGGACATTGTAGACCTACACACACACACACACACACACACACACACACACACACACGTACACACAAGATTTCAGACTGGCATGTAAGGTATGAGAGTCCGGAGGTTCACCCCACCTCCCCACCTCAGCGCTCCCTCATTCCCTCTCCTCCCGCCTCCTTTTCCAAATCTTACCCCGTGACTTTCCACCTCACTCGTACAGCCTCTCTTTTCTAAAATTTCTTTCTCGGACACGCACATTCATTGAAACTTGTTCAGAAGAATACTGTCCTCACAGCTCCTAGTAACGTAATTACTCTCCTACAGAACCTCTCCGTCATGTCCTAACAACATTTTCTAACTTATTGTTGGAGAATAACGCGCTCAGAAAACCTCTAATCTCTTTACACCTCCTGCCCCTGGAGCATCAGCCGGACCAGAGAGCCCCCCTCCCCACCACCCCCCCCATCCCCCCACCAACCCTCACCCCCAGCACACCACCTCTCCCTCCCGCCCGGCCAGGATCCTCCCGACACACACACCAAATGCACACAACGCCTCCATTCACGGAGCTCTGCCTCAGACTGTACAGTGGAGAAGGAGTGTTTCATTTACATTTTACTGTTTGCCTACACTGCAAAAAAACAAACAAAAAAAAAATTCATCTTGAAGAACTGCTTTAGTCAACTGAGACCTTTTAATTCAAACAAGTTCAAAAGAAAATCCACCAGTGATGACTAAATTTCACTTGTTTTTAATTCAGAAGTGCTTGTTTCAACAATGTCTGTAATTAAGAGGCCTTTTTATACAGTGTGAGAGCTGTTTTTTGTCTTTGGTGGTGCCATTTACTTTAGAGACATCCAATGAAAGTGCACTGGAACAAAAGGAATTCAGTTCAGACTGAAACTGATTCGATTTTTAGATTGAAATTTTTCTGGGGCCGCACCGTGCTCAGTCTTCTATTTCCTATATTTCTATATTTAAAAGGAAAGGCTATCCCGGTGATATTTCAGTTTTGTATTTTGAAAAAGCTGTTACACCCTCCCTATAACAGGTCTACATAATTAACTGTGTAACTGTGATAAAGTTTATTAATCAGCTCAATTTAAGTCTGAATCTTAATGGAACTTCTAGGACGCACAACCAAAGTATATTCAGATAAAATCCTAGAGACACTACGTTTATGATTACACCTACATTTTCTACTATACATAACAGTATAGTTTCATATATGAGAGTTTTCCCTACAATCGTAACACTTGGGCTTCACACCGAAGTGTTTTTTCACACCACCTGAGCCAAATGAAAAGAAAAAAACTGGTGTCTGGAGGAGGTAGGAGGAGAAAATTGTGGTTCAAATCCCTTCAATACAAGCCTGGTTTTACCAGTGTTTTGTAATTATTAGATTTTAATGGCATACAGTGTGTCGATTTAAAATAAATAATGTAATCAAAACAGTCCAAAATCATGTGAAAATGCAATTTTAACCCCCCACCCCACACTGCAACCACTAAGCACATAAATCCTCAAGAAACTAAAGGACAATAATTTCCGTACAGTCCCTTATTAGAGCTCTTTTTTTTTTTTTTTTTTTTTTACAGTGTAACCTGCACTTTTAAACAGATAATGATGTAAGTGAGAGGACTCTTACGTGTTTTTCATTGTTGTTCCAGAAGTAGAAAGCTCCGACGGCTCCCAGCAGAAGCAGCAGGGCTCCGGCTATGAGCACTGCGATCCCGGCTTTCAGGAGGCGGCCTGTGGCGGCGGGCTTCACCGCCACGGCGGAGTAGGCCTATACGGTGAAACAAACATACCCCTCACTAAAACGATAACCTTTCCGCACACCACCCTGTTAGAAGATTAAATTCGATTTCTGATACGGAGGTAAAATGTGACTGAAAGTAAGACTCTGAGTAATCTATCCAGCCTTTGAGAGGTCAATGGATGGACACAGTTTTGGATATTTTAATCGTGCTCCCTGGCTGGCCACTGGCTGCACAATATTACATGAGAGTCATTTTCATTCGAGCTCAGATGAGCTGTTCTGCCCTAGAAACTCACCGGAGGCATGAACTGGTGCAGGTCCTCTGGTCCCGCCGAGGCGATCGGTACTTTCTCTGAGCTCCCGGCCATGACTGGAGCCAAACACCTGAGGAAACCCCAGTCCACTAACTCTCTCCCCCACCCCCGCTCCTCCTTACCCCTTCACTCTTTCTCTCCCCCCCCCCCCCCTTTCTTAGAGGAGGAGGAAGGACACTCCTTCTCAGACTCTCAGGTCCAGTTTTGTGCAGTCGTGCCAAATGCGTTTTCAAGTTTGGTGACTGTAAAGAAAGAAAGAAAAAAAGGTAAAATAGAACCTCCGGATTTGAACTAATTTGAGCCTGAAGTTTGCTGCTTTCTTTCAGAAAACCATTAATCATCTTTTCCCCTTTGAAGATCATAAACGCTGCTCATTGCTTTATCCTCAGAATTTCATATCAGCTTTATGACGACCTCGGAGGGTCAAATCTATTCAGCAGTGAAGTGGATGACGAAGGCAGGATGAGGTTGTATCCTCACATCACCTGCACACCTCCTCCCCTCCTGCTGTGTTTCTCAAAGCCGCCACAGACTGTTTCGGGTCAAAGGTGACTCCGGCGGAATGTCACGTGTTTTTTTTCCTCCATCCGAAAAACATCATGTTTACACGGCAGTGTGCAAAAGCAGCAGCTTGTTGAACAGATGTATATATTTCCCCACATTTTCCATATCTGAACTGTCGCCGCGGTTATTAAAAAAGCCCAGAATCCATGAATGCGCATTTGGCACATCGACAAAAAAAACATCCTGACATGGTAACAGGAAGATTTCCTCACAAGGACTTCACGTTGTTTAACAAAAAAACCCAAAAAAACACACGTGCCCTGTGTGCACTGTCAAACTTATTATTATACTTCTTACTGTAAAGGACACAAACAGTTGATGCGTCTTTACGCATAGTAGCCCTCATTATGCACGTGTCCTCTGTGCGCACGTTTCAGGTTTTAATCATTTACGTGATGGAAACCTGAGCTTTTCTTTAATTCCTGCATTAGCATGCAGGTCCTATGCACACGAAAAAAATGCAGCTATTAAGTGCATGAGAAAAAAAAGAATAACTATTGCTGGGTATGCCTGAGGTGATGGAGCCATTTACTCAAAAACCTTGGCGTCTGCTCTGGCATCTCACCAGCAGAACCGTATTCACAGAGGGGGGAAAAACTTAACTGACCTTCTTCAGCGGGCTGCAAGGACAGAGGAGCTCTACTGCAATAACAGCGACGCCTGTTGGCTTTCACCGGACTGGCCTGACTGACTACTGCTCATGCTCACCTGCACCCGGATGTCTTGAAACAAACACTTGACTCACATGTTCAGAACAGTATTTCAAAGTTTATTTTCTTTCAGAATCTTGTGATGATAAAAAAGAATCTGTACAATTAATTATTATTGCATTCAAATAATTCCATAGTGTTATCAACTTGATACATTGGGGGTCACCAGCCCTCAAACTCAACAGTTTTCTGGGGCTATTTTTAAATAGTAAGCATGCTTTAAAGATCAATAATTGCAAGTCATATTTACACATCTTTGCTTAATTATTACTTTTATAAAAAATAAAATCTCTGTATGTACAAATCTTGCATATAATACACTTCACGTCCAACAAAATGTCCTCAAAGTGATTGAATGGACTCCAAATGTGGCTTCGACATGAAAACAAAAATTCACAAATATTAGGAGATAAACTTATATATGCACACTCTCCACGACAGATAGTTACATTATTCTCATTGTCAATCAGTCATAAATTAAAACTCTGGATGAACTATACATTTCTTTGAGAGTGAGCTTCAGTGTGTATGTGTGCAGTTTTAGACGTCGTTGTTGGGACAGTGCGTCGGGGTGGGGGTGTAAACAGGGATGGAAATGTCACCGATCTCCTGCACCCTCACAGGTCTGGGTGGGGTGACCAGGACGTAGTCGTACTCTCGGTGCAGCACCTTCTCGTACACGCTCTGCAGCCCCATCGTTTTGGGGATGTGGGCCTGGTAGTAGTTGTCCCGGCGGTTGGGGTCCCGGGGCAGGGAGGCCGTCTTGGAGAGGCTGCTGAAGGAGGAGAGGGTCGGGGCCGGGGAGGGTGCCGCGTTGGCTCTCACTGCTGAGGGGCTCCAGCAGCGATCTGAGTGACCCAGGACCTTACACTCACTGGTGCACGCCCACAGAGCTGAAAGAGAAGAGGAAAAAGAAAGATGAGTTAGAATCAGACTGGTGTTTACTCACTAAATCACATCCTCATGTTCATTTTCCTCTTTTTTTTCCCTTGCTCTTACCATTTTGGCCCCCCATGGGAGGAACCACTGCCCCGTCCTTCTTCAGGCCGTTGTCTCCACTGACATCACTGTCACTGTCATTGAAGTCACTGTCCCCTTTGCCACTGTCTTTGCCACTGAAGGCTGGGTCCCTGGCAGAGATGGTGGTGTAAGAGTTCCCCTTCCAGATGGTAATGGGCCTCACAGCCTCCTTGCCGTTCCCGTAGCCTGGCAGAGTGGAGTAGCCCTGCAGAGAAGAGAAGAGAGAGAAGACACAGGTCAGACAGAGGCTCTGTAAACTCACACAGATTTCTCCTTGTTGTGTCCCAAAGGTGCATCTCACCTCGTGTTTATTCCCTCGGAGCTTGCTGTTGTTGTCCGAGTCATACACACAGGGCACCTCGCTGCCGTCCTCTGAGGCCGAACACATGTCGCTGCCCCCGGGGTGAGCCGGGGTGAACCCACCGGGCTGGCTGCTGTACGAGTGACCGTCAAAGCCCGCGCCTCCTCCTCCTCCTCCTCCTGCTGCAGCTCCTCCATGGAGGGGCAAGAGCGGGTTGTCCGCCACGTGGGTCCTGCCACGCTCCAGCGTGCCCTTTTCCCCGTACGAGTCGCTGTCTTCTCCGCTTTTGTCCCTCTTGCGCCGGTTGCAGGTGGTGGCGATGAGGATGATGGCGAGCAGCAGGAGGGTGCAGCTCCCCGCCAGGACAACGATAATCACCACGGACAGATCCCACTGCGCGTGCACCTCGTCCCCGCCGCCCGGCTGGTACATGGTCCTGTCGCTCGGCGGGGAGCCCGCGATGATGAGGAAGTGGAGCGTGGCGGTGGAGGTGAGCGCGGGCCTCCCGTTGTCACTCACCGTCACGGTCACGCTCAGCGTTTCGTCCACGTCGTGGCTCAGCACCTGGTTGAGGTATATTTCTCCGGTGGCTTTGTTAACGGAGAACACGGAGGGTTCACCGGTGGCCAGCCCGAAGGACAACTCTGAGTTCACGCCCTCATCTGCATCTCGCGCTTCTACCCGGGTGATGACGTAGCCGGCTGGTGAGTCCCGGGGCAGGAGGACTTCAGCGGAGCCGTTATTGAGCGGCGGCTGAGTGATGACCGGTGCGTTATCGTTCTCGTCCACTATCCTCACGTAGACATTAGCACTGCCGGACAGGGGCGGGGAGCCACCGTCACTGGCCGTGATCCGGAGTTCCATCTGCTTCATCACCTCGTAGTTGAAGCTCCGGAGCGCGTAAAGAGACCCGCTGGCGGGATCCAGCGACACAAAGGTGGAGATGGGGGAGCCCATGAAATAAGTGTCCGCCAGTTTGTAACTGACCTTCCCGTTTGACCCCATGTCCAAGTCCCGCGCCACCACCGTGGTGATGTACGCGCCAGGTGCGTTGTTCTCCACCACGGCCACTTCGTACACGGGCTTACTGAACACTGGCGCGTTGTCGTTCTCGTCTGTCAGCCTGATGGTATACTGAGTGATGGTCCTGAAGGGAGGGGAGCCCAGATCCTCCGCCACCACAGTCAGGTTATATTCGGGGATTTTCTCCCGGTCGAGCGGGCTCGTACTCACAATCATGAAGCTGTCCTCGTACGCCTGCTGCAGTCTGAAGTGATCGTGTCCGTACAGCGTGCAGTGCACCTGCCCGTTAGCGCCGGAGTCTCTGTCCGAGGTGCTGACCAGAGCCACGAAACTCTCCCTGGCCGCCGCCTCAGTGATGTACGCTATTCCCGCCGTGATGGACGTCATGGGGGTGATCGAGATCTCCGGTGCGTTATCATTAACGTCCTGCACCTGCACTACAATCTTACAGATGGCCGGGCTCGGATTCGGACCCAGGTCGGTGGCCTGGACGTCAAACTCGTACGTGTTCTTACTTTCAAAGTCAATCGGGCTCTCCAGTGTGAGCCGCCCGGTCTTCCTGTCCACTCTGAAGAGTTGTCGTATTTCTGGGGGCACCTGGTTACCAAACCCGTACACCACCTCTCCGTTCAGCCCCTCGTCCGGGTCCTCGGCGTTCAGGTCCAGGAGGAGGGAGCCCACCGGTGCGTCCTCGGGCAGGTCAACGGAGAAGCTGTTCCTGTCGAACACCGGGCTGTTGTCATTGTAGTCTTTCACCTTGATGTTGATGCGCGTCGTTCCGGTACGGGACGGGTTGCCGCCGTCCATGGCGACCAGCTCCAGCGCGTAAGAAGCCTGAGTCTCCCGGTCCAGCTCCTTCATGAGCACCAGCTCCGCATATTTAACCCCGTCGGCCCTGCTGAGTACGTCGATTGAAAAGTGGCTGTTGACGGAGATCTGGTAGCTTTGGATGTAGTTCACCCCAACATCCTCATCCACAGCAAAGTCCAGCGGGATCCGCGTGCCCACCACTGTGTTCTCGGAGATCTCCAGGCTCGACTCTTTCCGGGGGAACTCGGGGGAGTTGTCGTTGATGTCCTTGACCTCCACCTCGACGTGGATGAGTTTGAACTGCTCTTTGGAGAAGCTGACCACGTCGAAAGCGATGAGGCAGTGCAGGGTGTGTTTGCAGATCCGCTCTCTGTCTATCCTCTCTCCGATGGTCAGCTGCCCGTCGCTCTCCCTCAATCGGATGAAAGACGAGTTGAACTGTTTCATCATCCTGAAATTGGTCCTGGAGCCCCCCGAGGAAGAGGAAGAAGAGGAGAGGTCCTTGGCCAAGTTGCCAATCACTGTCCCAGGTGCGTCCTCCTCAAATGTCTGATATTTCACCGTCTTTCCTTGTGTGACAGCAGCCAGGCTCGCCAAAGAGACGCACACCAACACCAACAGCCCGTTCCACCCTGTTTCTCCCATCTTGACACCTTCACTCCACTCTGAAATTCAGCAAACTGTCCAACTTTGACTTTTAAACAAAACGCACCTAGAAAAAGCTGTATCTTCCGCCCTCCTGTCGACTCTCCGGGGCTCTTTTTTTTTTTTTAATGTAAAACCTGTAATAAATATTCCATATGTCTTTTCAATGCGCACAGGATGCGCTCCGCTCCGCTCTCTCTCTCTCTCTCTCTCTACTGGAGGTGTGCTGCTCTCTCAGCGCAAGAGGGCTGCAGTGTCTGCGGGAGGGTTTATACGGCGAGGCATGCAAATGAGCCGCACTGTGACCAATCCGGGCTTTGAGATGAGGGGGGGGGGTGAAAAAAGGGGGACTTCTGAAAGACCTCTAAACCCTGTTTAGAGATTCCTGGACTGTGCGGAGAAACTTGGCACCCAATATGTGGGCTAAACGCGGGGCTTGATTTAATACAGCTATAGTTTCCGTTGCTTGTTTATGTTCCTCGGGCTGTTAAATGAGTCTGCGCACCGACACATGAGGGGGGGAGCACGGAGATGCGCAGTGTCCCTGAGCTAGAGGACAAAGCATTTGAATAGGAGTGTCTGTTCGGGTGCTTTACCTCCATGAGCGTTTTTTTCAGTGGAAAAAGAGATTTATACTTTACCACTGTGCAGTTGGATCCCGGGCGCACGTGTCCGGAGCCTAAAAGCAGCCACTGGCAGGCTGAGCTGTCACCTCCACAGGAAGAACTTCATGCATGCAATAAAATGACATGATATGTCCTGTTCTCCAACCTCAGTGCGCCCTGATCGACTCAGCCAGACAGATAAGGTTTCATCTACTTCTGACAGACTCGTAATGCTGAGACAGCTCAACGTGCTGAATAATGGCAGAGGCAGGCGTTCAAAAGGATGTGGTGTAACTGGTGGTAATAGCATTTTAGTGCTTATTTTATTCTAATTAATAAATTCCATAAATTGTCTCTGCCTTCTGTTCATTCATCCCCCAAGTGTGTTGTAATCCAGTAATTGTTTTCCTATCAGATCATATCTGAGGCAAGAAAAAGGGGCTATATCCACTCCAGCATTGATTTTATTCTAATTCGGTCTCAGCTCAGATCTACTCACGAGATGTCTTGTGCGCGCGCGAGAGAGGGGATTTTTTTTTTTTTTTTTTTTTTTTTTTTTTTTAAATTAAAGCCAGTGTAATGGTAAGGTTCAACATGCCACTCTCCCTGGCCTCGGCTACCAGAACAGAGAAGCGCAGGTGAAGACGACACACACACACACACACACACACACACACACACACACACACACACACACACACACACACACACACAGAGAGAGAGAGAGAGAGAGAGAGGCGGTCACGCACGCACTCACACAGCCTTGCACGAACCCGTTACAAATGGGATTTGGCTGTAAACGCAGGAGGGATTTATCAGGATTTCAATAGTGAGATTAAATCAAAGGCCTATGAAGCCCTCGTTAGTAGCGGCGGGGATAATGGCGTGGCAGGGTCTCCCTTTGCAGCCGTCCACGCCGGCATTGTGGCCTCTGAGCCCGTCTGTGGGGACCCTAACCCCCGCTGCCTCTCCGCAGCCCTCCGCCTAACTGCAGCATAATGAGGCAAAGCCACATGTAGGCTTTGTGTCACCCCCCCTCCTCCTCCCCCTCCTGCCCTCCAGACTTGCCCCGGTCCCGGCCACGACTCCTTTCATTACATGGAGATGGGAGATGAATTGCCCCGGACATCAGGGTCCCTCCTATTAAAATACATTTAGAGAGAGACCGGGGCCCCGTCACGGCTCCTTAAGAGATTTTTTTCATTCTTCCCATTGGACCCCCCCCCCCCCCCCCTCCTCCTCCCTCCCTCCCCCACGCACACTCCCAAGCTTTTTCAGGGGCAACACTTTGCCTTGCAGTGGAAGCTAATATCAGTTGGCATGTTCTATAAAGAACCCATCTGCCACAGAAAGTCAAATAGAAGACACCTGAATGGACGACATCTAGTCAAGCAGCTTGCATAGTTAGACACAGTCAGGCCTGTCCGAAACGATAAGCAGACGTCATTGCTGAACTATCAGCCCCTATAGGAACATTTTGTCCAATCAGACAGAAATAGAAGCCTAATTAATTCATAAGAGCTACTTTGGGTTGCCAGGTTGTGGGCAATCCCTCTGACGGAGCAAAAAACGGAAAAGGGTTGATTAAATTAAACTTCATAAGATAATGCAAACTTTTATAACTACCACAAAAGATTTTTTTTCACAGCTTTGCAACCTAAAATGTGTCAATTATAACTATTATGAGCAATTAGTGTAGAGCAGGGTGCCAAGAAGCAAAACATCAATGAACTGATGAATTTGTTGCAGCTGCAAATTTAAGTCTGGAGCAAAAGATCATTCAACCTCCAGCAATGTGAAGAGGCCCTATAAACTAGAGTTTGAACTACTTTATATCCAGTTTTATATCCAGGGACAGCAGATGAATCTGAGGGGTCATCAGATGATGACCGGGAGAGGAAAGACGAAAAAGGTTTTGATCCACAAATCTGTTTTCAACTTGTTTAACTTTGTCATTAGACATTAGATTATTTGAACATATTTGAATAACAACAATCACAGCTTGGTGGAGCTTTGAACAACTCTGACAACTGAAATGTGACCCACACTGCACAGATTTTGGTAAAACATCCCAAGTCAAAAAAGTTGGAAACCACTGGTTTAATATTTTACTATGCGTTGTTTTAAAAGCTGGTTATATTACGTATTGTGTCAATTCTTCATCTGAACATAATTATTTTGTTACTTTCCTGCAATAAAACCTGCATGTCTCCTTTTATTCTGCTGTGTGAGAATCGACTTGTTTATTCTCATTTCTGTGTTTAGAGCTCACAGGACTCCCGCGGTATTCTAACAGCTCTCAGCAATTTCCCTCTCTCTCTCTCTCACACACACACACACACACACACACACACACACACACACACACACACACACACACACACACACACACACACACACACACACACACATTCACAGACGGAGCAATTAAAAGCAAATGACACTATAGGCCTATATGTTGAGTCCCGTGGATTAAAATCTTTGCACGTGCATGTGCGCGTACATTAGAAAGACAGGAGACTTTTCTTTCTTTTCTTTTTTTTTAGACAATGTTGGACAGGCTCTTGATCGCCCCCTCTCCGTCCCCTCCCCTCACTCATCCCCAAGCAAAGCTGTCATGTGAAGGACACACACACCTTAGAAAAAAAAAATAAAGTCTCTCACGTGATCACCGTATCAATCTCGCCCGTCTGCACGCGAGTTCAACAATAGCAGAATTAGAGAGTCCCCGAAATCCCCTCTATTCTTCACGAGACGTATTAGCATTTTCTTTAACATATATAAATATATCTTTACAGGACTTCCCCCCCCCCCCCCTCCTTTCTCCTATCGAGCATTGTGTTTCCATTTGCTCTAGTGATTGCCGGGTATTTTGGGGTCTGAAGCCGGTCGCCCGATCCCTGCCTCTTGTTGGGGCTTAACTCTTTGAGATGGAAATAGGCGATTTGGTCGCTTTTGTCCACAGCATAAGCGGTGCAAGGAGAAGGGGGGGGGGAAAGAACGATGTTGTGTGTGTGAGGGAGAGGAGGAGGAAGGGGGGGGGGGTGTCTAAAATAATCGATCACAGCTCTGACCCCCTCGATACACCCTCCCCCTCTCTCTCAGCTAACCTTTTCTTAACTCGCGTGCCATCACAAGCACAGAGCCCTAATTGGTTCCCAGTACTAATTATCCAATTATCGCCTCTCCACCAGAGAAGCGCACTCCAGGGCTCCTGTAATGGCCTCACCCTCCATACTATTGATGAGCATGATTAGAAGTGAATGCTCCGAAGTGCTACACTTGAGGAACTTGTGTGTCTGCCCCCCCCCCCGTGCAGAGGTCTCAAATTGAGGGCAGCACTTCACGTATAGAGGCGAGATGCGGCCATTCAACCTGTATTATTCCTGTAACTCTCATCCAAATGAAATGCATGGTTAAGTTAATTTAAGCAGGTTAATTTGGCTGTTTTGTGTGCCCCAGAAGGTAAAGCGTAAAGATTGTGTGCCAGACATTTGCTGCTTCAAGCTTTTCTGACGAAAGAACTCTGTGCTTTTCTTTGTTTGATGATAGCAAACTAGTGTTGGGCTCCGATATGACGAGAGGAATGTGAGGACGCCATTTGGCACATATAATGACGATTATTAGAGTGTTATTTGCAGACCTAATCTTTTCTTTAAGCTCTCTCCTTTAAAAAAAAAAAAAAAAACGCAACACACTCGCCACACTATATCAAAATAAAAGTGTCAAATTAGCACGGCTTATTGAAGAATTTATCCCAATCTAAACCTTAATAAAACCCAGACACAGAGACATTACTGTTGTCCTTCACATAGCAGGAACCATGCTGCAAGTCAAAGTTGTCTTTTGATTTTCTATACTGCAAAAGAAGAGCTGAAATTAAACAAATTTAGGGCACTTAAACAATTGAAATGATCCTCACAGAGCTCTAGTCTCTCAGTAAAGGGTTAATCTGCCTAATTAAGGATGATCAGACGTGAGTGCACCAAACGGCACTGTAAATATGCTCGTTTTAAGCAGCATAATGAAATGGTCATGTTTGGAGGCGACCTGTTGTGCGCATGTGATCTGAGCCCAGCAGCAGCAGCAGCAGCAGCAGGACTGGACTGGACTGGACTGGCACCAGAATGCCACCAGATTGATAACGTCCAGTTACATTAAAAGTTCTCCGTCTCTTTCTCTCTTAGTTAACTTCTGCTCCGATCCATCACCCTCCAGCCCATCTGTCGCTGATAGCTGCAACACTTTGAATAAATTCCTCCCCGACAAACAAAACGGTTAACATCTCATGAATACAGCTTTTTACACCCCGCTCACAGATTGTGGGGAAACTTTAGGGCCAGAGGAGTAACTCGTGTAAAGAAATCTGTCCGCGGTCACTCCCTCTTCGCTTCCACTTCATTACCGGTATTGTGGTCGGGAGCGCGCAATCTGTGCGGCCGTCTCCGCCCGGCCCCGCCAGCTTTCTAATGACTTTCCAATGATGATTTAAAAGCTCGCACGGTCCTTTCCCCCCCTCCGGACTCCTCCCACCTCCCATCTCCTTCTTCCTTTCACTGCTTTTCAGTCTCATCCGCTTTTGTCTGGAGCTGTTTCCATCACTCTGGAGAGGGATTCAGGGGAGGTCAGGACATAAAGATTTACACATCAGCCTGGAATAAAGGGACGATATATGGGGGAGTTACAAGGCACCAACTTTGGCCCCTGTCTCAGTTCAGTGGGAGAATCTGTAGGGGGAAGAATTAGAGGCTTGTGTCTTGCTCTAAGGATGTTTTGTGAAGTTTTCTCCAAACGTCTTATATCCTTCTTTTGAAGACAAACAGGAAGTAAAACTTTGGTGCACGAGCTTATAAAAAGCTCGGGGCTCTGTGTGTTCACACCTGATGGTTGCACTGAGCCAGATTGTGCTTGAGATGAACAGATGGGGGTGGATGAGTTAAGAGAAGCATGGAGGGAGGGAATGGCAGACGTCTGCATATCACTGGTGAAGTTATGTCTCTCCCCTTACTTCTCTGCCCTCACAGTCCACGTGCATTCAGAAAATCTGCATTTGATGTTCGTGGCTCAAAGCAGGTTGGTAACCAGAAGTGCCTCTGATAATCCATCAATCAATGGCACATTGTCTGAGGCTTATACAAATCAATGGAGAAGAGTTTAACTGGCCAAATGTTTCACTTAATGGCCTCACGAGGAGAAATATAATCACACTGTATGATTCAGCACAAAAAAAGAGGAATAAAACTTACAATGTGAGCATCAGGGCAAGGATTAAAGTATTAGTGTAACTTTATAACAGCTGCTCCAGAGACAGATCAGGCCGTCATACAGTTATTAAGAGCTGACAAGTGTGAGACAGTCACTGAAAAATCTACTCAGACAAAGAAGCGTATTTACAAGTTGTTTTTTTAAATCTATGCACGTGGTTATATGTCACTGTGTGGGTCCAGACTGAAACCACGAAAAAACAGATGCCATGAATTTTTTTATAGAAAATTAATCTAAATAAATTTGTCCTTCACCAGATTTGTCCCTCTAGCGCCACCACCAGGTCAAGATAGTTACTCCATTAACCTTTTGAAAACACACCTATTGTTTAGGCCACTGCTCGAAAATTGCATTCCCATAATAAAAAAAGAGTATATCTCTGCAGCCACAATCAAAAATTATGAAAAAAAAATATTTTTAATAATCAAGGGAACATTTGTGAGATTTGTTCAGATGGGTAAATATCAGTATATATGTCGATATTTTAATAATAGTTTTGCTAAGTCTTCTCCCTGGCCCCCCAATTGGGGGCCTCTAGGGCTTAAAGGGTTAAAATATCAACTGAAGATGGATAGGCCAAAAATGTTGTACATTCATAGTCACAAGAGGAAGGACTTTTTGGTGATCCCCTTTTCCTTGAGACTGAAATTTCTAACTATTGGATGGATTGGAATTTAGTACAAACAAAATTGCTCAAAAGCTAAGGTAATTCCTATAAACCTCCGGAGTGCAGTCAGAACTGTGTTTAATTAGCTAATTTTAGCATGTTCATATACCCCACTAAGATCATGAAGCGGTAAACATCATGCCTGCCAAATATTGGCACGTTAGAAAGTTGTTTTGGCGTGTAGCACTCAGCATTTGTGTGCCAAGTATACCGTCAGTTTGTTAGTTCCTATCCTCAAAGAGTGTTTTCTAAATTAGTGCTCCCGGTAAGGCACAAAAACACTCTGGGTCTGGGTAAGATAATGGTTTGGGTTAAAATAATCACTTAAAGTTTTGTGTACTAAAGTTGCAACTTCCTTAAAGTTGAGCAACCTTCGTCGCCATGGTAATAATAAACGCGGTTTACTATCAAGACTTGCCGTTGGAAACGGGAAGCAAAGAGCGGTCTCCTGCAATCAACCCACCTCCTCCTGACAAGGAAAAACTCCCTTTATCTGAACTGTGTCACTTCTCCAGCTCATATTTATTTGTCTGCTACAACAGAGGATCCTCGTTGACTTCCATGCTGGCACATCATTTTGACAGATTACGTGCCACCACTACATGATGCGGTGTTAGGAGGTCGTCATCATTTCATGTAAAGTTCATTTAGGTCAAGGTCATTTGGGAGACTTTAGACTCAAAATTGTCTTTATTTATACAACCACTAGTGGTCGCTCAACTCTAATCACTGACTGTATATAAAAGTGGATGTAGCTTCCAGGTCCGAAAAGTGAGGCAATGCGGAAGGAAGTGCCATAAAGTGCAATGCCACCGAGGGTAGCGAGGGACTGGTTCGAAAAAGGCTCCCATTCAACTTATCTCATAAAATATAAAGTCAATAAATTTGTTCCATTTATAATGGTGTCATTCTCTAAAGTCCCTCCTTCTTATTAGTTTTCTGGTGGTCCCTCTGAAAGTAGCACCATCAATAATTAGATTGGATTGGATGACATTTCGGACCCCCGGGTTCTTGTGAAACATCAGCGTAACTTCTTGCATGCTGGTCTCATTATAGAGCCATAAACACAACCCACAGTGTAATTTTAAGCTTAAGGTTGTCATGTTATATCAGTGGTTAGTGCAGGCTTCTCAATATACAGCATGTGTTTCAATATGGAAGTTTATGCTTGACAACAATATATGTAAATATGACCCTTTTACTGGATTTCACAGCTTTCTAACACAATCAGTCTTCATCCAGTGAACAGAGCTGCCTCAGGCTCACATGGTAACAGTGTTTATGATTCACATTATCTGAGTCTTTACTGAAACGCTGTACTGCTGGTGTGTTAGATTCCATCATCATGACAGGCTGTGACCTGCTGCATAGTCTATGTCGAAATACAGACACTGACATCTTCGTTACACTGATCACAGACATTAAACTCTCAGATTATCACTTCGTCTAAATAAGGTCAAAGAATTTCATCTGCAGTCGAACAAACAAGTCCATTTTTACAGTGTGGCTTTATAACAGTTGTTTTTAATGATACATTTCATTATCATAGATCAACATTACTGCAGAATGATTCCCATCATGAATAAAAACATTCGGAGGCTTATTAGCTCTTTAAGTTTAAGCAATAACCCACTAACCTACTTTATAGACTCTATGAGTCACACAAGACAATCAGAGAGTGCATTAGCAGCCAAGGTGGAAACGCTTCTTAAACTTGCCTATTTGATAGGCAACACAACTCCCACTCTCACGCACTTTGTAATTCCTCTCTCTTATCTCCTCTCCCACTCCTCTTCCATCTTACTTCTTCCTACTTCCCCTCTCTGTTTCTCTACTTCTTCTTGCTGTTTCAAGTCCCCACAGTGCTATTTAGAGCGTGGCACCGAGCTATATTAATGTGACTAAAGAGGATTGTACAGGTAACACAAGTCCAGCTGGCGCCCGACTGAGCGCCGCGCTTCCTCACGGAGCATTAAAGCTCCCCCTGTTTATGGAGTCCCCCTCCATAAACAATACTATCCAATTCTCTTTGAACATTACAGCACATGCCTCGTATAAAACATCGCAAAAATATGAGGGGACACCACACACACACACACACACACACACACACACACACACACACACACACACACACACACACACACACACACACACACACACACACACACGACCGGTTGCATTGCACACAAGCGCAGCCTTATGCGATCAGTGTGTCCACCCTGCGTGTGCCAGCAAGACTTTGAAGGTAATATATTGCTTTCCCTTGGGAGTAAACAACCACAAAAGACAAATATTCAACAAATAGTCTATATGTGCACCCCCCCCCCCCCCCCCCCCCCGCAACAAAAAGAAGAAATATATTTTGGCCCAGTATGGAGCTAATCAATATTTCAGCAGCCCAGCCCTGATTGTTCATGCAGGCCGTGATAGGGCTAATGAGGCGAGGCTGCAAAGACAATGTGCTCCCCAAAGTAAGGCCATCTACTATCTACAAAATTATCTTTTAGATCCTCAGGATCATTGGCGCTCACGCCCGGGATGAGATGCTACTGAAGTGAGCCACTCGAGACCCTCCGCTGCATGACAGTTTATGAGTAGGCATATCTGTCTGAGAGCACAGATGTGGTTCCCTCTGATCTGCTGATGTCAAAGTCCTCACGCCTCATATGCTGTTTGTTGTCAGCGCACTTTGAATTATGCTTTATGTGGGAAACGTGGAAAGCCTACTAATGACGCTTGATGGAGTCGGGCTAAATTAAGAGCTTGGAGCTACGACAGTTTCAGTAGCCGCTGGAGTTTGAATCTTTAAAAAGACAAAAGAGACCTTGTGTAATGTAACAGTTTTACTAAGGGACTGTACACAAATTATTCAGAAGAGGAGGATGTGGTTGTCATGTTTTTTTGTTCTCAGTGGTGTTGCACTTCATGGCACTTTCCCACTGGCTTCACTTTTCAGACTATGTCCATTTTTGTATGAAGTCTATAATTCACACAAGTGCTATGTGCAGAGCACAAACAAGTTCTCCTAATTAAACATCTTCCACATCCTGTAGGACGGGACAGGTGTTTCCTGACCTGAAGTCCCTTTCTGCAAGACAAAATCTCAAGTCTGTGCCTTTCAAACTCTAAAAACTCACTTAAGGAACGTAATAAATCCCTTTTATGATGTGAAATGATGTTTGGTAAGGTTTCGGATAAGATTGTGGTTTAGTCCAAAAATAAATGACTCAGTATTTTCTACTGATATTTTTGATGGTTTCTCACAAGCCAGGTTTAGACTGGTATGTACTATCTCCAGGAAATAGGTATTTGTTCACACTCTAGTCCAAGCTGACATAGTCTTCTCCTGCCTACTCGGCTGAACTGACTTACAGCGGTATAAATCCTTAAATAGTGTTAAAAACTATTTTGCTATTATTGAAAGTTTAGCTTTAACCCTCGTGTTGTCCTCGGGTCAAAATGACCCACAGCTGTGTTCAACCAAGTTCTATTTTATTTCTATATTATAAATCTATATATTTCTATTTGGGATCATTGGTCATCATTCTTTAAAGAAACCCTCACAGCCTCCTTGTCACCAATGATCCCCAAAAATATGAAAGCCATTTTGACCCGAGGACAACGGGAGGGTTAAGCAGTGCAGGTACTGCCTTACCATACCAGTGCTCGTTGCTGAGACTGGCCAGTCAAACCCATTCCAACCTGTATGCTCAACTCTGGCAGCAGCTCTTGTACAGTCTCACTGCCCTCAATCCTTTACGTATCTGCCGAAGAATATCAAACAGACCCTTTGGGAGCTTCGGGGCTTCCCAGATTTGTACACTCACAGTACACTCAGTGCGTGTTAGCCTCTTAGCTCTGTAGACTGTGATTGTTACTCCCAACTTGTTCTTCTTCCCAAAGCATTAATTACTGCCATTTTGTCAAAGCCACTGGCATCTGAGAGATATGTACAAAGTGCCTTGTTTGTCATGCTTGACAATAATAAACATAGTTTTACAGTCCCACAGTAATAATCAGCTCCGCTTCTGTTTGAGGATCATAAAGTGACACATACAGTTCGGCCCCCCTCACTACCACAATCATTTCTGAACAGAAACTAACTGTGATGTTCACTGCACCCAGAGACTCCTTTGACTCCACATTTATGTTATGAGCTGCTGAAATAAAGTGTTATGGTTGCAGGACTATAAATCCAAGTGATGAAGTTATGAAACCCTGTCAGCGTGCTACATTTTGGGTCTCTGCTGCCATCAGAGAGAAGAAAAAAACAAAACAAGCTATCTAAACACAGAGATCCTTGCAGGCACACAAACACGCACAGCAGGCAGCACCCAATTATCTTTGCTCACAATAAATGAGAAATAGTCAAATTAGTATTGGGTCTAGGAAGTGTCTTCATAGATTGGAATATAAAAAGCATGGGGAAACATCCTCACTCACAATTCCTCACAGACCCTCGATACAAAGCCAAATGTAGGCTATTTTATAAAACTACAACCCCGTGTCATCAAAGCTCTCCCTGTGGAGGCGTTATTCTTGATCGCTCCTCCCTTCTAAGCGCCCTATTTCTCCGCAGTCATCTTTGTTTGCAACACTTGTCTCGCGTCACAGAGAGGAAAAAGCCCGCGCTCGATTCATCTTAACAGTTTGTGTGTCACTGGGAGAAAAAAAAAATGGGTGAAACTTTAAAAAATTCAGGCTTTGTTGCCAGAGAACAGAAGGCTGACAAAGTTTTATAGAGGCAGCCATGAAGTTCTGCCTCATTAGATAGAATAGCTGTTCTATATTCAGGGTCTCTGTGGGGCTAACAAACGCAATGAGTGGGCCAAACCCGGTTCGTTCCGCCAGAGCAAGGGCCTTTTTGTCTGTGTTTGGTGGGTGGGGTTGGATAGAGGTACGGGGGGCCAGGCCAGCCCTTCAAAAACCTGGATTTCTTCACAGACTGCATTCGTTGGAGACGCTGTGTAACGGTCTACATTAGAAACCCTGTAGGATTTCAGCTTATCCTTAAATGATCTAATCCAGTTAGACACATCACTGAGCATACCCAGACTGAGCTCTACCATGAAGGGAAATGTGCTGTACTTCACATGCAGATGTCACATTATTTCTTTTCCCACAATGCACCACAAAGGCATCAGAACACTTGCTGGGGTCGGTGATCAAAAGCAATGACTGGATGAGTGATTTCTTTATCAGGTGCTGAGATTTAAAAACTCACATCCAGCCCAATATGTTTTTTTTTTTTAATGGTGATACATGAAAGGATAACCCTGTTTCAACTCATTTTTATAGCCTTGGCTGTCATTTTGGAAACCTGTGTACATCCACAGTAAATATGGTGCGTCTAAATGGAGCAGGAAGTCTCTCTCAAAGCTGTGATGGATGCAAGAGACAGTTTGTGTGGTGATTTGAAAGTTTGCCTCCGTTTTCAAATCATTTGGCTAACCTGGAGGCTTGTTTACAATCCGTCTGATCATCTCAACACTCACATTTCTTGCCGAATTGCATTTTGTTTGCCAGGTTTTCGCCTCCCCAAATCTGTACAGTTAGTGAGCACAGTTTTATCATCAGCAATAGAACTGAAGGATAACCCGACTGAAACAAAACCCAAATTATAAACCAGAACGTTCCTTCAAGGCCGCTATAATCTATATGTCTATACAATGCAATATAAAAGTAGAGGACAAAAACTCTCTGAATTATCACTCAACTCTGCAGTTTCACTTTAGCTTCACATTTGAGCTTCTTTTAGCTCATTGTGTTGGTTTTGAGGGCCACATCTTTGCCGTTTTTACTCTCACAACTTTCAAAACATGATTTCTAACAGCAGCATGTTGCAACAAACAGCGTTGATAATCGGTCTGTATACCATCTGCCAAGCACCAAACAGCAGCCAGACTAGGTTAGCTACCAGCTGGTGAATATGACAACACATTTTACAGCGAAAGAGCAGAAATTCTCCAGCAGAAGTTGGTGTAGACCAAAACAGAGCTGAAAGAGAGTATTGCAGCTGAAGCTAATGTTACTTTGTAAATAGGTCAACTGATTGCTTACATGTCTGCTGCATCAATGTTATACATACTTGAATATGTATTAACATTAAACAGTGCAATATGTTACACTACTGTTGGGTTTGCAGCTTTTTTTCAACTCAAATGGGCAAAAAAACCCTGTTAATGCAGGTTTAACCGCTACTTTAAATGTATTGAATGAATTTCTGCTGTTGATATTTTCGTAATAATTTTTTTTTATAATAATAATTATATATATATATTATATATAATTAAATATAATAATAATCAGTTACAGGCCACTGTGATCAGTAATGTTCTTTATTTCTCAAACTTTTCTTTGCAGTCTTTACTGAAAAACTTTGAGACCAGTGTCCTGATATATTCCTATTATAATATCATCATCTTACTGTGGACCTTAAACATTGAACCCACTATAAGAGGATCTATTATCATTTACACACTCTTCTGATGAAGTAGTTGAATTACTTGAATATGTATTAACATTAAACAGTTAGACATTACACCTTCAACTATCTAGGCCAACAACATAACAATATGATTTGTGGAATTAAATAGAGTCTAAAGGCCAGTAGATCCATGTGCTTATCTTTTCAAATGCATTTATATTTCTAAAAGTGGCACTAATACCAGAAGGCAATAGCAGTGAATATTTTAAATAAATCCACTGACTGAGTTTAAGGACACGTCTCAGAGTTGTCCTCCTAAAAAAGATTAGAGGATTAGGAAACCATCTCAAAGTTGCTGTTTCATGTCTGTGTCCTAGATTCAACGATATCCTTTGATTGCACAAAGAAAGCCACGCAGGCTATGGAGCTGTGGGCCAAGATAATGGAGAGAAATTTGCACTGTGTCATTATTTCCATCTCACTCTGTAGACATCATTTATTATAGGCGGTATTTCATTGATAACGTAATAGGCTTATTCTCTATTCACGTTGGCTCTCTCATTAGAGACTAATAATGCAAATGTAGTACAGGCTATTAGAGGTGTTTAGCAGCCTTGTACTGAAGACGTGGGTATTTGTTGGGCAGATGGACGGAGCTCCGAGGCTGCCCTCACCCCTGACCCCCCACAGATGTCCCAAATCCAGCCGGAGCGCCGTCGAGAAAACGTGGAAAATCAGTAATACACCGGAACCGACTTGTCAATACGCAGGACAATTAGGCGCGTTTGAGCGCCAGTTGATGCTGCGTGGCGGCGCTCGCTGCTGCGTGAAACACGCAGCGATTACAGCCGAGATGAAAGAGGGGAAAGAGAGCATGCGGTGCCTTTCTTTGAAAGCCTGTTTGACCGATGGCTCTAGCCTGAATGGGGTTCTGGTGGTCATACATAAATTAAGAGGTTAAGTGAGCCATCAGGAACAAATGTTTGCATTTATTAACTAAGAATAATAGCTCCCGGCAGTGAACCCGCAGCCTGGGTTTTTCCCTTTGGGTTGACTTCTTGAGCATGTTTGAAATTACCCTCAGTTTTCTATTATTAGGCTAGTCCAGGCTGCAGGCCAGTCTATATCTACATCAATCAAGTCTAATTAAGCTCCACGAAGCTGGTTCTTATCATCTTATAAAATATGAGCGAGGCTGCAGGTCAATGATAGAAAACGCACCACAGCAGGCTGTTAAATATCAGTGTCGGACTCCATCCTATTGCGTTACGGCGCTCATTGTGTTCCAAATGGACAACCAGGAAACGACAAATATATGAAAATGTTAAAAACCAATAAACTGCGACTTCATTAAGACATGAGAGACCGAGATGTTCCCGAGGCTCGTTATGCAGAACAAACATTCCCACTCACATGTGAGAAGAGGATCGCGCAGGAATGCGTGAGGCAGGTGTACATTTAAAGTGTTAATGAGGCGCATCAGAAGCATCAAAGACGCGCCGTGCTGAGCCTTTCTGCCTTCAGTCCGCACGAGACAAAAGCCATCCGAGACTTTTCCTCGCTAAACGGCGCAGAATGGGTCCGAGCTGCGGGAGTTTTATTGTAACCGTAAACCCCTGCAGACTGCAGCAGGCTAACCGGTGAGTTTCAGATCCTAACGAGACACATGAAACGTCCGCTATTGGCCGGAGTGCAATACCTATGCTGCGTTTGTGTAAGTAAATATGCAGTTCAAAGAAATAACGATACATGTGATTCTGCACAAGGAGTTTGATATAATTAGGAGTTATAGACACAGTTTCAACTTACTAAAACATGACTGGTAGTAAAGGCCTATATCACCGTAATGTTTCACTACGAGATAGAAATTCACAACAGTGCGCTTTTCCTATGGTGATGCCAAAAATACACATTTATATGGGCTGTCCCATCAGTATATTCTAGACAACTTGAACCAAAAACCTGCTGAGAAAAACCTATTTGTATATTTAGAATGAACATCTACAATTAGCCAAGAGTGCAATACTCCTACATGCTCTTTACATTCATAAATAGTTAAATAAATAATGACATGGAGATGTCTGGGGTATCAACACAGTTACAACCAGGCCTTTCTAACTGTTCTGACTTGCGATTGATAGTATGCTATTTCACAATGTGACCATGTATATGACCATGAGGCACTAACAATGAACAAAATGGCCTTCAGCTCAGTGATGTTGATGTCTACCATACATTTCTATGGGCTGTCACATCACTTTATTCGATACAACTCTAAATGATTTCTATATATCAAGGATGACTAAAGAGTCCTTGTCATTTTTGTCACAGCCAGTGTTGGAGGTATTCAGAGGCGTGCACAGTTATAAATAATACTCTTACACTGACAAGGTTACGTAGGTCTGAATAAAAGTATAGAGCTTTCAGCTAAATGCGTGTAGACACCAGTATCAAACTGAAATGCAGAACAATGGTCGGTGATATGGTGCTATTCTATCCTACTGTTAGATAATACTGATGATGCATTATTATGCTTCACCGGAGATTGAGTTGGTTGAGGTGCAGCTAATGTTACAGTAAATTATTTTAAAAGTTTGACATATTTGGAAGTATAATGTGCTTTCTTACAAATATTCCCTGCTAATTTTGTTTTCTTGCCATGAATTAGATGAAGGAATTGAGATCACCCTTATGTATCGTCAGTAGATATGAAGCCACGGCTCGCTGCTGGTTAGCGTAGCTTAGCGTTAAGACTGCCAACAGCCAGTGTTAAGGTCTAAATATGGCACTAGCCTCACTAAAGTTCACTTTTTAACATATCTTGTTCAATGAATCCATTAAAAAACAAAACAAGGGTGAAATCAACATTTTGGACAGAATTAGGCTGCTTGTTTCCTCGAGTTTGTGCTCAGTGAAGTTACCTATAACAGATATGAGAGTCATGTGTTTGCCTATAACTTTCAGAAAGGAATCATATAGCAATTCATTATTGGAAATCCTTTTGGGTTGATGAATCATAATGATACATCACACTTAATAAGGTCACCATAAAGTACCCTAACTATATTATGTAGCTGTTTTAAATCCAAAAGTAAAATATTTCCTACTGAACATCAGAGGAGCAGAGAGTCACAAAATTAAATGAATCCAGTTAAGTACAAGTACCTCAAAATCAAGTACATTTTTGAGTTATGTACTTACAGCTGCAGTTCACCATGGTTACAGCCATAAAATCCACCTCAATAGGAACATTTTACCTCAATCTCCAAGTTCACGTTGGCCTTCAATCAATATTTAATATGAACAGCTCTCTGACAAACCCAGACACTCCAGGAACAGCTCTTCTGCTACATGATAATAAAATGGTACACCTCCCGGAGCCACGTCTTTGATGAAGCACAGGAGATACTGACTTGACGGAATAATAGAATATATTTTCATCCCAATGAAATTTACATCATTTTTCACTTGTGAACCAGAAAATCCTCTGTTATCTGCAGAAAATTCCCCCTTTCATATTGCCACAGTGACCTTTTCCACTTTGTTTTCCGACATCACTGTGAATTTACCGATGCATGGAAGCAGAAAACTTTTCTATCTGGTTTTAGGCAATGGAAACCAGTTGTGAATGTTCACTAATTCACGCCAAACTGTCCTCAGGCGTCAGAATAACATATTTGAATGATGAAATCCAGCACAGTTCCCTTTGGCAGGCAAATTCCCTTAAATCCTTGCATCTCACCAGGCACGTAGGGGTGGGTTTTGGGAAATGAGGTGTATGTGTGTGTGTGTGTGTGTGTGTGTGTGTGTGTGTGTGTGTGTTTGCGTGTGTGTGTGCGTGTGTCTCCCCGGGGGCTGATGGCAGACTTGCATGTGCATATGCACGCTAGCTGTAGGTGGTTACATGTGTGCGTGTCCTTTAAATAAAAGGCACCTTATGCAAATTAGCTCATGTGACCAACTCGAGGGACGACGACGGTGGCACCTCACGCAGAGTTTTAGTTTTAATGTGCTGCTCTGCCAGTGTTTTACGCGAGACTAACAAGGCACGGTGCGCCACGAGGGCTGAGCAGCAGCAGCAGCATTAGATGAGACCACGGGCCTTCCTGCATGTGAGGCGACACAGAGGGCCCTGCTGAGCCCGGGGATGAGGTGCGGTGGGAAGAATTAGCAACAGTCAAGTCTGTGGCCCACTTCTTTCCTTCGGAGACTTGATGGGTGACAGAGTGCATGACACGTTGGCATGGCAGTCTGCTGCTCCTGTGGGTTGTCAGGGGGATAACAGACAAAGGGGGGCATCCACCTCTGCTCTCGTTTCCTCTCCTCTCGTTTCCTCTCCTCTCCTCTCCTCTCCTCTCCTCTCCTCTCCTCTCCTCTCCTCTCCTCTCCTCTCCTCTCCTGTTGTACTCTTCTTTCTTTCCCTGTCTTTTCCTCTCCTCCTGTTTCCTCCCCTCCTCTCCTCTCCTCTCCTGTCACTCATTTTTCATCCGTAGGACAGAGAAGGTGGCGCGCCTCCGAAGCGTGGCCTACTTTTCCCGCTCTCACACAGTATGGAAATGGGCTCAACTTATTTCTTTGCGAACGTCTGTCTGATTTTAATTAACATCGCAGTCGTTATGATAAAACAGTGCTCTGTCTATATCTTACAGCACATCCGCCTTCCGCCTTTGTGTGTGTGAGAGAGGGAGTGACAGAGACTCAGCTGAAATCCATAATTTAACCGAATGCCCACAAGCTGCTCGAGCAACACTGATTTCAACGCGCTCCTCTCAGGTCTCACATGAACAAGTGTCGCTGTGGGTGTTTTTCCAACACACACACACACACACATACACACGTACACGCACTTGCACACACACACTCTCATCCTACTACTTACTGTATTTTTAATTGTTGCTCTTGTTCCTCCTCCCCCAAACACATAGCATCACAGAGTTGAATGTTTTGCAGCGTGGCACTCTTCCTTTCTTTTCGCTCTGTGTGTGTTTGCCATACAGCACACAGAGTGTATTTATAGCATATTCTGTCAGACAATGTATTGCATTTGTGTGTATTCATTTGGAAATAATAACATTGACAACTGCTTGAGAGATGGAGGGGTTGAGAGAGGGAGAGGGACTCATTTCGAGCATGTACCCACTAACGAGCTGTATTGTGCTATGGGCGATGTGTGTGATAGCTTCAAGCCGCTCTATGTGTGTGTGTGTGTGTGTGTGTGTGTGTGTGTGTGTGTGTGTGTGTGTGTGTGTGTGTGTGTGTGTGTGTGTGTTTGTGTGTATGCCTACTTATTGGCAGCAGAGGGATCTTAACAGTCTCTTATTTTTTCAAATTTTTATGTGCTACTCTCCTGTTTCTTCTTGTCTCCTGCTTCCTTTCCTTTCTTCCTATCTCGTCTCCTCTCCTCCCTTTTATCTCTTTCCTTTCTGATTCCTCTCCTCTTCCTCTTCCTCTTGCCCTCTCTCCTCTTTTCTTTCTCCCCTCCTCTTCTCCACCATTTCTCACACTCAGGCCTTAGTTTTGTTCTATTATGGACCAAACTCTCTCTTCCCTGCCTTTGTTTAGAGTGTAATGCATTATCCATCTCCATTCCACTTTGTTCACTCCACTTCACTTCAAGTAGCTGCAATTTATGAGCAACACACATACATACACACATGCGGCCACGCAGCGCCACACTTCCATTAGCTTTAATATTTCAGCAGCGTCATAGCGGTCGCCAGCGGCCTTGTCACCGCCTGCTCCCCCGGGGGATCCGGATCCTAGCTCAGCCCCGGCTTGTCCTCACCCTCCGACATCACCACCGGGACGGGGAGAAAAGCACTCGGCTGACCTCTGGAGATGAGCTCGTGTGCCGCCGTGCCCGGCGTTCCCAGGGGTCCACCGTCCACCCCCCTCCACCGCCTCACCATCCACCCTTTTTGTCACCACCGCCGCTGCCATCTCCAGGGAGGAGCAGGAAGAGGGTAAAGGAGTCGGGGTGGGGGTGGGGGTGGGGGTGCAGATGCAAGTCAGTGAGGAGGACTAGGAGGAGGAGGAGGAGGAGGAGGAGGAGGAAGAGGAGGAGGAGGAGATGAAAGTAAGATGAGCAGAAGAGGGAGAGATACAGAGAGAGGTTGTGTGGGTGGGCTATGGGGTGCTGATTAGGCCCCTCGGTTTGAAGTGCTCAGCGGCTTACTCTGCATGTGGACACACACACACACACACACACACACACACACACACATACACACATACACACACACACACACGCGCACACACACATTGTGTCACACTGTCTTTATAACTCATTCAGTGTTACAAAAGCTTCAGAAGCGCACTGTGAGGATGGCAGCCGCTGCGTTTATACATTCTGTTAGAAATTCTCCGCTCTTTGAGGTGGAATATTTCCCCTTTTATTCTGAAATTCATGTCTGTGATCAACTGGATGGAGAGGTCTCCTGCATAACAGAGCTCCCCGTGTGTACTGTGTGTGTGTTTGTGTGTGTGTGTGTGTGCATCTGTGTGGTCATCTGTATGAGTCCGTCCATCTGTGTGTGAAGAATCGAGCTGAATTTGGAAATCTTACAGAAGTCCCTGATTTAAAATTTATCTTTGTGCTCACCTGAGAAAAAAACAAAATCTTGTCACGTTCTCCATTTTGCCAGGGTCTGACCACTCGTCTGACCACCACGCTGTGTGGAGGCTGCTGTCTGAAAGCGTGAGGACTCACACACACACACACACACACACACACACACACACACACACACACACACACACACACACACACACACACACACACAGCCTAAGCTATGTCCTGGGAGTTATAACTCATGCATGATCACAAAATGGAAACATTTGTTATCTCCACAACAATACAGCCGGAGGAGCTAAATCTTTTATGGCTCCCTTGCCCCCATCCCAACCTACACCCACCCTCAACCCCCTCACGCCCCCCACCACACACTCCCACCACACACACACACACACACTCAAAAGCCCACACACGTAAACACACACACACACACACACACACACACACACACACACACACACACACACACACACACACACACACACACACACAAATGGCTGCCACACGTTGGAGCTCACAGGTCATCCTGATGCACTGGGGCATAAACAACCACACAACACCTCCTCAAACCGCAAACCTTCATTAAACATTAAAACAGAGGCAGGTGCAGGGGCCCACATCTGCATCCATGTTCACACACACATACATACACACATACACACACACTTACACTCACACACACTTACACACACACACACAAACACAAACACACACACACGGGAGCCTTCACGCCTTGATAAACGTATGGTTATGAAACATTAACAGAAATTATATCCCTGTTGTCTCACTATAAAACATTCAGGTTCTTGCTCAGACTGATACACGCTTTCGGCGCTCATCATCTATTCACACAGACTAAACGTTCACTTTGGGGTCTTTCATCTACCACCTCACAATAACAAATGTCTTCTTCACTCCCCAACTCGTCTTATGGGATTTTTGGGGAAAAAGCTCAAAGTTTTTACCGACTGAACACAGACTCAGACATGCCTGCTGTCAGTTCATGTGTCCCAGTGAAGGGTATCTCATTCTGGTAACTACAGATGGTGTAAACTTTTAATTACTGTTGACTATTTTACACATTTTCAGATTAGTTTTCTACTTTCCAGGCAGCCAATGGTTTCAAATCATTTTATAGCAGGAAAATCTATTTTGGAAGACTTCTTTAGATAACCACTCCATTACAATGTACATGTTGTTGTTTTAAATCTGGATTGTGCTGCAAAGAAGGTACAAATTCTAAGATGTGGACGCTTCAAACACATCTTCAACTTGACAGCACAGAAGATCCATCCATCCTTAAATCCAGACACAATCTTCCTTCTGTTCCTGAGTTATGGTGTTAAATAATGGTGTTTTTGCAGAACATTTTGACGTCACAGTGAAGTTGACCTTTGACCTTTTGGGTATAAAATGTTGACATTTCATAATTCTATCCTATTATACACGTAAAATGTCGTCATAAATAGCATGTGAAGCATGGCTTTTAATGTGCTTGACCACCGAAATCGAATTAGTTCATTCTTCACTCCAAGTCAACATCAGTGCTGAATCTTAAGGAATTCCTTTCGAGGCATTCCCGAGACATCACGTTCACGAGAATGGGACAAATTGATTGAATGGACGTGAGGCCAAAGGGACCATTGACCACCAAAATCAGTTCATCCTTGAGTCCTTTCCCAAGAATAGTACGTTCATACGTACGTAAAACATAATGCCACTTAAAGTGCGAGCTAAACGCTATCACTAGCATGCTAACTCACGTAAAGAGGCAATATTACCATGCTGATGTTTAGCATGTAAGATGTTGACCAAAGTGGTGAGAATTAGGGAACTGGGAAACAGGAATATCTATAAATTGTTGCGCGCAGTGCTATAATGTACATGTTCACAGGACAAGAGAAGCATTTAGACCTGCTAGTGGTTTTAGAGAAACAGATCTCCAAAGACTGTAGGAATCATCCTCTGTGCTCCATGAATGTAAAACATTTCATGTCTTTTCTCCAGTCCAGTAGATGGTTGGGATATTTCAGTCTGGTGAACTGACAGACTGACATTGCCACCTCCGATTGTTGGCATGACTAAAAACTTGGTTGATTGGTATGTTGACTTTATTTTAGAATTTAAGGAATAATCAGATGCATTTAGTTCATTCTGCAGAGCTCATTATTACAGGTTTGAGAGTTTTCGGTAGCCTGCATTGAATTTTGGTATTTTTTTTTGGGGGGGGGGATCTTGAAAGAGACTCAGAAAAAAGTTTTCTAAAGCATTGGAAAAATGAGGGTGACAAAACCCTTTTTGTGATGACTCACTTACTACAATCTGGTAAGCCTCGGGGAGCTGAAATCCATCTGAAATGAACAGAAAACAACAGCTGTCTGGAAGGTACGAAATGAAACTTAAATCTTATGGTAAACTTTGTGAAATGATCAGCAGGAACACAAAGTACTGTATACACAATTTGTAGTTAGTGGGCTTTAGCATTTAAGATCGAATGTTGGCTGCTTTCACTTTATATAGAGCTTAAAATGGAGAAACCATTGTGTTCAGATTAAACTAGTATTGCAGTTGTAGAGAGACACTCAGAAAAGAAGCACAAAGCAGCACTGTGAAGAATAGCAGGGTGGAGAATGGAGAGAGAGAGGGCTTGAGTGAACCCTTGGACACACACTTACACTTACACACACACTTACACTTACACACACACTTACACTTACACACACACACACACACACACACACACACACACACACACACACAACCTAAATCATCATTTGAAAATCATTAGAAATCAAGCGAAGTAGAGGGGCACAGATTGAGGGACAAACCCCCCATTCAAATGCACACAAAGACGGAGCTGCACACACACACACCAACACACTCACAGAGAGGCAGCCGGGTGGAAGGGAAGTGGGGCGGTTCCAGCGAGACACTGCTGCACGCACACACACACACACACACACACACACACACACACACACACACACACACACACACAGTTCCAACCTCACAAACAACCCCTCCGTACTTCCCACCCCGTCCGCCTGCCCGCCCACCTCCGTCGACATTTATTGCTCCTTCTGTGTGAATATCTCCGAGTTTCATTCTCATGTCGGCCATTGTGTGTGTGTGTGTGTGTGTGTGTGTGTGTGTGTGTGTGTGTGTGTGTGTGTGTGTGTGTGTGTGTGTGTGTGTGTGTCTGTGGGCTTGTCACTGTGAGCGAGAGCTCCATTAGTGATTCATTTGTGTGCAGTTAACCATTGTGGAGAGAAGGCAACATTTTATTTGTCTGAACCCAACCCTGACCATATGGCAACACCTTCCCTCTGCTCGCTCCTCTTCCTCCCCTTTTGCTTTTCTCCTCCTTTCTCCGACGCCTCCCTCTGGACTTCACACTCTTCTTCCTCCTTCACCCACAACTCAACTGCTCCGTCCGTCTCATCTGCACATTTCTGCTCCAAAGTTGCCTCCCCGCCTGCTTCCTTCAGTCGACTTTTGGAGGGCCATCATGCAGCATGCATGCACATCCCTGTGTGTGTGTGTGTGTGTGTGTGTGTGTGTGTGTGTGTGTGTGTGTGTGTGTGTTTGTTCTAGGTCGATGGGGACAGGCCTCTTTGGCTGTCAGCTACAATCAGCCCTCACGTGTGCCAGTAATGTTGTGTATTGTCCGAACACATCACTAGAGGAGCATCTGAGACGTCCATTAAAGTTCAAAGCAATTTATCACTATCGCCCTCCTTCTCCTCCTCCTCTTCCTCCTCCTCCTCCTCTCTGTGTCTCCCATCATCCCTCAATCCCTCCTCCGTCTCCCCGTGCTGTCACTGTCTCCTCCTTCCCTTCTCCTCCTTCCAGTCTCATTCCTCCGTCTCCATCCATCACATCCATTCGCTCCTTCCTCTTATGCTCAAATTAAAATTCAAATAGGATTAATCGGCGTGGTTTTAATTTGTTGGCTGGAGCAGGTTGTGCGAGGTGCAAAATGTAAACACGATTCAAGACGAGGATACAGATATTGTGGAAGACGCTCTCTCTCTGCCGTTCTGTCTCGCATGTGTCTGTCTCTCCGCCTCGAGTCTGTCACACTTGCTAATGCACGATGCCCTTGACATCTTGAGTGTGATTTGTGACAAGCTGAAGCTCCTGAAGGCTTTGAGCGTGTGCGTCCGAGTGTGTGCGGGTGCGTCTGTGTGTGTGTGCACTTCCTGTGTGACAGGAGCCACCCTAGGGTATGATAACTTTAGACGGTGAGTTTAAATATTAAACTGGCCTCAACGACTGACAGCTCTCTAACACCCGTTCAACAGTCGTTCAACATGCTAGCTCTGTTTCGCAAACACTCGCCCACATGTGTTCCAGCCTTGACAGTAAGTAGCTTTCCTCAGCATACGTGCCTGTGTGGATGTGTACGTGCAAATTGTATAAGGGACTCTGAGTGTGTGTGTGTGTGTGTGTGTGTGTGTGTGTGTGTGTGTGTGTGTGTGTGTGTGTGTGTGTGTGTGTATATGCGACACAAGGTTGGATTTGGACTTGTTTTTAATCAGTGGGATTTTGCAAATGGCCTCAGGCTTCTCCCAGGGACTAATTAGCGATGTGACTTCGGCATAATAAATAAACATACATACACACACACACACACACACACACACACACACCAATGCAGAATCAAAACACACACAAAAAAACACAGAGGAAGAGAGTTAGTGAGGAGTCGGGATTTACAGATCAGATGAAGAAAGCGCACATTTAAAAGGGAAATAAACAAATGCGCTGATGCTGCCTGATCCACTCTGTTGCTTTCTGTCTCCACCCTCATTTCTTCCCTTTCCCTCTTTTTCGCCTTTGCAGTGTGTTATTGTCGACTTTTCACTTTCTATTTCTCTCCCTCTGTCACACACACATACACACACACACACACACACACACACACACACACACACACACACACACACACACACACACACACACACACACACACACACACACACACACACACGGATTCTACTATTTAATGTGTTGACAGCCTGCGCCCAAGTGAGAGCAGAAGGTTGACGGCCTAAGAGAATTCCTCAGGCTTTTCCCCACTGCACCTTAATACACACACACACACACACACACACACACACACACACACACACACACACACACACACACACACACACACACACACACACACACACACATTCTGGCTGTGTAAACCAGAGAGATTAGCAGCTCATTACCATACCACAGGGGGGCTACACACAGGGGACAAGTGTGTGCGTGCGGCTGGTGTGTGTGTGTGTGTGTGTGTGTGTGTGTGTGTGTGTGTGTGTGTGTGTGTGTGTGTGTGTGTGTGTGTGTGTGTGTGTGTGTGTGTGTGTGTGTGTGTGTGTGCGTGTGCCAGTGTAACTCAGAGCATTGTCTTCTGGTCATAACAACAACTGTTCCATTATTTGTGTGTGTGTGTGTGTGTGTGTGTGTGTGTGTGTGTGTGTGTGTGTGTGTGTGTGTGTGTGTGTGTGTGTGTGTGTGTGTGTGTTATGTGTTTGTGCCAGAATGAAAGCGCCTTTAATCAGGAGGACAGAAAAACAGAGGCCACGGAGAATTACTGAATATGTTTTCATCGGCGCGACAATCACGAGATTAAACAAATTCACCTCGTTAAGCAGCTAATCCATCTGTCCAATCAGCCGGGAGGACAGAGGCGGCAACACCTGCTCCCCGGCGGTGACCTCAGACAGATGTGGAGCTGTGGAGATGATCCACTTTTCATACACTCAGCTCCGATTCGAGGGAGGATTGTTTCATCCTTTTGAAGTCCCACGTTTGGCACGAAAAAGAGGGATGCAACCCAGTTTACAAAACTCTACTTTTCACATTTATTTGGGAAGTTGTTTGAGCTCCTCGTTCTTTACAAAAAAGGTTCTCTCTCGTTTTAACACAGCAGGTTTATGTAAAGGTGCAGTCCTACCAACACACTTCAGATCATATTGTATTTTGTCTGATGTTCATTAAAGTTTCCTAAGTCACATTTGGAATTTGCCTGTCCAGCGTAGGGAACTGATCCCTCGGCTGGACGCCCACTCGTCTGACTTTTGAGGTGCAGATTAAAAGCAGCAGAGTCGGTCTGTATGTTGCGACACAGGAGAAAGGAACTGACCGGAAGTGCTCGAGAGTCCACAGAAAGCAGTGGTCTTTACTGGCTTTGTGGTTCTGAACACAGCAGAAAAAGGTAAACAACGCAAAAGGGAGCTGGACGAGGCATAAATCCAAAAACCATTTAGAAAAACACTAGAAAAAAAAGCCGCAACACTGAACAGGAGACGATGAGACACAGGTGGAACCAATCACAACGGCGGGAAACATGGAAGGACAGGAAGTGAGGACTCAGGCTGCCTTCGAAGGGAACTCGATAGCGTGTGCACGGTATGCTCGGTGTTCAAGGAAGCAACGTAAACAACACGTCAAAGCCACAGAGGCTAACGATTTATCAAGCTGGCAGGCAAGTGACGTAATGCAGTAATTGCAAAGGTGTAATGACATAAAAAGATGAGGCCGCTGGGAATGTCAAACATTTACGAAATAAAACTCCATACATCTAAGACTAAAGTATATGAACTAACCATCCAATGAAAAATTAACTTCCATGGCATCCATCATTCCTGAAAACGTCAGCAAACTTCTCAAAACTGGTGAACTCTGACCTTTCACACAAGTCCGAGGTCTGAAGTCCGAGGTCATGGATACCACAAGCAGGAGGCGTTCATGTGGACTGTTCTCGTGAACATGATAAACAGGACCCCATTTGAAGGCGGCATCTGAAATGACAGAAGAGGTGCAGACAATAAAATAGGAAGTGCTAATCCTATAAAACATTAAACAAAGGAAAATATGACCCAGTGACGGTGTGGTAATAAAGATTTTATTTCTTCGCTCAGGCTAGTTCGTTGAAATTGAGCTGATGCTGCGGACACCACTGGACACACTCGCCATTTTGATTAAAAGTTACGTATTTTTGCAGACTGTGACTTACGATGATTAAACCACTAAACTGTGCAGTCAACCATCAAAACGTTTGTAACATACAGGCACATCAGGATGTCAGAAGATATCAAGAACTGCATGGCATGACATTACTTTAGGACAGAGGATGATGGTGAACGATAACAGTGACAGGCATTCGATTTTAAAGATGGACTCCTGATTTAACCCTTACAGAAAAAAAACACGAGTTTCACATGTTTTTAAATGGGAAACTCACATGGGATTCATACATTGCACCATGAAGTGTTGTTTGATTTTAATTGAAAACTTTCTG
>NW_027185383.1:3367046-3592046 GCF_022577435.1 Embiotoca jacksoni | reverse complement strand
GATAAATTCACATGAATCCGACTAAATCCGTTTGTCCCGTTCAACCCTCCCCAGACCAGCCTTTTGTATCACCAGTAGAGGAATGGGAGTGAGAGCAGGGCCGAGCCCCAGCCCGGCTTTCTGAAATGGGCCTCAGCATCATTATCATCAGCAGCGGGCCCTCTCAGATGCGCCAGCACAAGATCAAAGGAAAGCCTCTCAATCTTCTCCCCTCACTGAGGCAGCACAGAGCTGCTCTATAACTGGCATCTTGGTCCTGCGATAATCCTCCCATTGATCTACTTCACAGAGTTCAGTCTGCACCGAGGCTTCTGGGTTGAGGGTTAAAGATGCTGAGGAATGTCTGTCAGAGTTTGCAGCACTGGGTGCCAGATCTTATTAAGCCTTACGCTGGCCGAGTTGCTTTACAGTGTCCTTTTTATCGAAGCAACTTGTTTTTCAAGGTGCTTTGCTTACATGAGGTCATTTTAATGTTTTATGAGGGCCCCGAGCATTTGCACAGATTCTACACACGTCATCATTTAGGCTTTTGTAAAGGATACAAAAATAGGTTATGTATTTAGCACAAGCAATTAAAAAGCATATCCGCTGCAACATGTAGGCACGGGATAGAGGGGGAAATTAATTCACCTTATTTTCTAGTTCCCTCCTTTCCTTTGAAGTCCATGAGGGGGAGTTTAGACTGGAAGGCAGAGGGAGAGGGTGGAGGGTGAGGATGAATACAAGGAACAATAGAGCAGAGAGCCATTACCTCAGCACTGCCACTCGGTCTATCGCCTCTCAACGTCTCCATCTGCTGGCGGCTCGAGGTAGTGCCAGCTCGTCCTGCATGGTTCTGCTGACTGGCACTGCTGAGGTTGACAACAAGGAACACCTGAAAAAAGAAAAAGAAAACAGGTGAAGAGGCTGCATTTTGAACATTTCTGCTCATGAAAACACATATATATGACCTTTATTTAACCAGGTAAAATCAATTGAGAACCAATTCTCATTTACAATGATGACCTGTCAGCACATTTCTAAGGATGAATGGCAAGGTTGATGTTTGGTCAGTGTAAAAGCTATTAAGTGTAGTCCCCGAATAGTCCTGAATGCCTATTATGTGTTGGGACTTCTTTCTGCACAGGGTTAGTGCTTAGTTTTTATGTTAAGCAAATTTTTATTTTTTTTCATTTTTATTTGGTGACCTACATGTTATAATCAAATTAACCTAAGACCAATCACTCAAATCTGTTAAACTTACAGTGAATAACGTTTACATGTTGGTGACCATCTGTAGCATTTAAGCCCTCGCCAAAGGAATTCACACAATACTGAAAAAGCCGATCACTATCAGGTACATCTTTCTGTATTTCACAGTAACCTGAGTTTTTATATCTGGAGTCTGGTGAGACATTCCCACGTTGGCCAAATAAATGCATACTGGGCATACAGTAACTTCCAAGTGACAACAAGTAAATACAGTTTACTTGACGGGGGATAAAATCGAACTTGAATGGATTTAATTCGGAGGATGAAATATTTCTTGAAATAATTTGTCCACTTTTTTACGGGCACAACATTAATGACAGCGTTGGCTACAGTGGAGCCTTTGATCTAAACACATGCCAACAGTGTTTTTTGTGATTACTGTCAGTAGCAGAAGGAGGCAGACAAAAGTTCTGTTCTGGGGATTTAAATATGAGGCTACAACCAGAGGAAAGTTTGCTTAGCTTAGCACAAAAAACGCAGCAAAAAAAGTCTCACATTTAAACTTGCGTTCTGGTTTTGGATGAAACTTAAACAATATATAATTTTGTGAGCTTCCTTTTGAATAGAGCTGCTAGTCTTTTCCTTCCATTTGCAGTATTTACCCCAAGCTAAACTAACAAACGGCTGGATATAGCTTCATATTTAAGTATGCACACATAGGTTTCTTTGAATATGAAGCGGTTGTTAGGTCAGTTTAGTATTAACACAGCAAGCTGGGGAAAGTTGCTGCGCTAAACTAGGAAATACTCCAGCACATAAACCTGTTAATCTCAACTCATCACTTTTATACTTCACTCTTTGTAAATATTACACAAACAAGGTTATCTAATAACCTTTGGCTCTGCTGAGAGGCAAAAACTTCCCCTGTGGACACAGCCAGACTAAATGTTTTTCTGTTTTTATGCTCAGCTAAACTGACTGCTAGCCGTAGTGTCATGTCCAACAGATATCAGAGTGGCAATCTTATTATTTAACTTTCTAAGAAGGCAAATAAGTTGTTGTTTTTTTGTCCAAAATGTCAAACCTCTTTAATCTTTATTTTATGTTATAACACTAAAAGTTTAAAAGACTGAGGTGAAAGTGAGGCAGATTCCAGGATTTTGTATAAGAAATAAAGTGCTGCTAAGCCTGCCAAAAAATGTGGTTCAGGTTGTAGAGGCTTGGTCACCGTGTATTAATGTGAATTTTGTTCCCAGCCAGCTGGGAATTTGTACTAGTTGAGACTTATCGCATGTGTTTTTCTCTTTATAAACACTCTTAGGCCAACTCACACACACACACACACACACACACACACACACACACACACACACACACACACACACACACACACACACACACACACACACACACACACACACACACACACACACACACACACGCCTCCGTCTTAACCGCACAATTTTTCCAAGCTTGGCAAAATACATTGATAAGCAAGTGCACGCATACACACACAGATACACTGCAGTGTGAAATTGGGTCAGCAGTGGAGAGTGGGCTTTAATGCTGAGCACATACGCTCTCTAAAACTGATCTGCATATTCATGTGGGTGGCTATCAAAATGACACACACACGAGTAGACACGCGCAGATACAAGCACGCACATAAATAAGTACATGCATGTACACATTGGCCTAAACTTATCCATCCCACACACGTGCCCACATGCACGCATACATGCAAATGTGCACACACACACACACACACACACACACACACACACACACACACACACACACACACACACACACACACTTACTGAGACAACAAAGCACAAAGAAAACCCTGAATCTCATGGATATTGTAACTGTCAGGGAGCTACAGGGGGCATTTATGTTCTACTCGTTCTAATTCTGTAGTTAAAAATGAGCTTCTTCCTCTCCTAGCTGGACCATGTCAATCATTTTTTCTCATTTTCCTTTCACTTCTCTTCCTCTATTCCCCTCTTTCTCCCGCTGGCAAAAAGCAGTGACCATCTTTCAAGAGGAAAGTGAAGTCTGGCTGATGCTGGCCGTCCGGCAGAACGGCTCCCATTACCGCAGAATTTGTGAGTGAGTCGTAACATTGTCAGAAGTCTCAGAAGTGCTCACACTTCTCCAAAAAGATATCCACGCACCAAAAACGGGGAAAAGAAAAGAAAAGAAAAGAAAAAAAAAAATCACCATTGCCTTGAATGATTCTGCTGCTGAGTTTTGGAGGAGACTTGGAGAAAGAGAAGCAAAGTGAAGGCGAGGTGTGAAAAAGGGAGGGACCGTGGAGGGAGGGGGGGAGAAAAAGATGGAGAGAGGGAGAGAGAATGAGAGGTCTCTCCCTGAGGATATACTTGTCAAAACCCCCTACTTTGCGTTTCTGACTTTTTTCGGCAATGAACAACAGTTTTCTCTGACAAAGCATTTTCCTGCTTATTTGCAGACGGAGGGAGGAGACGGGGCTCAAGTTGGAACGTGAGAAACTGAAAGGATGTAACAAAGGATTCAGAGCCAGTAAGCAGATAGCTCTGAAGGCCGCTAGGGGCCGGGGGAGAGGCGAGGGGAAGGGTGGAGGGAACGGGTGGTGGTGGCGGAGGTGCGGGCTGGGGGTATCTTTTGAAGAGAGAGATGGTAGGGGAAAGAGAAAGGAGGAGACCGAGAGAATGAGACACGGAGTGTGTGTGTGTCTCCTGTGTATGTGTTTGGGGACCCACACGGTGAGGCCTGAGCATGTGATTTATTTCAGAATACTAATGTCTCTTTGATCTCCTCTGCTTAAAAAAAAAAAAAAAAAAAAATAAAAACCACCCTACTGGGATCGTGGGCGTACACGCGCACACACACACACGCACACAAATGCATATATGTATTTATATACCAGCCTGCACACAGGCGAACATACCTACGAGCACACACCCACATTAACATTATTGTGTCCCCTCAACTGGCTGCTGAACAGGGTTCATTTATGCGCGCGCGCACGCACACACACACACACACACACACACACACACACACACACACACACACACATGCAGTCACACACACGCACACGTACTCCAGGGCGTCTAATCTACTTTAACTATCATCAAATCCATAGAGATCCAATTACAAAGATAGAGGGATATTTGTTTTTCTCTGTACATCCTAAAAGACTAATTAAATTTTCATGTAAAGATGAAATTATTTGATACAACACAAATGTCTTTTCATTTTCATAATTGTAACGTAATATATTTTAATTGGGAACACTGTGACTGTTTCTGCCTATTACAGCTGCATTTGTAAGCCTGTTAACCTGCACAGCAATTTCTCTCTCTCACACACACACACACACACACACACACACACACATAAAACAGACTTATGTGCCTCTCTTTTTACCTTGCTTTCTTGTATACTTCCATCATTATTCAAAGTCAGGGTTATAAGGGTAAGAGCATATCCCACAATGCACCGGGCAGAAAAGCAGTCAATCATGTAGCTAACAAAGGATGCCGGCAAACCAGACATTCAAACTCAAAACAGAGAATTTTCCCCCTCTGAGATGCTTGTCTTTCATTTCTACCCTTACCTTGAAAAAGAAAATCAGAAAATATGTTACATAACAATGAATATCAGACAGAGTGCGTGTTTTGGTGGTAGTAGCAGAATAGGAGATAGCGTGAATAATAAACAAATAATGAAAACTTGATGAATGAAATAAATGAAAAAGGAATAGGAATAGAACTTCAATGCAATCGCAGCTGCAGGTGGTCGGAAATACTCAGGTGAAAACCTGCACTGCAGGTTTCTTGCAAACTTAACGCGAGTCTACAGTCTCTGTGAGGCTGTACTTGGGCTCAGCATGCTGCTAAAGGCTAACATCATCAGCATACTGATGGGTTCACAATGAACTCGCTAACATGCTCATGTTTAGTGTTTTAGGTTTGCTATTCTCTTATATATTCCTGGCGAAGGCAGGGTACACCCTGGGCAGATTGACAGTCTATTGCAGGGACAGAGACAGACAGAAACAAAGACCTCATTCACGCCTACGGACAATTTTTCAGAATCACCAATTAACCTGACACGCATGTCTTTGGATGGTGGGAGGAAGCCGGAGTACCTGGAGAGAACCCACGCAGGGAGAACATGCAAACTCCACACAGAAAGGCCCCGGCCGAGGTTCAAACCCACAACCTCCTTGCTGTGAGGTGACAGTGTTAAGCACTGCACCACTGTGCCGCCCCCATTTGCCAACTAGCACTTTATACAAATACAGTTACGGTTTATTGGACCGTCATTACTAACCAAGTTACATTTCATGAGGATGAAGCTGACTGTGATGGTGATGTAGGCGGTCAGATTTACTTTATCCTTTGTTGTCTGCAAGGCTTTTTATGATCTAATGTTCCAATTAAATGAAAGTAGAGCTTTTTGTTTGCTCCCTGCTGCTTACTGGATGTTGGCACAGCCTTGAACGAACCAGAAATGATCCAATAAATAAAGTTAAAACAAATTATTTGTGCTAACTTACTTATTACAAAGTTTCACAGCAACCTATCCAGTTGTTGTTGAGATATTCCACATTTATGCTCCACAGTCAACTCCTCTTTCCGACATCGTACATGTCAGCTTTTATAAACACCAGATGTTAACCGTTAACTGCAGTATATGCATAGACATTATATAACAAATGTACATCTGGTACTTGATAAACTGGCATCTCAGTTGCTTCTATAATTAGTTCTCATATAATTACAGATCAATACAAATTATCAACCTTGGGCAGAAGCTGCTTTTCTTTTGATTCAGATGCCAACACCTCACTTTTAGTGTTGTTGATGCACAAGTTCCCGACAGCTGAGAAATTATAGTGCTGTGAAACTGCGGCTCGGCTGGAAATATCTTGACGTTGTCGGAGTTTGGACAGTTATCTGCAGCGGTGAGAAAAATACACCACCACAAAATGACACAATAGGTCTAGAAATGGAAGGTGTAACGTTGAGCGCGAGAGTTTCGAGTGTATTTTCTTTTGACACTTGCGACATGTCTCTCCGTACCGCTCAGGCTTGAAATACCAAGGGGTTAGTCGCTTCTCTCCTCCGGCAAGCCCCTGGTCTCAGTTGATACATGGTGTCTGTCAGCTCCTCCCTGATGAACACCTCCAGCAGCCGCCTCAGGGACGTCAGCGCATGCAGCTGCTGGCCAGGCTCTTCTGGGTATCCAACCCTACTTTTCACAGCAGGCAGCAGATGTAGCAGCTTGGTGATGCCATCTCTCATAAGGGACTTTCACGACGCAGCAGCTCCAGTGGCTTATGGAATCAGATGTGGTCATACTTTACAGAAAGGTATAGATGATCTGACTTGCTTCAAGCCCAGCAGACAGAAACCTCCTAAAACATCAATACGGCCTTCATCTTTGAGATATTCATTAAAAGCTGCAGTAGATATAGTTCATATTTTAATATTTACAACGGAACATATATGTCTGCTGAAGAGGTGGCAGACCCACAGATAACTAGAGGGACCCTCCACCAAGGCCATTAGTTTACTCTTGTATGATATGCAAATCTGCAGCTGCAACCACAGTATATGTCTGTATATATTTCCATAACTATTAGAGTGATGTTAAAATACACCAGTGTTAAGCTGAAACCTTTCAGCTGTTGTAACGGTTCCAGTTCTCCGCTATGAAACCACTCCCTCCTGTTTACTCGTATTTATCAGCATTAATTCGAATTAAATGATCGTATGAAAACAAATGTCAGATTTATGTAAAGCATCACAAAATGAGCCTACAAATCTACGAGCAAGTGATGTGCAGCATTAAATGTTGCTGCAGCAAGGAATTGTGGGATGGCATTATCGTTCTTTTCATGAAGGTGGTCTAGGGTATCCTATGTTGAAGGAAGTATGAATGGAAGCATTGAACCACCTTTCCTAAGCATTTTGACAATTCAAACAGCTCTCATTATGGCTGCCACTTATTTTCTTCCAGGTCATTTTGCTCAGTTATGACACTCCTAATTAAAACTGACAATCTGAACTGTCGCTCCAAAACGACTGCTTTCTGTATTACATTTGAGCAAGTACATGTGTATCCCAGAGGACTGCTGGTACCTGTGAATGTGGATTGTGATGTGGAGTCATCATATGTCTGGGATGGCCCATGTTTTGTCACTATTAAACTTTACTGCCATCTGCTGGATTTTAAGATGTACTGCATTTAGTTTGCTAAACGTCCTATCTTCCATAATTTATGGATTTGCCCCTCTGTTTCAGATCTGCTCCATAATTTAAATGCTTCTTCCTTGATGCATGCTACAGCCTTTCACAGAAACTCGGGTAGGCAGATTTTTCTGTTATTCTGCGAACTAACAAACAAACCACACCAAAAACATAACCTCCTCAGTGAAGGTAATTATCAATAAATCCTGCAGGTTTCCTATAAGGTCTGCAGGGGCTTCGTTTCTCATTGTTTTTTCTCTCCTGGAACTTTATTGTTGCAGTTGTCTCTCGCCACTCTCATCAGCATTGTTTTCCGGATGCAGCAGGCAGCTGCTTTCAGTAAAACTCAGAAACAGTCAGTAAAAAGACTCCAGGTAGATATTCCTGTCTGGAGTAGATACGAAAACAAAGCTCATATGAGAGTGAATATTGGACGTTTATTGATCACATGGCCACAAAGGCAACTTCCATTGAACACTAATGCTGCTACAACTGAATATATGACGAGGCCAGTGTTTGCCAACACATTCGTCATATCAACTTGTGTCTACAGTTGTTTTTACAGCCTCTCTTGGGACAAAGACAAAGATCAGTTAATGCAGCTCTTTTCACCCAACTGAAAATAAATAAAAAACACAAACCTGTGTCCACCATTTATTGGAACTACCCAGTGATTAGTTCCTATGAAAGCTGTGACAGTGCAGACAGTGAAGCTAAATTTGAATACAAATGTTCAATTACCTGCAGCATTATCATCATCATCATCATCATCATCATCATCATCATCATCATCATCATTCCAACACTTGGGCAAATATTGTATGGTTGTTTCATTTATTATTTATTGGTATTGCCAATGAATTGTCCCTGAAAAGCCAAACATTTTAGTGTCTTTTTGCATTAAAAAATTGTTTCCTTCTCTGCATTGTTTGATCAATCAAACCGTCTATCACTTGAGTTCGTGATTTCTAGTGTTGCCATTAACGTCTCTGTGGGCCATAAGGATTAATCTTGACTCTGTCATGAGGCTTCAGCTGCAGCTCAGGAGTCAGCCTTTAGTCTTAGCAGCTTTAACAGTCACCCTTTTTTTTAAAAATCAGTGCTCGTACTTAATAATAAAACATGACGCAAAACAGGACAAACTAGACTCAAACAGGATGATACAGCAACAATACATCTTAATGACAGAGTCTTAACAGAGAAAGCATCTGATTCAGGATCTGAGGAGCGCCATGTTTGTGCAATGGAAAGGTTTCCTCCACCAACAACCGGGAGTAATTGTAGGGGGGAAAAAACATGCATGAATAAGCTTTTGCAGCTTCCTTAGTAAAAAGGTGGAGTTCTATGGTTACTTAGTTGTTTAAAGACCATGGGAAAGCCCTGACACCACCCCCGGACAAGCAGGTGTAGGTCAGGAAGCAACTGCCACCCAAAGATACCCTGAAGCAGCCAGGTGATGCAACACAACTGTCTGCTTTGGGACAGCTGAGCCAGCAGCAGCAGGAGTAGTAAGAAAGTAAAGGGCGCCATCTTGTGGCCTCTCCATTGTTTGCACTGGGTGGGTGGAGCCAAACAGGAGGACTTGGTCTGAACTTGCTCCGCTTCTTTGTTTTGTTTTGACACTAGGAAGTGAGGTCGAGATGGTCCTCGAGGAGCTGAAGGCCCGTCTCAACAACAAGGAGTATACAAACTGGCTGAAAGCAGGCCAGTGTCTGATCGTACTGAAGAACGGCCTCCACCCGTTCACCGACCGACACATGAAAGCTTTCCACGGAGACCTGCTCAACCAATACTCTCCGCTCCGCAAGGCCTGCGAGACGTCTTCCTGTAGCTCCAGAGGAAACAAGGTAGTTTAGACTGTATGTGTAAAGAGCAGGAGTCATCATTTAATGCATGAAACACCTGTGAATCACCTGCAGCTTATGAAACGGCCGTGACTCAGTCGAAGTTTGCGTACTTAAATTAAAGGCTGTTTTAAATCAACATGTTTCCGACTTGTCACAGTAATCTGTAGATGTGTGCGTGTGCAGCTTTCCTCGTCATGCAGGGTGTGTACAGAGTGGAAGAAGGTGATCCTGAAACACCACAGACAACCCGATACCACGGTCAACTGGGACAACTGCGTCCCTCCTCTCTGGAGGACAGACCACTGGGAACTGGCCAAGGTCCTGCAGCCTGCACACACACACTCAACTTTAACCCTGCTGGGATTAACATTTAACATAAACTGTCGTGAAATAAAGGAGCTGCTGGCCTGGATTTCTTTACAAAGGGCCACCGCGCTTTACAGGAAAACAAACACAGCAGTAAAACGTGCTGTTGCTCCAGTTTTAACACACCTAAGTGCACTCGAGGCTTATGGGAAATGTAGTCCAGTTTTGATAGTGGTACTGAGTCTGCCGGTCGGAGATCACCATGAAATATCTTTCACATGTTCTTGTAGACTTGAAAATAAATAAATAATACATTTAAATAAATAATACATTTTAACAAAGAGACGATGTTGCTTTGACATCGCAGTAGGTCGTCTTTGTGTATTAAGATTTAACTGACATCTATAACTTCTGTGCATTGCATTTGGGGATAATCAGAAACACTTCTGGTCAGGAACTGTATAATCAAATAAATAAGTACAATATTAAAGCTCGAGATTTGTAAAGATTCAGGTGAGATTTTGTTTGGACTGCCATCTAAAGTAAGAAACTTTGACTAGTGTTGGTCTAAGCTGCCAAACAAGATGCTCTTTCTTGGAAGAAACTGTTAATTAACAGGATCCATGATGATAAACCTGCTATTGTAGTACTGTGTTATTGGGACAATTTTTTTTTTTTAACTTTTTGAAACGGCTGGAAAGGAAAGTGTCAAATTATAAGGAAATATATAAATTAAATATTCACTTGAAACTAGTGGAAAAGATAAAAAAGTATAACAGGATCCATATTGTGTTTGAGATGAAAATATACACTAACAGGATTAGAAATGGGTGTGATGTTGATTCTCAGTAAGTTATTTAGAAATCAACAGGATCTCCTGAGTGTGTGAGTCTGATGGACATCTCTGTCTCTCTGTCTCTCTGTCTCTCTTCAGGCCTACATGCCACGAGGTCTGGCGAAAGTGAAGGCGGCAAATCAGTGTGACGCCTCTGCTCTGCTCAACCTGATCAACTACTGTAAATGTTTCCAGTCTGTGAATCTAAACCCAGTGAGAGAGGTAAAAGTTCATATTGGTAAATAATGTCTGTCTGCTGGAGATGGTTATTTTAGATTAGTGTAAAGACTTTTTGAGTTTTAGAGGTGCTCGTAAATGGATTTTGTTATGTTAATACAGAGCCTATTGTTTAACCTGTTTTCAGTCTTTATGCTAATGGCCTGCAGGCTCTCGCCTCATAATGAACACAGACATGAGTGGTGTGAATATTTTCACCTCACTGTCAGCTAATTGCTCCTCTAGGTGTAACAGTGCTCCAGAAAAGAATGGCATCATTGCTAGAGGTTGATATGATTGATATTAATTCATTCTAATTCATTCAAAATTAATGAAAGTGGATTTTTCTTTTTTTTTTTTTCTTTTTTTTTTCCAAAAAGGAGCCTTATTTGAACAGTGTTTTAAGTGATATTCTGTAATTTGGCAAATAATTTGTGTGTCAAGTCAAATCAGTTTATTTATCTGTCAGATTAACAGAATTAAAACAAACCAGACTTGAAACAAAAACAATTAAGCAATAAAACAAAATTAAAAGAAATACAAAATAATATTAAGAACAAAAACAATGAGCAGGAAATAATATTGGGAAAAATAGAATTTAAGATTGAGCCTAATATGGAAATGCCAGTAGAAATAAATATGTTAACCTAAAGATTGACTGAGAAACGTAGTCACTCATGTTAGCAGAATAATCAGTAGTTCCTTTAGTTTAGAGCAGAGACACAGTTTCCAACGCACTCCTCAGGATAGGAGATACGAATCTCATGGTACACAGATCAAATGCTGCAGTGACATCAAGTAATAAAAGGACAGCAGGATCACCAGCTTCGGCAATGAGTTCAAGTTTAATGAGAAGGGCAGACTCGGTGCTGTGATGAGATTCAAACCCAGACTGAAAAACCATCTATCGCAGAAATCGAGTGCAGTGTGTGTTCTTGCAGGTGATCCGATGCAGGAATGAGTTGATGCATTCTTGTGAGTTTCGTATGAAGGACAATTGGATGAGACGCTACGAGACCAGCCTGAAACAGTTGGTGGAGCAGTTCGACCGTGTTCCTGAGATGGCCACAGCGGAACAAAAGATAGACGAGGTGAGCATGTTTGTGCACCGCTGCAGCTGAAACGTGTCCTGTGATGAGAAGAACTCTGCTGTGTTGTTTTCTGACACAATTTGTGTGCTCGTGGTTTTTTTTGTCCAGATTCTGACCGCTGATTTGTCAATACATGTCTCTGGTTTGGACCACATGGATGGAATAGAGTCTGATTCTGTCAGCCAATGGGAGACCAATGCTGACTTAGTCACCCAATGGGAAGCTGAGCTGCTACAAGAGATGTTGCGGGAGTTTCTGCATGTTGCTGATGATGATGATGATGATGATGATGCAAAGACACAGGTGGGAAGAACAAATACAGTTTTCCATATGCACGTATACATAGCACATAAAACAAAATATGTTCTATGACCTCTACTTTCTGTCTCGTCCTCAGCACACTGAGCAGTTGAGGAGTCTGGGTGGCTTCCTGCAGGCCAACAACGACCTGAGCGAGAGGTTTGCTACAGAGCTTCAAGCCATCAACTCACTGCGGGCCAGAGACTAGTAATGAGGACTAGGGGAGGAGGTGACTGTACACTATATCTTTCCATTATTATTAAAAATAGGTCAAGGTCAGAATTTAAGTTGAAGGAAAAGAGATTTGTGACAGAATGTATGTTAGCGCTATTATAAATATGTAAATTTAAAATATTGACCAAATTCATTGTTCTTCCAGATTTTTGCAATTTTTTTTTTATCTAAACTTAAATCTAAATTAAAAACTGAAAGAATGTACCCATGAGTTTAAATAGCCAAATTAATCATCGTCAAAAATAATTTACGAGAGTGGCCAAATAGGTGTAGGTTGTACCTCGTTATGCTTACCCTTCTCAAATACAAAAATGAGACGTGATATCGTGTGGTCTTTGTGGGATCTATCTATCTATCTATCTATCTATCTATCTATCTATCTATCTATCTATCTATCTATCTCTCTATCTATCTATCTCTCTATCTCTCTATCTATCTATGCCTGATGTATCAGAAATATACTGAGTATTTGTTTGAGAGGGGTGTTTTGTATTTGTAAACAAAATTGTGTTTTTAGTAAGTCATGGGGTATTTGGAAAACATGTTTTGTTTTTTGTTCGATTTTGCCAGAAATGAACTCTATAACAACCACATTTATTTTCTCTCTGCAAACAATATAACCTGAGTTGTTAGTCATTTTTTTGTTGGGTTGTTACTATAAAAGTAGAGATTTGGCAAAGGGAACCAAACACTACTATTTGTTAATTATAATTACCATTAATATGCTTAATCTCTAACTTTTAACTACAGCTTTTAAATAACCTGAATGTGGAGTAAATACATTTGCCCCCTAAACATATGAATACAGTTTAGCACATTATATATGTACTCAGTGCTTACCTGGGATTAAACTGGTTGTCCTCAGGGGGTCTCTGCTCCTTTGTCAGTCCGTCATACAGTCCGTGTTCCTCGGCCACAAAAAGCAGGTAAAGGCAAGATCAAAATGCCACACAATGATAAGAACACAACACAACATAAAACACTATAGCAGCCACAGATTACACGAAGAAATCATTTATTTCTTAGTTTTCTTGAAGCAAACGGGGTACACATTGGAAACATTTAAAGTTTTGAATCACACTCTATTATCCTCAAAACAACACAAAAGTTCATTTATGCACTCGTGGAAGAAGCAGGTTATTTAGCTCTTTTACTTAAGTAAAACTACCAATACAAAAAAATGTTCTGTTGCAAGTTAAAGTCCTCCTGAAAAATCCCTCTCAAGTCAGTTTTAGCATCAAAATGTTGTTAACGTACTGGTTTGGTCCCTCTGACCTCTGATATATGACTATACATGGCATCATTACATTATCAATAGTGAAGCATCAGTGTGTAAGCAGCATGTTACTGTTGTAGCTGCTGCAGGCAGAGCTAGTTTGAACTACTTAATATTCAGTTTTATAATCAGGGCCAGCAGATAAATCTGAGGGGTGGTCAGATTATTACTGTGAGGGGAAAGAAGAAAAAAAATAAATTCTGATATGTTTTCAGGTTTTTGGACTTTTTCTCTAATCTTTGATTTTTGCTGAAATGTTGGATTATTTTAAATAATGTGAGAAGTTTAGAGGGAAAAACATGATTTGGTGGAGCTTCTAAACACTCTTAGACGTTTGAAATGACTACTGCTTTTTGTAAGACGTCTGAACCCAAAAAACATTGAAAACAACTGGTTTAATCTTTAACAATGTATTGTATGTTAAATATGAGTAATATTATCCATTGTATCAAATCTTTTGAAAGGTAACTAAAGCTGTCAGATAGATAAAGTGGATTAGAAAATGATTTCCTTCTGAAAAAGTTGCATCAAATTGAAACGCTCAAGTAAAGTACCTCGAAATTGTACCAATACAGTACTTGAAGAAATCAAATCACTGGATGTAAGTCTTTCTTTGTATTCCTTGTCGTCACTGATGTAGCGGAGTGCAGCCTCCTAGACAGTCAACTAGTGATATTGCAACCAATTATAAGATTTACATTATCCTTTGGGAAAATATCAGTGTTAAAACTCTTTACGTTGTATATTTACTGTATTTATCATGAATGTGTCTAGTTGTTCTAAAGCCAGCCAGTATATACAGTAGTTTGGCTCTTTGCCATGTGAATTATATAAAACCAGTTAACTGGGTAAAGACTGAGCTGCCATCTTTCTTCTAGTCTTTTCACTCTTTTTTTTACAACATGAAAACACTCTTGACAGCACAAACACAAACCGCAGCTGTGACTCATGTTTTTATTCTGTGCATGTCGGTGGTGGTTTACATGTTTGTGCACATATCTGTCTGTTTAAAACTACTCCTATTTGTTTTGTCAATCCATCTGATGGAGTCCTAATATAGGCTTTAGGATTGTGTGTGTACATGAGCTTGCAGTTAAACAAATTCTCATGCAACATGTTAACTGCTGTTAAACTGATTTAAATTTCTTAACACAGCAAGAGAAACCCTAATAAAAATAGTGGAGCGCAATTTTCTTTTTTCGTGTTTTGTGGAGTAACTAAAACAACAAAGCCAACAGTTTGCTTTCGCTTTCCAACAGATAAAAGCTATTATTACTTTTTTTTTTTTTTTTTTTTTAAGTGCATGGCCCGTGAGGTGCAGCTGCAGAAAAGTGTGAAAACCAGAAAAGCTTTTCCTGCCTCAACCTCTCACACACTCAACTGCTGCTACAGTCTGCTATAACCTTCAGCAACACGGCACAAATGAGTGCCTGGCTCTGAGGCAACATGGAGACGGAGGGGATGCTGGTCCAGTCTATTTACTACGGGAGGATTGGAAGCGAGGCCACAGAGAGGCTGCTGGAGAGGTTCGGACGTGACGGCAGCTTTCTGCTGAGGGACAGCGAGACAGTGCACGGGGCCTTCTGTCTGTGTGTAAGGTGAGCTGCACGAATAGGACATTTTTCATGCAGACTCGTGCAGTTTCAGTTATGTTTCTGCATTATTATTTATTTAATGTGTCTGTTCATGAGGAAATACACTTGTGTGCGTGTAGAGTGTTTATCTCCTTTTTTGCCTGTGTAACACCTGCCACTAATAGATAGTTCTGACCACAGACTAATTTCAGAGCAGCAGTTCATAACCAGAAACTTTAAAGTAAAATACCACAGATAGTAAACTTGTCAGCTTATTTATGTAAAAAGATAGAAACTACATACAAAAGTTGGTACCAAAACTCACATAAAACACACATGAAATGTAAATACAAATTTCTTTAAAGCAAATGAAAATAACGTTTTAACCCAGTGACAATTTACCTTTTGTCTGGTTCACTTCCGTTTGCTTGTTTTCTTAAGTTTGTTTCACCCTATTTGAGTTAAACAATTTTTTTCCTCAAACTACAGGTTCCTTTAAATTTTTAGTTTAGTTCCTCCTATCTCTGAAATTGACTTAAATTTAGATTTTATATATCTATATCTATATCTATATATCTATATATATATATATATAAATTCTCCACCTCAGTATATAATCAGTCCTTGAGTTAGGTTGCTCAAAAGTCCAAGTGAATTCCTCTGGTGAGTAAGATGTTGTCCTACCGCAGCTGGGATGTGTGAACCTGTGTCCTTAAAGGTAAAGTGTGGGTCGATCTGCAGAGGTGTTCATCAAAAGGGATTTCCCCAACTCCACTCCACTCCGAGGTCTCAAGTGTGCTAATACCAAAAACTTACCGTAACTAAAGAAAACAAACTCGGCCACATCCTCCTTCAAATCAACCAAAAAAAGGAATCCAGCGACATAAACTGAGCGTGAACACAATCCCTCCACGAATTATCTAAAACTTGCTGCTTTTTCTTCCTTCTCTGACTCCTGCAGTTTCTGTTGTTTAATGATCTCTTCCCTCTTCTCTCTCCCTCCCTTGTTTGTTTTATAGCAGCGCTGTACTCATTAAAATAACAGCACCAAAAGTTAAACGATGTTGTTATTTACCTTTCTAGATTACATGTGTAATTTGATTAACCTCTAATTTATTTAATATCTAGGTTAAGCGTGATTTGCAGATTGTAGAAGAAGTCATGTTTTAATTTAAATAAGTAGACTTTCACTGAAAATCACTTTACATGTAAATTTATAGTATTTTGGGTCCCTGGCACCTTTATACTTATATGTTGAATTGAACATTTATAAACTCACAGCTGAGTTTGTCTTGAAAGAAAAAGAATGTCACTAATATCACAAAGGAGACTCAGAAAGTCAACAAAAATTGAGAGAGTTCATTCAAGAAATAATACTGAAAACTTTTTGATACGGTACGTGTAGCTGTTAACCATGAGTTAGCCTGAGTGTTCCTCTGAGTAGATACAGTACATAAACTAGTTAAACAGCATATCATTATCTCTACAACAATCTTAAAACTGTAATACTTGAGAACAGTGGAGGAAGCATTCAGACCCTTCACTTGAGTAAAAGTACAACTACCATCATGTACAAATACTCCATTCCAAGTAAAGGTCCTGCATGAAAACATGAAAGCATTAAATCAAAAATTAAAAGTGTACACACTCATGCTGAAAAATGACCTCTGTAAATAATGTACTATTATTTAATGTATTATCTGACTGATGTTGCTGATGCAGCTTTATAAATAAAGCAGCATTTTACTGTTACAGTTGGCTGAGGAGGAGCTCATGTTTTTGCAGAAGTGCAACTAATGACGGTTTGTTTCAGAAAGCTCTAACAATGGTAGTAAATGTCACCACAGAGCACAAAGTGACACCTTCACCATGCTTTACTTTGTTAAACCAGCAGTCCACACTTCAAGGATTATAAATTAAATTCATTAAAATGATTTAAAGGGGGCAAAAAAAAAAAAATTCCCCTCGGGGATTAATAAAGTAACTACCTAACCTAACCTAACCTAACCTAACCTAACCTAACCTAACCTAACCCAAAGGCAATGAATTCTCACATTGTAGCAGCTGCAGTCATGAAATCTGAAGTATTCTTTCAGGATAAATCATTTTCATGATCATCCAAGTAGTTGATTTTCTGACAATCAATTTATATGCTTAAGGTGCAAAACTGTGTGAAATAAATGTAGTGAAGTAATACACATTTCCCTTTGAATAAATGTATAGTACAAGAGCTTTAGTTTTCTTTTAGTTATTATCAGTTAGCCGTATTGAGTCTGCACATTGGTTTATTTAACAGAAATACACTTTTGGTTGTTAAAGAACCCACAGACATTACATAATTTCAGCTACAGATTAAAATACTCTGTCTATACTTTTAATAAAAAGAGAGAGGAAACGCATGGTTGGATATTTTCATATTAATCTGCTGAACTGAAACAAAACTTTTTTGATAGATTTTTTTTTTTCTGAAAATTTTTGCAAAGGTGTCAAAGACCAACGAAAACTTTACTGCAGTTGAACTCAATTTACAGCAGCACAAGTAACCCCCCCCCCAAAAAAAAAAAATGGAGACAGAAATAAATCCAGATTTTCATTACGTCCAGTTTCTTAAAGCAGACAGGGAAATTATTCCTACATTGCAGGGAGAAATATTTGATCATTTTGACAAATTTCTTCTCAGATTGAGATTTTACATGCAGCAGCATATTGTGTGCAGTGGCTGGTTTCACTTGAGTGTGCTGAACAAACTGAGTCATCCTTGCGCCCCTGCTTCATACATCATCACGTCTCTCAGTTTTAATCATCACATCCCAACATGCGCTGTTAAATGTTTACACGTTTCACAGAAAATGATTAAATACTCTGAACTTTGGTGTCACAGGAGAGCGCCGTTCGTGCACACCTACAGGCTCATGCACTCCACTGACGGCTGGTGTCTACAGGTGGGTGAGCGTCTGTATGCAAATCACACACACACCGAGGAGATTATTTATGTGTGTGTGTGTGTGTGTGTGTGTGTGTGTGTGTGTGTGTGTGTGTGTGTGTGTGTGTGTGTGTGTGTGTGTGTTTGTGTGTGAGCTGAGCAGGATTCAAGAACGAGACCGCAGAGATTCAGGACTCTGGAAACCCTGATAGAGAACTACAGAAGGGCCACAGTCTCCGTTGGAGGCGTCGCCCCGCTCACAGATCCACTGGACAAAACACAACTACCACACATCGTTGGACAAGGTACAACACACACACACACACACACACACACACACAAATGCACATACACTTGTGCTACTTTATGTGCTGCAGTTAAAAATGTCCTCCAACTAGTCGTACACTTAAATCTGGTCCAGACACAGACACACACAAACAGAAAGCCACACATTATGTTTTGTTCTTTTTCATCTATGAGCTGTCTGTCGCGGTTCCTGACTCACACACACTCTAACACAGTTTCAATGGTCTCCAAATCAGAGTTTGTCTATATGGAAATGAGCAGCACCGAGGCCACGTCAGGAGCCGAGGAAGATGACAGAGACACGTAGCACCTCACAGATCTGTCCATCGCTTTTTGTGGGATTTTTTTGGATATTTTTTTTTTTAATCAGTACAAGTTTCCCTTTAGTTTAGTTTGAAAAAGAGATATTTCAAGTACTGAAGAATCCTTGAAATTCATTCAAATGTATTTAATTTTAAGCACAGTTTAAATTTCGCACACTCTATCGTCGTTGATGTGGTTTTCATTTTCAGCCGACCATAAAATAATAATGTGGTCCGTCATTGTATCTATTTGTACGTGAGAAGAAGTGCGTTTGTCTGTCAATACACCGGAGGTTTCCAATCTAATCGACTCAGTAATCTGGCTTTATGTTTGTATTCAGATATTTTGTGTCATGTAGAAAATGATATTTTACCATATTTGGTTGATCATGGTTGATGTTTTGTGTGTGTTTTCTATCATGTTGGGGGAAGTAACACATGTAACTTGTGTTACTTCCCCAAGTAACACTTGGCTTATCCTTTTTGTTTATCTCTGTCTTTGTCTCAAGCCATGAAGCTGAATAGCCTCACTGACTGTAACAACATAGGAAATGTAGTAATGCAGGAAAGGCAGTCTGTTGGCCTCCACACTGACAGAGACAGCTGCTGCCTGAGGCATCACATTGTCAGCTCGTCTGTACATATCTCAGGAACTGAGGGAATTCTTCATATTTGGCACAAACATTCACTCAGACTAAAGGATAAACTGATTGAATGTGGGGGTCAGAGGTTAAAAGTCAACATCAGTGTAACTTCACATCTGTCCTGTTCTCTTGATAACAATATATGAAACACTTAGCACAAATGTCCACTACGACTCAAGGATGAACTGGTCAAAGGTCAAGGTTGATGCGTCCTCACCAAACAGGGTTGGTGACATAAAGAAATAATTCACATGCTAATTATGACAACATTGCCGCACTTGTAGGAGTCTACCCTCTTCATATCCTCTCCCTGCATGACTACCAGGACAGGGAACCTCCTGTTCCTCTCTGTTAGTCGCACCACAAGATTATTGCTTACTGAGCTGCAGATGTTTGTCGCTGCACCATGTAATAAGGTTTTCCACTGTCCTCGGTACCTCTCTGTATAAATAGTCTTTAAGTGTAGACAGTTTGTTCATCACAAACAATTATTCACGGGAATCATAGATGTCAATATTGTAATAATGTCATTTTTGCCATTTTATTTCATTAAAAGTCTTAAATACATACTGTATCAGTCTGGATGTGAATGTAAACTACAACTGTGAGGCGGTGTTCCTAGTTTTTCTTGGAGCTCTCTGAGATTCCTGTAGGAGATTTCTTTAGAATTAAAGAACTGTGACTGAGTACATTCGTTTGGGAAATGTGTTTATTTGCTTTCTTGTGGAGGGGTAGATGAGAAGATAGAAATTATTAAATCAAATGCAGCCAGTTAGCTTTGCTAAGCACAAAGACTGGAAACAGGTGATAACAGCGAGCCTGCGTCTGTCCAAAGGTAACAAAATCTAGCTACCAGCACCTCTAAACCGCAGTGAATAATGTGGTATGTCTCTTGTTTTTTAATCTCTACAAAAACAACAATTTAGAGTGTTGCATGCCGTATTTCTGAGCCATAGCACGTAACAGTTAACTCTTTGTAAGAAGGGTATAAGTGCACTTCCCCAAATTTGGATCTTAAGCTACTTCAAGGTAAAGTCGCCTCATATTTTATGCAATGCTGGTTGAGTTCAGTTTTTGAGGGCTTTAATGTCTGAGATTTTTGCTTTTACTGTTATTGTCCTGTACATACAGGACTGCAATGCTTAAGAGTGTAAACCGCTCTCACTGGACCAAAATCTATGAACAGGGATTAAGGTGAATAAAATTGAGTAAGTGAATGAATTTTAAAAGATCAGATGACAATATCACACCTGACTTTATTTCACACATAAAAACTTACACAATTTCTGGAGAAACATTTGAGAATGAGTGAACTGACTTGTTCGGCTCATGTCCCTCTTTCGTGAGTTTATAATGAAACACAATTAGCTCACTTGAGTTACATAATAAATCATAGCATGCTAGAACTAAATTCTCCCTAATAAAAATAATAAAAGTATGTTGCTGTCATATATGGTATATTTAATAGTCACAAAACATTGACCAACTTTCTGGACCCAACTGGATGGAATAAAAATATTTATGAAAATATTTAACCATGTTTTCCACAAAAACACATCAACACACATTGAATGCATTCGACACATATATGCAAATTCCTTAATGGAAATATTATATTAGAAAGCTTGAAAGTGCAGATATTGACACATTTAGAGTCATTTTTCTGTTTTGTTCATCTTGGATTGCTTTTAAGATCTGTTTCCAGGGTTTTGCTCTGCGTATTCCACCACTGTGATCTCCTCCTCAGGCATTGTGGGCGGCGCAGAATGGAAGAACTGACAATACAACACAAGAACCAAAACTGTTCAACCATTTGAGTACAAATGTTTGTGGTTAAGTGTCTAATGTGTGTGTGTGTGTGTGTGGCTTACATTCAGTGCATCATTTTTTTCCAGGAAATACTTGTACTTTGGCGGCGGGCAAGGAATCGGAGGAAACAGAGCCTGAGACAACCTGAGACACACACACACACACACACACACACACACACACACACACACAAATGAGCCTGCAGCAAGATTGTCAATTTTAATTCAGCTGCAGTAAAGAAAATAATCATTTTGATTGACAGATTTTAACAAAGAACTTGTACAACACTTAAGGTCAACTTCTGTGTGCAATTTAAGGAAGTTTAGAGTTGATGATGGGTTGTGGCTTTCACAAATAAAAAACACTACCATTGTCCTCTTACTTCTCCTTTGTGCCCTCTGTTTTTGAACATAGCCTCTGTGCTGCTGCTGATAATGGGGGACAAATTTGTCTTTTTTTCTGACACAGGTCCTTTTCACACTTACAAGAAAGGACAGATGTATCAGATGTGAAACAGCTCAATGAGGTGGTTAAAAAAAAAAAGTAGGTGTGAATGGTATGATAAGAGGTATGATGTCTGTGAGGGGCTGTGAGGGGATGTGGGGGCGTGGGAATGTGTGCGAGTCACGCATCAGTCGACAGGTTGGTCGGCGGTTCGGTTAGAAACTAACTGTACCTCTGATGGCGCAGAAACAGCAGGACAGCCAGGAGGATCATGGGTATTCCGAGTGAGATGGAGATGATCACCAGAGGGTTGACAGCACTAACAGACTGTTCCACCGCTACGAACACACACACACACAGATACACACAAAGACGCTAATCATACTGAGGTTGTTGCTTTTATAAAATATAGTGTGAAAATATGAGTGACAGGCCACCAGCCGTCAGTTAAAAGCACTTTAACAAACCGCACTCACTGACAGTGTGACTCCAGTCACTCCACTGAGAAAATCCGTAGCATTTTTTCGCTATTCTGGTCCTCATTCTGATTCTGTAGGTTTTTGTGGGATCTGCATTCAGTTCTGTATAAGAACGCTGGCCAGTCAAGTTTTTGAAACTTTCCTGTTTTAAAGATTAGACAGTTCAGACTTTGTGGACTTGTTTCCATTAAATCAAGTTTGTCTTGTTTATTTGTGTTGTTGGAATACAGAAAATAATAAAATAAATGGCATGTACTATATTTGGAATAATCAGCACACGTAGTGATCGACACACTCAGACATACTGCACCTGGTCATCCATGTCCAGCTGGCATTCAAAACATTGAGGGTTGAAGTTGGATCGAGTGTGGGGCAGATCCCACACTACATTCAGGTCTCCACGGGTGACCGATGCAGAGATGTTTTGGGGTGGAGACAGCACCTCTGTAACACACACAAACACATCATTAGTAACATAATTGATGATTGATGAAAAAAAAACTTTAAGATCTGCTGTGGACTCTGAAATACAACCTCAGCTGAACCTGAAACTTTAACTTAACAAACTAATTCATAAATGTATCTTGTATATGCCTAAACCGAACTCCAACTAAATGTGAATCACAGCCCCCTTACAGTCAAATAATCAAATAATTGAAACCACTGATGCAGAAAAATGGCCACACGGTTTCAGAGCGGGTTACATTCACAGACTACAGCTGAACTATTATAAGAATAAAGTTTTAGTTTGAAGAAAAATGATCCAATAATAAGGGAACAAAATTGCAGAGAAAGAAAGTGAGTTAGTTATAAATATATGATAATAAAACCATTTGTGTCTTTTTTCCAATTTGAAAAGTTGACTCTCTGTCGGTTCTTTGATCCATCACTTAGGTCCAGACTGAAATATTTCAACAGCTGTTAGATGGACGGCACCAAAACATTGTAGATAGATTTGTGGTTCCCAGAAGATGGACCATCATTGTTCTGTGATCTTTTAAATTTCTCCTCAGGCGTTTTGTGAGCTCCTTTCCTCCAAATGCATGCTATACTCTTGGCAGTTTAATAATCCGTGCACACTAATTGTCGTGAAACAATTTTCAAACTAACGCCTATTTGTTTCCACCATGTGACCTGTCACAGAAACTTTTTCACAGTTAACTTTGTCGATACAGATTGTGTTGCACCTTAATAAGTCATCTGATAAAGCATGTTTACTGTTTTAAAAATACTTCCCAAAAACAGATGTTAAAGATCCACTGAGATCCTATTTAAAACCTTATCTGGAGTACTAGCATTTGTAACTACTCAACAAAAGTGACAGTGTTTGTGTGTGAGTATTACCGAGGATGTCCATTTCGTACATATAGGTGTAAGTCGTCCACTTGTCGTTCAGGGACATGTTAAAGTGGAGGACTACATTTGACACCTCATGCTGGCTGAGAATCATAGACATCGATCCGACTCTTTCCACAGACGTACGGTTTAGAAACTGAACAGCTTCGTCGTCATCACAAACACTGAGCGAGGAGACAGAGAAAGAGATAAACACTCAAAACAATGTTCCAACACTATAAATATGTTCTGATCTCTTAAAGGTGAACTGTACTCTGTCTGCTTGAAAAGTGGTTACGCTAACCCAGTTTGGTATTAGTCAATTATTCATGTTTATTGTCACAAAGAAAAAAAGCCACCTCATGTCTTATTCGGTGGTGAAACATCCTATTCTTTGAGAGATATTATTATCTATTATACATTATATACAGAACATACCTAGATATAAATATGGGTAATGTATGATTACAAAAAATTAGAATACCTGATATAAACAGAGAGCTGCATGTCCTTCTCTAAAATGTGGAAGGACCAGGAGCAGTTCAGCACATTTGTGGAGTGAAGGAGGCAGGTAAAGGTTTCTTTCACATCAGTCTTATCTACAATGGTATCCAGCCCTGCAGAATTCTGAACAACAAGCTGGAAGAGTTTCACAAACATAAAGAACATAAAGAATAGAAAATAAAACAAAGAAATTAATTAGATTTACTGCATCTGTGAGGCCAGTTGGCAAGTTAAAATATTATTTTCATTACCACGTTATCTATGTCCATCTGACAGACATCTGAATCGTTGCCCTCAGTCTCTGTTAATAGAAAACATACATGTAGTTTTCGCATGAGAGAAAACACAAATATAATTGATGGTAGTCATAAAAGTTTTAAATATGAAAACATGCACATAACAATGTGCAGCCCAGTGTGGACATCAACATGGTCCATCAACATTAAAACATGCAGCACATTCTCCTTGGCAGTACGCAGATATTGTATGTAAAAGTGAACGTAGTCTACGGGGCTGAAAAGTGAAGAGATGCAGAAATGCTTTAAAGTGTAATACCAATGACGGCCACCAGGGGCTGGCTTCAAAATATCTCTGGCTCCAATTCAAAAAGCATTAATTTCTCTTATAAAATAAAAAGTCAATACATTTTTGTGATGTCATTCACGAAATTCACTCCCTCTAAAAAATAGTAATAATTATTATTCTTCTTCTAAAAAAAATAAGTTTTTTTCCTTGAACATTTTCTACAGAGAAAGATCAAAGATGACGTGCGACCCCACCCTGATTAAAACAAGCTTTCATAAAGAAAACCTTGTTTACCGCAGGAAAATTGTGTGGCATGTTTTAATAGCCATGTTTTGATAACCTTTGATCACCATGCATGTCTTGTATTAACAGTGTATGTGCACGAGTAATGTCAGAGGTCACCCACCACTTTGTGAGACCCACAGAAGCAGCAAACTGGACCACAGTATTTGATGAACAGGAAACAGCTTCATAGCCAACCTATGGGGGTTTTACACACACACACACACACACACACACACTCCCACCCCACAAACTATATAAAAAAATCCAAAACAAAACTGAATCTTAACCCGGACCCTACCAAGTGTTAAATCTGACTCTTCCCAGGGGAATGTCAATTTTTGTCCCCTAAGTGACACATGTCCCGATGGGTTGGTGTGCGTCCAGGTTTAAGTCCACACCAGGATATAAAAACAAGCATACAAACACACACAAAGACAGAGAAACAATGAACATACAGTTAGCAGGGTGTAAGTGTGGAGTGTTGTATCACACTACACTTGGCAATTTTCTGTTTTTTCATACTTCCCCTTTTTAAGTGCTTACATGCCGAAGCTGAGTGCCAGTAAGACGTTTAGACAAGTAAGCACATAATCAAACCCAAAGAAACTTCTTTCTTGAGGTAAATTCTCTTTAGGTTGTTGAGTTTCAACAACAAAAAGTTTTTGCTTTGTTTACACACTCAGCTACTCTCCTTCAAACAATGATAAATGGACATAATCGCAATTTTCAATTCAGGGTTAAAGCTCTCTAGAAAAAAAAGCTTACACAGAAGACTCCTGCCAGTTATATTATAATAACAATATTGTAAACAGCATTAATAAGAAGCCGTTACCTCCTGCTGTGCCGCCACTCTGCCGCTGACTATTGTTCTCAGCGCTCTCTGCCAGACGACAGTGACACATTTCTGGGGAAAGATTGAGCAGTGACGTCACCTACTGTACAGACCTCCAGGAAACCAAGGCTTTCTTTCTCTTTCTTTATGCTTGATTCATAGATTTTTATTTTTTTTAATCATCCTATCTTTATGAGTTTCTACACAAGTAATGTTTTGATCATCAATACTGATGAAAGACAGAATCAATATATTTTGTATATGCTTGGAAACTTTTGAAAATGTTACAGAATCAGTAACTTAATAAAACCGATTTGTTTTTTGTTTTTTTACATGTTATGTTTCAATTTGCTTACTTACAGGCAGCAATAAAAAGGACGACATTTTCTCAGCTGAATTTTTATTTCATGCATCATAATGAAGGCTTTGAAAAGTATTTGGATGTTAGCTGAATTAAAAAATATTTAAATTTAAAGTAAACTTCACAGATTTTCTTTTAGTTTTCTGGTCTAAATCTTCTGGTGTGTAAAATCTGATCTTCATAGTTCAAAGGGCATCCTGGTTTTGGGTGTTTCGTGGTTTGATAGCTTGAGGAAGGCCATAGAGCCAAGACAGGAGCACTCATGGGTTTCACTTCAGCTTAGCAGTTGGCAAATTATTCACCCGTGGAATGTCCCGCATGTGATGATTTACATGATTTACAATGTAAATCATGTAAATTTGACATGATTTACATGATTTACCCAATCAGTGAGGGAAAGGTTAAGAACAGTTGCTATAAATAACAGGATGGTTGCTGCCTGAGGGGCATTTGGCAATCGTTGGCTTCTTTAATTCAAGATATCAAAAAAACGTGTTCCCTGACCGGGAATCGAACCCGGGCCGCGGCGGTGAGAGCGCCGAATCCTAACCACTAGACCACCAGGGACAACTGCGATGCATGATCAAAGAAGTTAGAATACATTTTCTATCACTCCACACTGTCATCCTATTTTACGCACAATAAGGCAACGTGCATCCTTGCTCGCAGTTTGTCCGGTCAGTTATCGGCTGTCCTGTCTTCGCTTCACTGTGGTGCGCTAAGTGAGGAGGTAACGGCTCATTGCTGCCTGAGGTGGCGATAGTAAGAAAAAGGGTTTATCTGTTTGTTTGGAGACTAAAAACTACAGATATCAATGGCTTTTTTGTTTTTTCATTTTTGGCAGCTGCCGTGGCTGTTTCCCACCCGGTAGTACTTTCTCCTCCACTATGGGCGTGAACACTCGGGTGTCTGTCACTACATCCGAGGCGTACTGAGTCTCACAATGAGCTCTTGCACAAAGATCAGCGTCCTGACAGCGACATGGTTTTTCTCTGGAAGCTGAGTTTTGAAAACGAAAGTAGCTTCCTACGTTTCTTCCTGACACACCACCTTTAGTATCTGGAAAGGAGGACTGTCTGACTGTAAGTACTGAATACTGCATTGTGCTGCATGCGTTACATAGTTCAACGTGCTGTAGTTAATTTGGGTTTCTTTTTCTTTCAACATTATAAAAAATGTTTTTTGGGCCCGAACACCGAATGGTGCCAAAGCCCTTTTGTTATTTAAAAGATGATGATGATGATTATTATTATTATTATTATTATTATTATTATTCTCCAGAAAGAAATGCATTTTTGAAGGCTTTCTCATATTCAAAAACTCATGAAAGGTGATAAACATATCTCTCCCGCTCACGACGACTGGCTCGCTAGCGCCCCCTAGAGAGATGCGGGTACATTTACCTACATGCACCTTTTACCTTTTACTTTCACCTTTTTGAATTTAGTCCCCATTTTTGGCGATTCGCAAATTATGTACTTTAACGAAGTCCTCCTTAGAGATTTTGTCGGATCGACTTGAATTTTTTTCTGCGCACTCTTAATGTTTGGGATTAAAAGATGTTAAAATAATTCGTAATAATACGAGACAAAAATTGCAACTTTAAGCGGGGATATGCTTGCAGTTTAAATTTGTTTGTGTCTTTCTCTAAAGCAGACTCAGCATGTCGGCCAGAGACACAATGAAGCGCAACAAAACAGCCATTCAGACGGCTTTGTCTGGAGACTACCGGCTGATCCTCAACAAAGTTCAAGAGAATAACCTGATAACCACACGGGAGTACAACAACCTCAAGAGCATCAACAAACAAGACGTGGAGGGACACGTTGTTGAGCTTGTGGATAAGATCATGAATAAAGGAGAAGACACCTGCGAAGCCTTCCTGGACCTCCTGCAAACTGACGAGGTTCAAGCAACTTACCCTGAGCTGAGGAACATCCACCTGAACGACACCATGCTTCTACCTACACCTGTCCAAGTCTCTTCAGTTCACAGTGGTACGTGAACACATAACACTGGTATAGACATGTGCTGTCTGTCACATGAAACTGCATAAAAATATTGTCAGAGTTTCATGTTTAATGTGTAACTCTGCTTCCCTCTTTCCTCAGATCTTCTGCCACAAGAGAGCAAGAGGCGAAAGATGGTGAGGTGTTGATGCTGAAATAGTCCGATATAAGAAAAGAAATAGTTACATCTCAAAGCCTGTGGACACATTCGTATTAGCTGGTATTAACACAGAATTAATATATAAGCTACTGAACACTATTATTTTAGCTTTTAAATGGAAGTGTTTGTGTCCATTTGTTTCCTCTGTTTTCAGGATGATCTTTATCAGTTGAACAGCAAGCCTGTCGGCCTCTGTGTGATCATAAACAACGAGAGTTTCATGGACGGCACATTAAGAAGTGGAACCGACAAAGACGCTCGTATGTTATAGACTATTCACTTTTTGACAGCATTGTTGGTGGTTGAAGCATTTTTTTTCTTTGTGTCCTGCAGAAAGTTTGGCAGAGGTGTTCAGCTGGCTGGGGTTCAGAGTGCTGATGGTTAAAGACCAAACCAAGGACCAGATGGACCGGGTACTGGCTTGCTTTGCTTCTCTGAGTGACCTCGCTCAGCTGCAGGAGTTCGGAGCTCAGGAGTGGTCTGGCAGCAGATTCACAGATCCTCAGCAGGACGTGAAGCACGGAGACGCCTTCATCTGCTGTGTTCTGACTCACGGACGAAAGGGTGTGGTTTTGGGGACCGACCTGAACCCCCTCCCCATTAAGCAAATTACCACAATGTTCAAGGCGACCGAGCAGTCAGCGCTCAGCGGGAAGCCCAAAGTGTTCCTGATCCAGGCCTGCCAAGGGAGCCAGAAACAGCACGGCGTGTTCGTGCACGATCTGGAGGCTGATGAGCCTCTCTCATCATTCATCCCCGAGGACGCAGATCTTCTGGTTGCTGTAGCCACTGTTGAAGATCATGCAGCATTCAGACACAAAGTAGAAGGGAGCTGGTTTGTCCAGACCGTTTGTGAGCAGCTGAAGGAGAGGTGTCCCAGGTAAATCCTGAAATCAACAACATCCACAATATATTTGAGCTTCTTTTTTGTTTTTTTAGATCTGATCACATGATCGTCTCCCATGATCATGTATATTCTACATGTTACCTAGTTATAATTTGTGCACTGAGAGTTATTGTAACACGTTTTTGTACGCTGTACTCGTTACTTTAGGGGAGAGGACGTCACCACCATCCTCCACCACGTGAACTATGGTGTAGGTCTGAGAGAGGCCTCCACACAACATGGTGCAGGAAAGCAGATACCTGAAGTGAGGTTCACCCTGAGGAAGAGACTCGTGCTGTCACCACATCACGAGTGAAACTTAATCACCGCAAACACATCATACTTTGCCTCTTAATGATATGTACAATAAGCTCAGGGGAATTGTTTCTTAAAGCTTTTTTTATCTTTGTAAAAATGTTTTATTGTTTTAAATCTTAGTTTTACATTGAGCCCCTGGTTTTTATACAGCCACTGATTTGTACCAGAGAATAAAGTTTAAAGTATGATGATCTGTCGTTGCTGGGTCCAAGTTTTAACAGGAGTTATTTAGGCTATAGAGATTTTCTTCACTAGAACTTTTTACAAGCAAAAGCCCTAAATTCAGCATCGTGGTAACATTTATAAGTGTGGCAAATAAGTTGTCAATAGAAACTCAGATTTTCAAATTTGTATTATTAGTCAACTGAAACCAAAAGAGCTGTAATACATTCAAATGGAGGAAAAGTTATACAACGTATAACAATTATAGTAATAAACTTTATGTAGACAGCCTTTTAAAACAAAGTTACAAAATACTTTAGAAACCGGGATTAATACATTTCAGAACCAAGGCAAATAAAATAATACAAATAAACTGGAAGAAAAATCCTAACAATAAAGATCTAAGACACCAATAGTAACAGCTAAGAGTTGTAAACAATCTGAATTACAGATTAATATGTATTTCAGTCCTTTTTCTGTACAGTTGGATGAGCTTTTTTATTTCTGTTAAAAAAAAATATTTTATCTCATACATTGACTTAATGATTAACTTGCTGCTTTGAGACAAAACGTTGACTTTTCAACCTCAAATTGATAGTTTTAAATATCAAAATTGATTTGTGGAAACAATTTAGTAAGTCCATATTTAGTATTTGAAAGTTTGACATTTTAAGTTACAAAAGTAACAATGATTAATAACTTTATCATAAATAATGTATAGTCTCCAGCCCCCCTCGTGACCCTGTCCGGGGTAAAGCGGGTATAGATAATGGATGGATGGACGAATAATGTTTTTTATCCAGATGCGGCTGCGCATCTTCACTGCGCTCATACAACGTTCTTTACGGTACCGCAGCGTCGTTGCCATGACAACTTGGATTCGTCCGTATTCTTTTTCCGTATCGGAAAAGAAGCTGAACAGAGAAGTACGGAATAAGACCGCTTTCCTCAACAACAACAACAACAACAACAACAACAACAACAACAACAACAACAACGAAATGACAAAAAACAACCTTCCTGTCGCGACAAAATTGTGTCTTGTGAAGCACTTATAACTGCGCAGGGACTTGTTTTAGTAGCGGGAGTTTCTGCCGTAAATAAAGACAGCGTTGACGATGGAAGCGCCGCTGGAGGACGTGAGTCCTGTCGGAGCCGAGCAGGAGCTGCGAGCCTCTGATGAAGCTGTCGGAGCCGAGCAGGAGCTGCGAGCCTCTGATGAAGCTGTCGGAGCCGACGAGGAGCTGCGAGCCTCTGATGAAGCTGTCGGATTCTTGTCCAGCATCGGTGAGTTGACAGTATTTGGTTCAGTATGATTTAGAGGATCGGTAGGAGACCAGAGCTGCGCGCACTTGAGTTTGGCACCAGCTGCTTTTGGCATCTTGAGCTGCTCCAGTCCAAAAAAACAAAACAAAAGAAGAACAGGACAGGAGCTCACTTCACCTGAGCAGCTGACAGAAAACAGAAAGTGCTTCAGAAATATTGAAAACTGTGCATTGTGGCTGATATCCAACCTAACAATTGCCCAACTGAACTTCTGTCAGAGCCTGCAGAGCTGCAGAAGTGCGTGTTTCCAGACAGCCTGCTGACCGCGTCGGAGGGCGGCGGAGACCTGGGCAGGTTCAGCGTGACGGTGGAGTTTGCTCGCAGAGTGCAGCAGCCCTGCATGCTGCTGCATGCTCAGAGCCACGGAGCCATTGATGATGAGTCCCCCTGTGGAACAACAGTGACAGGTGACCGGACGCAGAAGGTGCTGTCAAGTTCACCCCCACTGTTTCACATCAGTTTGCTCCTCTTCATCTATTCTTCTCTGCCTCGTTTCACCATTTAAGCCTACCTAACCTCTGACCTGGAGGTGCTGGAGGAAGATTACCACGAGTATGTCCAGGTGAGTCCCTGCAACCCTCCCCGGCTGTCTCATTTTAACTGGCATGGACCAGCTAATGAAACCATTGTGCCCTCGCCGGCCTTCCATATTTATGACACATCTTTTTGTTTTGATTTTGCATTTTTTTTCCCCCCATAAACACGCCTGAATCTCTTCTTTAGCTGGAAGGCCACAGTTTGGACAAAAGGTGTCACATGGTGCAGCGTGATGGGCAGATGGTGATCGATAGAGCTTCCACTGTGGGAGAGGTAAGAGAAGAAATACAGTGAGAGTCAGCTGGATGAAATACTGACAAAACTGGGCTTCAGCCCCATTTCGCTGCTACTTCTCCTCCTCCTCATCATGTTGCTCCAGTTTGACTATAATTAGCTCACTGTTAAACCACTATTTATCAAAGTCGTGCTTGCAGATGTCGTCAAACCTGCTGTGATGAAATGACCGTAAGTTGTAACCCTTCTTGTGTGTGTGATTCTGCGTACAGGAGGTGACAACGGAGTGTGTTTCTTATCCCATGTCTGTCCTGAGAGGGCTGGTAACTGAAGGCTCCTGCTTACTGCTGATGCGCCTGATCGCTCTGAGGAAGAAAGTGCCAGAGCACATGACCTTTGTCTCCTTCGACCGACAATCACACATCATCCACACCACCTTTGTGAGTAGTTACACCTGCGGAAGGCTTCTTGGTCCTTCAGTGGCGTACTTGAGAGTTGAACTCTGATTATTTGTCTGTGTGGTCAGAGTGAGCTGGGTCTGAAGCAGCTGGAGGTTGGGGATGAGGTCCTGGAGGTTTTTGGGGTGGAGAAGATTGTTGACTCTGTGGAGGACGGCCCCACCACCTGGCAGTGCTACTTCCTGGATGACGGGTAAACTCAATGACGATAACTCTTCAGGATGTTAAACCTGTTGGACAGTCTCACTGTATACCACTATAAAGCAGAGTACAACTGTTGATTGTACTTTTTTATGATTCTTTTAGTCTTTGCAGCTCACTGAAGGCCTGAATACTTGACTTGAGTTTTAATTAGGGCTGGTTGATATCGACAAAATCTAATGTCACAATATTTTTGCCCAAAAACCTCTATATCAATATTATGACAACATTGTAGGGATGATTATTGGTGCTTTTACATAATATTTACAAAATGAAAAAGTGTAAAGTGTCCAAAAAAGTGTGGGAAATTGTTTGTACCTTTTATCCTGATAAGAGACACAAAACCACTGACAGGATAAGCATTAAGTATAATCCAACAGCCGAGCAAGAACTCTTCACTTCAAAGGATTATAATGTTCAGTTTTTATCAACCTCATTAGTTAAAATGGGAGGTACAAAATATTACAAACACCTCTCAGTATAACCCAGTTCAGTTCAACAGCACCGCAAATTACAGTCTCCAACATGACCAGGAAAATACAAACAATACAATTTAAAACAAAGGGAAAGTAAAATCTTATGAAAAGAGGATTAAATGCTAGACTGTTGTGTTATACCTAATGCGTCACCCTTCAGTGGTTTTAATGTGATGGCAGATCACTGTTTGGGGTATTTGAGTTTGTATATGAGGAAGTACAACATAGAGAAAACTCCTTGAAGGTCATTTTGTTTCTGTGCGTGTGTATTAGTTGTTTTTCACGACATAATGTCATCACAGAGGCTGTACAGATCCAACGGCCCTCACGGAACATTTGTAGTATAGAAATGAGACTTGACTTGATGAGTCCATTGCGTTCATACTGTTTATGTCACTTTTTGCAAAATCCATCACTTGAGACTTGAATTGTTGAACATTTTGTTTTCTCTGATCAGACACTTGGCCAGCAGAGCTCAGGTGGGATCACCGGTCACCATGAGGCTTCTGCAGCTGCCATCACAGATAGAAAAAGGTCTCACACACACACACACACACACACACACACACACACACACACACACACACACACACACACACACACACACACACACACAGAGAGAGAACAGACATTCATCTAATGAAACGCAGTCACTGATGTTTGTGTGTGTGTGAATATCAGGTTTAGAGAAGATCCCCCTGGTGTGGGAGGAAGACATCCAGATGTGTTCTAAGTTCCTGGACAGAAAGGTGACACGTGATGCTCTTAAACGATACAAAACTGTTTTTGTAAAACACGTGTGTTTTCTTCCGCACATCTTCTCTTGTTGAACAAAGTATAAATGTGTGTTTATGTGTGGTTGTGTCAGGAGGAGCTGAAGGCGGACCACGCCTCTTACCTGAGACAGCATCCAGACATCCGAGCCCTCATATCGGACTTCCTGCAGTTCTTGTTGCTGAGGAAACCAGATGATGTCTTCCAGTTTGCCAGAGAATACTTCCTCCCTTTTGCTTCTCGCCGTCCACCAGAACCAAACCTGACAGACCCGTCCCTCTGAAAGCACACTCATATGACTCACAACTCAGTCTTTTTTTCTTTTTTTTTATAACTTCCTGTTCATTTATCACTTAAATTTACTCTGAAGTTTTGAGGTTGTATCAGTCTTGTGAGTGATAGATGACTAGTAGTATAAAAGGAAACACGGTGGAGAGGAACGGTAACTTTTACACCTCAGACTGTGTGACCTTTACAAAAAACGTTAGGGAATAAAGTAGTTTGTTTTAAACACGGTGTTTGTAGTTTGGCCTCTTTTAAGTGTTACGTCAGACCTGTTTGGCCAGAGCAACCGTATTCAAATTTGTCCACTAGAAAAAGTCGAAAACAGAATTGAACTTCTTAAAACGGAAAGAAGCTGGTGTGTTTTCAAAATAAAAGTATGCACCCTGAAACAAAAATATCTGAAATACGTTAACGCCTTGGGCTGTGGCTGAGAAGTTGTGAAGTCACGCAGACTGGTCTTCACCTGCGTCACGTACACGTAAACTTAAAATGACACGCAATGCTTATTTAAATCCCTCTACTTGTGAATAAAAATGGCTTTTACTTTTGACTTGAAGCGGAAGTGACTACTCTGAAAACAGGCGCTTATTTCCTGTGAAAGTGAAACGCGTGGAGAAGCTCTGAAGAAGTGAAGGTGTTACGACCTCAGTTGAGAGTTTTTCCGCTGACAAGAAGTAATTTTACCGAATAACAGAAGACTCATCTTTTCTCTTTTGGGCCGTCAGCTGACATCGACGGTTGTGTCATCAGTGGTAAGTTTGATCTCACGTGATGAAGACTGTAACGTTCACTGAATTTACTGTGATGTACCCCTATTTTAACGTTATATTATGAAACACAAAAGTTATCATTTTGACCGTAATGTAATACCATCGTCAAACCGAATCAACGGGACAATCATTTACAGTGACGCCCAAACTTGAGTTCAAACTTTTGAATTTACAGTTTCACAAAATAAACCGCGGCTTATTTTTTTACAGTGACGTCACAGCAGTGTATTCCTGTAAATGTCAACACCGGAAGTCCAAAACACTCACAATTTAGCAGTAAGAGTAAAGGTCTTTTCGTGATAGCGGTAGAAGATATGTTTTCAAAAAAACTAAGAAAAAGTGAACAATAGTAAATCCAATTAATTAGCAAAAAACTAAACAAGTAAAATGTTGCTTTTGATAAAAGCTGACTTTAAAAAGCTACTTAAACTACAAAGCAGAGGTGACCACATCAAAAGCTCTCATTTTAGTTTTAAACCAAGGCAATGGTTTCGTGTCTGAGGATGTGAGACTGCAGATATGTAAGTTGTAAAAGAGAGTGACTCAGTGATGTAATATGGCCGGGCGGTGATGTGTTTTAAAAAGTGATAGGTGCTTTAAAACAGGTCAGCAATTACCTTCCTCATATGTTTATCAGCTATGGTGTAGATTTCTATATTAATCATGTTAAAACAAGTATAGAGGTGATATTCAGCAGTGCATCAGTTAGTCCTCCTTGTACTGTGTGGTGTCTGATTTGTATCGTCTTACTTCATCAAGTTTTTGCCACGGCTGTTTCAAAAACTCTCATTGTGGCTCCTCCAAAACATTCACAGCTAAACTTTTTCTCTGTGGTTGTTTCTGTTTCTCGGTCTCCTTTGATTCTTCTTCTCTGACAGCAGCACTAACCTGCTTTGACCCGAGCAGCAGGCCCGTTCTGCTGGGAGCGGGTCTGTGATGGATCGACTGAAGCTGTCCCGCATAGACGATGAGCTGGACTCCTCTGAGGTGGCAGCGCTTTGCTTCTTGTGTCTAGATGTTGTCAACAGGAAACGCCTCGAGGGGGTGAGTCCCACAAATATATACTGCTGCCTTTACACTTGTCTCAATGTGTGACAGTGTGCTACCTATAGACACCTTATACATTCAAATTCATAGATAGACTTTCTAAAGTTTCTGTCCTCACAGTGAGCCATTGTGTTTGTGTATTTCTTGGTTGTTTTCTGAAAGATCAAGGATGCAAAAGACCTGTTCTTGAGACTGGAGGAAAAAGGTCTCCTGGAGAACGATGCTTTTCTTTCCCAGCTGCTCAACACAATCTGTCGACCTGATCTGCTCAAACTCCTGGAGACAGACAGCAGACAACGAGAGGAAACAGATGCTTATCCTGTCCTGTCATACTACAGGTAAAAACACTTAAACAGTACAGGATACATAAAGTAATAGTAATACAGAAATAATACTGAAATATTTATACTTTAAAATATTTTTAAAATTTCTCTTTTGTTCCCTTGTCTTTCTCTCCTCTTCTTCTGTTTTGTCAGGGTGATGCTGTACAAAATACACGAGGACATGGTTGAGGAGAATCTTGACAAGATGAAGTTTCTGTTGACCGACAAGCTGGGCAGAAGACAAATAGAGAAGAGCGATGTGAGAACACCCACACACCTTGCCAGCACTTTGAAAATCAACTTGTGGCACCCACAGTTATATAAGACATAATGAGAAAGCTCTGAATTCACAGTTAACAGTTAAACTCTCTCAGCGTGACCAGCATAGATAGATAGATAGATAGATAGATAGATAGATAGATAGAAAGAAGAATGGCTTCCTGTATCGCTCCTTTATACAATGAGGTTGAATGAGTCTGTTGCTGAACGTTCCCTTTAGTTTGTCCAGTTTGTTGTGAAGCAGATGGGAGGCATTGTCCAACATGACAACCTCCTCCAGCGTGATGTGCGTCGATCCGACAACAGACTCAGCCTTTCTTATGACTTTGTTCAGTCTGTTGGCGTCTTTTGTTTTGATGCCTGCACACCACAGCAAAGAAAATGGTGCTTGCAACAGCAGACTAATTCAACATTTGGAGCATTTTGAAGACAGTGAGGAACCTGAGCCTTCTCAGGAAGTAAAGCCGGCTCAAGCCCTTCTTGTAGATGGCCTCAGTGTCAGTAGACCTCTCCAGCCTGTGCTAGTAGCACGACTTGGTGCCTGTAGTACTAGATTTGCAATGTAACTGCAAAATTTTTAATAACAACAATACTCCTCTGTTCTAATTACAGACTGTGCTGGATGTGTTTTCTGAAATGGAAAAACAAGGTTTAATGTCAAAAACAAATGTCAATGAATTGCATGCAGCACTGCTGGAGTTGGATCAACAAATGGCATCGACTGTGGAGAAGTACAGGCAAGGTATGAGACACACTTTCATTCAGAGGCACATTTACATACTGTGTTTCTGGAGGATGGATCAAATGATTGGGCTCTTTGCAGGCCTGAACCAGCAGCATCAACACACAGTACCTCCTGATGCCAGCATGGATTACCAGGTGTGTGTGTGTGTGTGTGTGTGTGTGTGTGTGTGTGTGTGTGTGTGTGTGTGTGTTTCTGAACAGTTGATCCTGCAATGAGTAACATTTCTGACCTCTGTGACTGGTTTCTTCTCACAGGTGGTCACCAACAACCCTCAACCACAACAACAACCACAACAACATGTTCTGTCCATGTCTGAGACTCAGCCCAGCAGTAAGTTGCTCCTTTCACTCTTCTGCTTTTTATTTTCATCATACTCCAACTACACATGTGAGTTAACGTTGTTTGTGTTCTTCCGGTATAGAACAGAGTATTTACTCTGATTCACAACCAACCATAGAACCCTATCTTTCTGATGAGGTAACCTTCTCATAGAAATACTAATCTCATTCATTCAGTCATTCATTCTTATATCAGAACATTGACATGAGTGATTTGTCTCTGGTGCTGTTCTTGTGCCCCGTAGAAAGATTACTACACTCTGACTCGTAAACCTCGTGGTTCGTGTGTGATCATCAACAATGAGTTGTTCGAGGGACCGTTGAACCCTCGTGGAGGAACTCAGATGGATGCAGGTATGTTCTCTCGCCTTCAAACTGCCACATTTATGCTTGCAAGACTATTTTATCTGAAGCCTTGAGCCAATCAGGATGCTCGCAGGTAATGTGAATATCATGTGATATAATGATGTTCTCCACTGATATGCTTCCACAGATTCTCTGAACAAAGTGTTTACCCGCTTTGGCTTTACGGTGGTGATTCACGACAACCTGACTGCAGAGAACATGCGATATACACTGACGGAGCTCGGAAAAAAAAACTTTATAAATGATGACGTGTTGGTGAGTAATGTCACACACCTCCATACCTTTATCTTCAGTGATCACTTTATGTTACAGTATTAGTTACACTTGGATCGACATTTTAGGAATAGCCTTTTTGCGTAATTGCTAAGAGTTAGAGGAGAAGATCGATACTACTCTCATATATCTGTTATAAACAGCCTGAAGACAGGTCAAGAAAGAGTCCACTGTACATGGTGCAATCAAACGGTTCAGAGACTGCACTTATAATTACCAAAAATTGTTGGTAATGTAAATCTGGCCTCCAGCTCCTTCAATGAGGTCCCGATGTGCAGCGATACACCACCCTCAGCGCGCCTTTGAACGCTCCCTGAAAGTCCTGTTCTTTAAGGACGTCAAGCACCATCTTCGATTTGCGCTGGATCTCCTCCACAGATCCAAAACTTGGTTTAATTTCAATTTAATTCAAATTGATAAAATGTTATTTATATAGCGCCAAATCACAGCACAAGTTCTTTCAAGGCACATAACATAGTTAAGTCCTTCCAACAGAACCGTCCAGCATTATAGAAAAATACCCAACAATTCCCACATGAGCGACAGCTGGGAGGAAAAAACTGCCCTTTAATAGGAGGAAGAACCTCCCATAGAACCAGGCTCAGAGGTGAGCGGACATCGGCCTCCAATTTCATGTTGAGGAACAGAAAGAAGAACCAAAGTGCCATCAAACCACAGTTCTGGCCGTTTGCACCAAATGTTTCCTCTCAGGTGCAGCAGAACTCTACAGTAGAGCCCTGTGTTGACAGTCTGACCCTTGGGGTTGAATTCACGGTGCACAACCCCACGAAAAGTCAAAGACAACTACCAGCCTGCTTTTGGATGCGCTCCTGAAACTGATGCACTTTCTTCGGTCTTGGACAATGACGTTCCGCCCCTCTTTAAATGTCACTCGAAATACCTTGAACGCAGGCTTTCTGAAGCATTTTAAAGATCTCTGTGGCCGATTTCCAGAGCTTGAGACATAATTTGATTTGCATTTAGTCCACAGTGAAATCACAAAACTGCCTGTGGTGACCAGTGGTCACAAAAACACATGTAACAGATTTTGATGTTGATCAAACAGCTTGACTTTGGCGTAATTACTTGCATTTTATATTTTATATTTAATATTTTTTACTGCTATTTTACTGCTATTTTATTGCTTTTCTATTATTATCTTATTGCTTCCTGTATGCTGCTGTAGAGAAAAAATTTCCCCTCGGGGATTAATAAAGTAACTACCTAACCTAACCTAACCTAAACTTATTCTGTGCACATTAAGATGCTTCACTCCATTTGTGCACATTAGTAACAGTCTCTGAACTTTTTGATCACACCTTGTCAATTTTTGTACAAATGTTAATAAACCAGCTGCTGCTTCATATTTACTGTACAGAGTGGTATCAATCTTCTTATCTAGCTCTTAGCGTATTTTAGAAGGGTTAACCTGCAGGTTTCTGTGATAGATTGGGATTGTTTACAGGGTTAGAGGGTATTATCTCAAAAAAAAAGAAAAAAAGTTGAGACATAATTCACATTAAAATATGTGTGTGCCTCTGAACTCAGGTGGTGTGCGTGCTCTCCCACGGAGAAAATGGATGTGTCTTTGGTACTGATGGGCAGAAGGTGTACCTGCAAGAACTGACAATACCCTTCAAAAGTGATAGAGCCCGCACTCTGGCAGGGAAACCCAAACTTTTCTTCATCCAGGCGTGCCAGGGCAAGGACTACCAGACAGGATCCATGCCGTGCTCCGCGATGCAGGAGGTGAAGGAACAACTGAGCCACCTGGAGGCAGACGCGGGTCCCCTCCAAGACGAGACGGTGCCCTCAGACGCAGACTTCCTGCTGGGCATGTCCACCGTGCCAAACTGCAAGTCATTTCGAAACACCTCCACCGGCTCCGTCTACATCCAGGAGCTGTGCAAGCAGCTGGTCAAATCAGCAGAAAGGTGAGAGACGCCTTCGGGAAGAATTTGGGATGATGATGTGCTTTTAGGCTGAGCTTTAAAACCACGCTTGACCCTGACTTAATCCCAGCTTCTATCATAAAGGATGATCACTCACTTACTCATAATCAAATAGTTTCCTGTAAAGATAGATTTTTCAAATAGAATCTGTATACAACTACAAGAATATGGCTCGATGTAATCCACTGCTTATTCAGTTGTTTTGCATCGTTGATAGAAATAAATGATAAAACATGTCAACGTACTATGAATTACAAAATGTTTTACTGCAACGTCACAGTTCTCGGGAATGAAATTTGAATACACCCCAAGTATTCTCAATGAATCTTATTCAATCTTTCTATTTATGACCGTTTTCAGGGATATATTTATCAGGGATAATAAATAAACCATCAATATTGACTTGTCATGTTAACGATAAGCTCTGAGCACACCGTTATAACAGAAAAGTCGTCCCTTGTTCCAAGACAAAGAACAAAGAAGGATTTCCTTCTGCCAGATTTGTGAACATGAGTAAAATTCATTCTATCGCTGTACCTACCTGTTGGTCTGCTTGTGGTGTTTTCAGATGTCACACAGCAGGACATTGTCAATTAAAGATATTATCATTTGTAATACATTTCCGATGTTTTCTTTGCAGCTCGGCGATTGATGACATCCTCACTGTCCTGACTCGTGTGAACGGGGAGATCAGCAAGGGAACATTTTTGTACTACAAACAAATGCCTGAGCCCAAATACACCCTCACCAAGAAGCTTGTCCTCAAATATGTGAACTCACCTGGGTCTGAGTGAAACTTGAGAGTTTGAATTTGTACCGTGTGTGATATTGTCTCTAGTACAAATGGTTGAATGAGAAAAAAAAGAATCATAGTCATTATAAAATTGTATTCCAGAATGTTTTCCGTTATTCTTGTACCATTTTCTCTAAATAAAAAAACAAGAAAACACTATTTTAATAGTTTTTTTTCTGTCACTTTATTCCAGACCAAAACAAAGTGGTTGTAATTAAGCAGGAAATTCATGTTGTCACCTGTCCACAAACCTCCCATTTACTTCCAACTGATTACAGATTAGTATGTAGTATAAGCGGGGGGTGGTGGGCAGTTATCTGACTAAAAACTATACATTTTCTTGTAATTTTGAATTATTATCATTACAATATTTATCTGAAAATGTACTACATGCCAAATAATGATCACCAAACATTGGCAAAACAAACTTAAACTGAAACTATAGTGGCTTAGGTGCTTTGAAAAAAGAATTGGGTCCTGCTCATAGTGTTATAGTGGTAGGGAAAACCATGTGATCAGTAAATATCTTTATAGTGTACATATTAGTTCTCAAGATTATGCTCTTTCAAGATGGTGTGATTTAATGAGAAATTAATATCATTTATAAAACTCCAATAATTTTAGAATCCAAATCTTAAAGTAAAACCAGCACCACTTTAAAATACTATTTTAAAATATTGAATTTAAATAAAGTACAAATATTAATAGTAAAACGCACTAAATTAACTTAAATTATTTAACACGTCACATAATAAGAAAAAAATGTGCAAAATTACATTTACGAAACAAAATTATTACAAAAATATATATTTTATGTCAAAGCTAGGCAAATATCTACTTTATCATCATGACGGGCAGATTAATGTTAGAAATCCAAAACATTTAGGAATTTGTCGAGCTCACTTTCAATATAAAATTTTAGCTGCAAAATAATTATTAACCCGCTGAAGAAAAAAACTGCTTTCAGACTCAGAACAACATAGACAGGCAACAAGTGAAGTGCTGGTGTGGTTGTAATGCGCCTTTATTAGGTGACGCGCCTGTAGAGGATGAGTCAGCGACGACCAGCGCGCCGACCCGCCCTGGTTGCGCCCTCTCTCTTTCTTTGTGTGTGTGTGTGTGTGTGTGTGTGTGTGTGTGAGAGAGAGACACACACATCCCTCCGGCTCCACCCTGCTCTCCACCGTTCCCGGAAAAAAAAAAAAAAGTCTCTTCACTGCTGTTTCACATCCGCTGTCCAGATTAAGACCGGGACAGCGCCTGCGAGCACACACAAACAGAGACAACACGGTAACAACAAACCGTGTACAAAGTAACCTCCAGCTGACAGCGGAGGGGTTTATCTCGTTTCATAACCGGAAATAAACACGACCAGGTGGACGTCTCTTAATTTGGTAAGTCGAGCTGATTTTCAGATGTCATGTTTTTGCCTATTCGGCGTGGAGACATATTTGAGTCGTGGGGTTGACTGAGTCTGTTGCTGTTTGTGTGGTGTTTTACGTGTACAGACGGCACTCGGACGCCTCAAAAGGCTTTTTGTTGCTGCCCGCTGTTTGGTGAGCAGGGTGGAGCGGGTGCAGAGCTCTGAAGGATTCACTACATTACGCAGTCAACTTTCTTTCTTTCTTTTTAAGTAAAACCTTTCAGCGGTGCAGGTTTAATTTCGCTGTGGTTAAGCTGCTCAACATGCTGACTGCTGTCTATGATCTTCTGTAGGTATATGAAAAGGAGAACTGGGATAATACACATTTTGTGTTGCACATCATTTTGTCTGCTTATTTTATTTTTCATCCATGTCTACTTTTGATATTGTGTGTGAGTAAACTTCAACCCGGAATGCATCTGTGTTTAAGAAAGACATTTTGGCTTGTCAGACCAGGAAAGTCACAGGTGTTGGTAATAACGTTAATGACGGCTTCACTCCAATAATGTGTCCCAGTCAGCCAGCGGGGATCATATCTGGATCATATCTGGATCACATCTGGATCATATCTGGATCACATCTGGATCAGAAACACCTAAAGGGAGTGCTGCAGGTATCAATGATGGCCTCTAATTAAATACACCTGTTGTTCAGTGATAGGAAAATTCCTCTAGGTTCATCCACTCAGCTCCCAGCCAGCCTCTACAAACACACACACACACACACACACACACACACACACACACACACACACACACACACACACACACACACACACACGTTTGTATAGTTTATCAAAGGAGAATAATTTATAGGGTTTTCCTTTTGTTTTCTGGATGGCTGACGTGCTCAGTGGTCACAGTGAGGTGGATTGGCGGGTACTTAAAAACGATCCATTTTCACATCATTTTTTAATATTATCATTATAGAATTTATTTTTAAAAACACACTGTGTGCCGTAAAAAAAAAAAATCTAATAATCACTAAATATCAGTACAAAGAGGAGTTTAGTGCAGTTTTCTCATCCTCCCACAGTCAGCACTCAAAATCGTTTTTTTGTTTTGTTTTCAATTGGCTCAGGTGCTGTGAATAAGTACTTGGGTGCGGCACATAAATGTTATAATGGTGGTGAAATCCCTGATGAGGATTCAAATACTACTGCTGAAGTGTCTGGTCTTTAGTAAGGGACTGCAGAAATAATCTTGTTAGTTGGCAGGCTGATCCTTAAGTTTCTCTTTGCAGAAACTGCGTATTTATTTTTATTATCCATTAATCAGCAGGTTATGTTCTCCATTAACTATAATAAACATGTGAAAGCAGTGAAAAATCTCCATCATAGTATCTCAGAATCAAAGCAGAAATCTTTGTATGTTTCGTTTTGTCCGGCCAATATCCAGAAAGTTATTTACTGCTGTTTAAAGGCAAGAAGAAGCACATTTAGGAACCTGGGAACTTAATTTCTCTTTTGCTTTGTTGCTTCAAAAAATTACAAACTAAAATAATAATAAAAAAAAAGGCTGAAATAAAGTATAAATTTAGGATAACAAAATAAGATCCTCCTCTTTTTCTCCAAGTAAAGGCAGACGACTCTACGTTCAGTCAAAAGAAAACATACAATACAGCAAAAATGAATGTGACTTTACAGTTGACGGAGCCAGTGAGTATCTCAGGTGCGGGGCCTCGCTGCCAGGCATGAGTGAGCAGGTATTTGAGGAAAGGCAGTATAGTTTAGGCTACATGCAGGTAAACGGACTCGTTACAGTTGTAACTATGCAGTCTTGGTTACAACTCTGACTCAGAAACCACATGATGACTTTGACTTAGTGGTGACGATGAGGTCCGCATATTAATCAGACGAGGGAAATCCTCTTGAGTTTCTTGTCTACCAGCCACTGGGACATTTTCCAAAGGTAAACGCTCCGGGAGCAGAGTTACACCCTCCTGTTCAAACGCACATGAACATTAAGTCCTCTTGTTTTCAAACTGTGTCTCGGTGGCCAAGCAGTGATCAGCTGTGTTACTCATTCGGCTTGACTAAGACACTCTGAAGCACTTTTTTCCACTGATTACACTCTGTTTTGTTGCTTGGTGCTTAGAGTGTGATGTAATGGCAGCAAGAGGTGGAGCCAGCTCTTGAATTCCTTCACTGTGTATTCCCCTAAAGGTCCCATTGAGAAGGAAGCTCTGCTGCATTTGAACACTTTTAAAATAACTGAGCAAACAGGAGCAGGCAAAGAAACACAAGTCTGTCTTATTCAAGTGGTTGCCTGGTATGTATAGCAGTACCGTAAGCAGTAAATCTACAAAACATGGAGTACAAATCCCTTTTTGGAGAGGTGTTTGAGGAACGCCTATAAATGATTCACACTGTAAAACTGGGTTAATTTTGCTTGTTAAGCAGTTCAAATAAGTAAAAGCATCACTTTTAGGATGGGAGGGGTATTATTGGAAATTTCCTTCAGAGGTCAGTGTGGTGGTTTCTGAGCCCATGATGTTTTTTTGTGAACCACACTGCTGAGCAAATTCTTATGTTCGTTTTAACCTGATACAACTCCAAATCTATACAATAGAGCTGCTCTCAACTGGTGGGTTGCAAACCCGAAGGTGGACCGCAGAGCCATTTTGAGTGGTTGTGGGAAAAAAAAAAAAAAAAAAAAAACGTTGAGGGAAAACAAGCCAAACCTTTATTTTGAAGTCTAGAATTTCTGCTGCTGCGCTTTTATTTTGAAAGAAAGCATTTCCCATACAGTGGCCATTTTCTACCAGTGCTGTCAAAGTGACAGTAGGGCCAAGATCCCAAATTGGTAGGTGGCGTGTCACTTCGTGGAAAGCGGTACGTACCGTTTCCTAGTGGTATGGCACTTGGACTTTTGAGAGCTGTCAACTTTTTCACACGGAATTGGTTTATTGAGAAACATTTGGAAAAAAAAAAAAAATCGTTTTACCATTTATTACGTATGCTTGTGTTTCATCAGGGGCCGAGTTTATACCGATCATAAACGGCAGCATTGATACCGGATCAATACCTAACAATTTGGGATCTTGCTGTCTCTCCAAAATGATGGGAAGTAAGCTGACCCCTTAGCACATGAACAGGGTAAAGATTAGATAAATTTGACTTTTAATTTAGTTGAAGAAAAGTCTTTTTTTAAAAAAAAATAAAATTCTATATTATTCTCCCTTTTAGTTAATATTTTATACCATTTAATTTAGATGAACATCACCAATTTAAGCATTTGAAAAACATTTATCTGTAGTTCAATCTGTCGTTTAACTTCATTGAGTATAGTTGCACTTTTGTTGCACTTAATTTAGTTTTATTTCACGTTTCTAACAGGGCATGGAGGCATCGTGTGTTACTGCACTATTGTTTTGTGGCTCAGTAATGTCAAAACTTTGGGTTGCGACATAATGACTCTGGAAAATTGTGGCTCCTCAGGCTGGAGCGGTTGAAGAGCGAGCTCGAGTACGATTATTACCCAGTTAAAAGTCCTTTATTTTTCAGTGTTGACATGAATGTGGTTCAAACAGCAGCTCAATACACAGGACGCAAACCAATCTGTGCGTTGTCATATAGTCACTGAGGGCAGGATTATGCGTTTGTTTATTTCTTTATGTTTGTGGTGTTATACGAGAGGTTTGGGCCATATGACAATATATACCATGAAAAGATGATTGTTTTTTATTACTAAAAATGTAGTACCGAGGCAACATCCTTTTAGCGTCGTTGTTTGTGTTTAAAATCAATAAACTGAACTGCTTCAGGGCTGGATTAGATTTCCTGCACACGAGTTTTCAATTTTACACACAATGTAAACAAGAAAGTTGGACATGAAAGAATTTGGATGGTTTAAAGATAAACTCTGATAATTAATATGACTAACATGTTAGCAGGCAGTTCCCTTTTTACACATGCAGAAGATACTGAGCAGTGTTGTCATGTGTTCGGAGTTGTGTTTCTGGAAGCCTCGTAAATAGAAGCACAAAATACAGCACGTCTCATTGAAGTTTGTCTTAATCCTCCCTAAACTGACGGGAGACTTGACTCTTTTCCTGCTAAATGCTCCACTTTGTTCAGCTCCTGAGTGACTGGTGCATGTTGCTGGGCAGGTAGTGTACATGAGAGCTTTTTTTTTTTTTACTGCTGTGGCTGCAAATAACACTCTTTATAGCAGTGAGATTGACCCAAAACCTTAAAGGTGCAGGGCGTAAAAACAAGACGGGGATCTGACAGACAATAAAATGTGATCGTTCTCTGTGGGTTCAGTAAACAATGTAAAACAGGCGTGAACTGTATCTTTTCCGGCTCCTCTCCTCACAGGCGTCATGTCCAGGTCAGACTACCCACCAGGGTACGATGGCTCCCGTAACCCGCTGTATCCACCTCAGGGAGGGAACCAGCCACCGCACCCTGGATATGGCTTCCCCTCCTACGGTGGTCCCCAGCCAGCCCAGCCCTTTGCTCCTTACCCCTCCGGTCCAAACGCCCCTTCGTTCCCAGGACAGCCTGGAGGCTATGCTCCGGGCCCTTACCCAGGACAGCCTGGAGGCTATGCTCCAGGCCCTTACCCAGGACAGCCTGGAGGCTATGCTCCGGGCCCCCACCCAGGACAGCCTGGAGGCTATGCTCCGGGCCCCCACCCAGGACAGCCTTACCACGGTGGGCACCCGGGAGCAGGCTATCCCGCCCCGCCTCCCATGCCCCCTATCATGCCTCCTACCATACCATCAGACGTCCTGAGCTCTGGTAAGACAGCCGCTGCTATGCATAGGTATTTAAAATGAAACATGGAAGTACGAAGCGTTTTGTTACCATGTCCACATATTTTAAAAACAAGCTACAACCAACCGGCAGTACTTAACGTGACTGGCCAAATTTTGATCCCATAATTAGATGGAAAGAATGAATATACTTGAGGAAATATGCTTATTCACTTTCTCTCTGAAGGTTAGATAAGTCAATTAATATCACTCTCATATCTGCTGAATGAATGAACGTGAAGCTACAAATAGCATAAAGTCTGACAGCAGAAGTCTGTCAAGTCTGTTGCAGCACGAAAGTGAATATGTGCATTTACCAGAACATCCAAAAATGCCTTTAATCTCGTAATGTTAATGGAAGTTGGCTTTATTATGTTTCATGGGAGGCTGTGGCTCAGACGGTGGAGTGGGTTGCACACTAATCTAGAAGGTTGGTAGTTTGATCCCAGCTCCTCCTGTCCACATGCCTAAGTGTCCTTGAGCAAGACACTGAACCCTAAGTTGCTCCCGATGGCGTCCCATCGGTGTGTTGTGAGTCGCTTTGGAGAAAAGCGTCAGCTGAATGAAATGTAATGGTGAGATATTGCTTGTGGCTCTTCGTGCTCTTTTGGTGATGCAGGTGATGAGTTTGCAGCAAGCGGCAGCGGTTGGGACAGTCTGAGCATTCGACATGCCTTCATCAGAAAGGTAGAGCACGATCATTACACTGAAGTCAAAGAGCAAAGCACACGTATCCTCTAAGAGCCGTCTCGCCAGCTGGACCGAAATGGATTCTGTGGACTTCACAATTACAAAAAGAAATCTTAACGCCTTCCTGAAGTTGAAATGATGTATTCAGTATAGATAACAAAACAATAAGTTACATGTGACTAGTAAAAATAGACTGTTTATTCAGAAATTATAACTTACATGAAGCTCTAACCATCATGTAAGACATATTATACATGGATGCAGGTAAGTCTAAAGAGTTCACTTCCTTTTTTGTTGCCCTTGTGTAGAAAATGTTTTCCCATTTTTGGTGCGAGACGTTTGATGGCTTCTGTGGAAACGATATTTGCATGTTTTTCCAGGTTTATCTGATCTTGGCGGCTCAGCTCCTCGTCACCACGGCCATCGTGGCCGTATTCACCTTCGTGTGAGTAGACTGAGTGATTGTATTTGTGCAGCCGCGTGTTTGTGTGTCCGCTCGCGTTTAACGGTGCTTCGATGCGTCACAGCGATCCCGTCAGAGACTTCGTACAGCGGAACCAAGCGGTGTACTGGGCATCATAGTAAGTCTCACTGTGCGACATCAACCTGACGGACTTCAAATCGCAATAACGATTTCAAACTTTGCAAATATCACTTCGTTGATTGATGTCTATATTTTTCCATTTAGTGCCGTCTATATCGTCACCCACCTTGTGCTGGTCTGCTGTACGGGACCCCGGTGAGTCGGGCCGCTTTAAAAACAGTGTTTGTACAAAGAATACTTGCAAAACAACGTTGTGTTGAAATGTATTTTATTTTGTAGGAGGAAGTTTCCCTGGAACGTCATCCTGCTGCTCATCTTTGTAAGTCGGACAACGGAGGAAATAGAGGCAGATAATTACTAACTGAACTTGGACCAAATCTATTCTTTTGTCCGACAGACTTGAATTTAGTTTCTATGGATAGAAAACATGTTTGGGATTAAATCTTCTCAAAATAATTAGTTTTCATCGGTACGTGTGCCCGTAAAGAGGCGGCCATTTTGAGCGTCTCGCCATGAAACTACGAGTTGCTTTAAATCTGATGTACATGGACCGACCTTGTCCAAACATCACAGGTATGATAACAGCCCCGCCCTGAAGACACCTGTGGGGTATTATTAGCTCATAGTCATAGCGCCCCCTGTTGGCCACTGGAAATGACACTTTTCATACTTTCACATTCTACGTCGAGCTGGTTGATCCCATGAACCTAAAGTCGGGTCACAATAACATAAACATGTAGTTGATGATATATTGAGACATTCGTTGGACTTTGTCAATGGGCGTCGCCGTGACGATGCGGCAAAGTTGGATGTCTCGCAAGTATTTAGTAGTACCACCAAAAGAAAAAAAAACAGTGCAGCGTTATTACTCACAACATTAAATGATCTTTTGTCTACTGGATCAAAAATTCAATGAGCCACCTCCACCAACCAAAAAAGACTGTTTACCTGCTAAAGTGGCAAAAATCTCTGGAGAACTTCTCCACCGGGTGTTTCCAACATTTTTAATCACACAAATACGTCGACTTACTCTCAAACAAAATGAATACAGAAGATAAAAGTTTGAGCTGCCGTTGATCTTGAAGGCCAAATTTTGCTTCGTTTTCCAACTTCAATCAAATACTGAACGTAAAAAGATGTTTTTTTTTCCTTCTAACTTGTCGCCTGATGTTTTGTGACTGAAAGTCAAACGGACCCGAACACCAAAAAGAAATCAGAAGAACCAAGATGTTATTTGGACACGGGTGAGTGGACAAGACACGTCCTCACAATTTATTGGTCACAAGAAGAAGAAGAAGAAGAAGAGGAGGGAAAAAAAAAAAAAAAGTTTACAGAGAAATGGATGAAAAAGAACAGCCGACACGGGAACAGAAATAGTCACGTAGAAACTATGTCGCACTTCTGTACAGCGGCCGCCCCTCTGGAGCGGCGACGCGGGGATGAAGTCGGACATGTGTTGGTCAGCTCCTCTGTATTGCATGCAGTCTGTTTCCTACAGGAAGTTGATGTTTAAGGTCAACGGATGCTTGAAACCTCATGAAACGTGTGACATACATCCGGCGTGGTGAGACGATATATCTGATGTGTTTTGCCAAACGGCTCGCCATCGCCCCCTGCTGGAGACAGGAAACGAGACAAAAATAGCAACTTTAAGCGGGGGTACACGGTCCCTCGCACGCTGCACTTTGCCAATGACTTTTTATTAATGTAAGAGACAGCTTCAGGGAGGCGGCGCGCCGGAGTGCGAGGGCCCGTACATCACTGCTTGCAGTTTTAATTCCATGTTACAATTCGCCCAGAAAGCTGCAGCCCAGCTCCGCTGCAATTGTTTTCCCTTTTAACATTTTCAGTCCACTTCACCTGGTGAAAGTTGTAGTTTTTAAAATCACATTATCACGAGAATGAAGTTCTGAGACAGGAGCAGTCTGAACTTACTGATCCACCCTCGTATGTCTTTAGCACTGGATTACACCGCTGGTAAATATTTATGCTCTGTTTTACCTTATTTTCTGCCCACAACAGAGATGTTTATGTTGGTTATAGGTTTTCTGTAATTACAGATGTACTTTTGGTTCCATAATTAAAATACGGCCGTTTTCAGCTATAACGCCTTCAATTTATCTCTGTTTTTGTTTTTATTTTTACAGACTCTGGCTCTGTCCTACATGACTGGATCAATATCCAGGTAAGAAAAGCTGTATAGTCTTCCTACCATGATGTAAACATCCAGTTAGTTTCCTCAGTATTTATTGTGTGTTGCTCTTTTGGTTTTAGTTTCTACGACACAAAAGCAGTGTTTCTCGCTCTGGTCATCACGGCCGTCGTTTGCATCGCCGTCACCGTCTTCTGCTTCCAGACAAAGGTAGGTGTGTGTGTGTGTGTGTAGGTGTGTGTGTGAGAGAGACTGACTGCTAAGCCGTTTTCAATGAGCACTGTGTATTTGTTCAGTTTAAACACGCCCGTTTGATGTTTCTCCTTCTAGGTTGACTTCACCAAGTGCAAAGGCCTTTTCTGTGTCCTTGGTATCGTTATGTTTGTGACCGGCATCATCACAACCATTGTGCTGTCCTTCAAATATGTGAGTTGAAGCTGATTTGAACAACTAAACACTGTTGCCCGACACCTTTTTTTTTTTTTAGGTTAACAGATTTCTTATTGACCGTTTTCTGTTGCAGATGCTGTGGCTTCACATGCTTTATGCGGCTTTAGGAGCGATAGCCTTCACTATGGTGAGTGTTTCACAACTTTACTTTTAATTGTGATATTATACTTGTGGTATTACTTGAAGTATTCTTACTCTCGCTCATCTTTGATGCTACCTCTGTGTCTCGTAGTTCTTGGCGTACCACACGCAGCTGCTAATAGGGAACAGGAAGCACTCCATTAGTCCTGAGGAGTACGTGTTCGGCGCACTCTCCCTCTACGTCGATATCATCCAGATCTTCCTCTTTCTGCTGCAAATAATCGGAGGTGCCACCAGGAAATAACTAAACGGCTACAACTTGTGTCAGCTGAATGTGGAGAAACATCGAGCAGTAAAACCATTCCATACCTTTTCAAAGCCTTTCGATTTTTCTGGAAAAATCACTGCTGGGAAAACGTACATGGGCTGAATTTGAGATTTTGTTTGTGTAGGTTTAACCTATGCACAACAAATGCACTTTTTCTGTCTATATTTGTCTATATCTGCTTCAAGCAACTTACCAGTGGTGAACAAATAATATTAATACTATAATATAAATATCTAAAGACACTGGAATGCCAGTTGTAACATTTATTCCCTTTTACTGGACAAGTTAAAGCAGAAAGTGTCCTAACATGTTCCTCTGCATGTACGGCCACAAACTGTTTCCCGTTTGTGTAACTTGAGAAAACTCATCCACACAGAGGTGCCCTTGCTGTTAGCTCTAAGGTACAGTAGAGGTGGGTAACAGCACGACATTTGATCCTCATTAACTTGCGTATCAGAGTTGATACTTTGGGGATTAATACGTCCACCCCTCAAACAACAGCAGCACTCAGATCTGCTGTCGTGGGTTCATGTTACACTTTGCCAATGACTTTTTATTAATATTTTACCTATTTAAGAACTATGTAAGAGTGCCTTCAACCTGATGATGTTTCGGAGACGTTTTTTTTACTTCAAGATTCGGGTTGTAATCGATCATCTTTTCTAGTCTTGTTACATACGTGCCTGTTTCTGCTCAGTTCCAGTCAGATCTGGGTCAGACGGCGAGTCCCAGCAGGGCGGGTGTTTTCCACATTGTGTGCCACGATGTTACAATGTCGGAACATTCCTGAAAATAAAAGTGTTCCAGCCTAAAGTCCAAAAGTTCCCACCCTGCTGGTCCTCCACACTCCACGAATCCTAAATGTAAACCCAAACCAAAGTTATATACACCTCTTTAATCAAAACGAGGAAGGTCAAGCGTATCAATGTACAGTGCAGATGGTCAGTGTGGGGAAAGGGCTTGTAAATACACGAATCAATGCTGAACAGAACCGGTTTGCCTTTTCATGTCAAATAAAGACTATTCTTTGTGAGTTTTGCTGCGCAGTTGTTCCAGTGATGATTCTTATTTAAATGTGCATTTCAATTTGTTATAACCTTCACATCAGTCTTTAAGCAGCAGTTCAGGAGTCACTGATTGTGACATTCAGGATATGGAGCCAATCATAGCTGTGCGTCATTGGTCCAGTTTAACATCCTCTGCACGGTGGCGGTAGCGACTCCCCTCATATTCTCCTTCGTTTGATATTTTCATCCTCTGTCGGACTTTCAGCTGCTTCAGTCGGTTTTTGTCCACTTGTCTCTTGGCCAAGAGGAAGCTGATTATACCTGCAGGGAGGCCGATCATCCTGGACGGGGAGGAGAGGGACAGGCAGATGTTTTGCTTAGCAAGCAACACGCATCCATGACTGTACCAAAACTCAACATGTAGCATGGAGGCGGCAAAGTGACAAAAACGATCAGTGTGACGGTTGGACAGCAAATATAATGATGATGAAGAGACGTGACTTCGCAATGCTGGTTTAGACACACTGTCCCGCTTAAAATCCTGCTGTTAAATCCATCACAGAGAATTTGTTTAAGTTGAGAGTTTACAATAAACTGCCAATTCAGGGTATAGTTTTGCGAGATCATCCAACTCAACTACTGTATTTTCAAGTGAATAATATAAACAATTGCATCATTTTTCTGTCGACCACAATATTAGCTGTCAGTTTCTACTTATCAGCCATCAACACAGACACAGTAGGCCAACTAATTTAACCAAGATGGTAAGATTGTACAATTCAGGAGATTGAAAATACAGACCGTCATGAGTATTAGTGAGCAGATGTTTTACCAATGAGAAAAATAAAGTGATAAAAAATTAACTTCTTTTTAACTGAACCATATTTTCAAATATCTGAAGCAAGCAACATATTTGCATGTTGTTCAAAGCGTTATTTCAGTACAATTAATTGAATTAATGCTGCTACAGCAGTAAAACGCAACAACAATTGTGTAATATTTGTAGCAGAAATGATGTGACGCATTAAATCGGTGCATCCCAAAACTAGAGTGGGATTTCTCTGTTTGTGTGCACCGTCGCATTCAGAGACATTAACTATAGGAACAAGCTGGTTTAATGGTTTCACAGAAACTGTTTTGCTTACGTGATTATGGGGCAATAAAGTCCATGAATGTTTTATTGCACATTATACAAGGACTTAATAAGGACAATTTCTAATCCGATTAGTGCGGTTGATAATTTATGTAGAAGTAAACCTTGCTGTGGCAGATTTGATTTGTGATGCTCGAGACAGAAGACAAAATCCTCTTTTTTTAATATCATATCTAATATGACGTGTTTATCTTTTGATAAATATGTAATATTTCAGCTGTATCAGGTGTCTTATGGTTTCATGACAGCTGGGAACTTGTGTGTGTCTTGACATCTGACTGGTGATGATGGGAACATGACAGACTCCCTCAGGTATGTTTTCACTGGTGGACTTGTGTTGACCGCTGAAGGTGTCAAAAGACAGACGTGCAGACTCACCAGGCGTAGCCAACCACCTTCATGGGGTTCTTGGCCTTTTGACTGGGGATGTACTCGGGACCCTCCGGGTCAGCGTCCCCCTCCGGGTCAGCGTCCCCCTCGGCTCGGCCTCCCGCGGGGCTCCGTGTCTGGGAGCTCCTCTGAGGCTCCGTCCTGGAGCTGGACAGGGAGGCTGAAGGGGAGACGTGTAGTCGCAAACACCGACACACCGCCGGGGTTTGACTGGTCTGCGGGAGGAGCCACCGGCCGGGAACAAGGCGCACACCTGGGGGACAAACTGGACTTTTAATTGGGGAGGCTTCGGTCACAAAAACATTGGAAATTCACCTGCGCTGACCCAAACTGTTACAACACGTGCTACAGCCAGTGTTATTGATAAAGATGTTAATTCCATAAATTTCTTCACGGCGGGTTGAAGTAGTGTTTTACCTTTCAGTGCTGTCCTGACGGCGACCAAACAGGATGCCGCCATGTTTGCTGAATAATCACAACCGGGCATGCGCAGTGGAAATATAATGCCAACTGAGACTGCTGCCACCTGGTGGACAGTTTCTTCACGGCGCTTTTATGAGATGATGCCGGAAATAATTGTAAAAAGTGCAAAAGTATGAAGCTAAGCAGACATTTTTTTTCAACATTATATTTATTGAACCAACTTTTTTTCTCCTTACGTCATCATCATGTAAAAACACAATATAACTTGAAAACATGTAGAAGGCCTTAGTTTAAGTGTCTAATTTACAGTTATGGAAAACAAACAGCAATTTTACACAATTCAGGGAGGTCCCATCAAAGCCAGCAAACAGCTCGAGGAAAGAGCAGCATATTTACATCTTAATCCTTTTTACAGCAGAGTTAATAAACTCAAACAAGTCTAACAGCATCTCCAATGCTTCTTTTATGCTTGTGTTGGATATGAGCATGAAATAAAACACGATGAACATTGTATTGTCATCAGCTGTGAGAGAGTGGAGATCAACAACAGTGAAGGATGGAGGGAGGAGCTCAATCTTCCAGGTTGTAGTTGGGGTTGACGACCAGCACGGCTTCCTGCTCTGTGCTCGCAGGCTCCGATCCCTTCAGCCCCGCCTGAGAGAGCTGGATGAGGATGTGATCCTGGGGACACGGAGACACACAGGACTTGGTGTAAGTGCACACGACTACATTTGGGGGTTCCTTCTTTTATTGTAATATGGCAAAAAGTGGACTCACGTAGTGCACCAGCCTGTGGATGACCTTCTCTATCAGACCCTTCTTATTGACGAGCTCCTCCTCGGAGTCGATCTCGGACTCGATCTCCTTCAGATACCAGTTCACCACCGCGCTTTTCTTCAGCTCCTCCTCTTCCTCAGCTGCGAGACAGACGGCGATGAAAATGTGAGTCACGGAGCAGATTAAAGGTGGGAAACAGAGGCACAAAGGGCGCCAGACAGGAGAGCGAACAGCTCTTACCGTCCTCTGCTCTACGTAGATGCAGCACCAGCAGGTTGGAGATGCGTCTGTACTCGGTGAACGACAGGCGGAGGGATGGTTTGGGCTGACCGCCGGGCTCGGCGTGGCCATTCACACCGTCGACGTGACCATTAATTCCATTCACATCACCGTTCACTCCATTCGGGACGTTGTTAACTACAAAGACAAGTTTACATGAAATGAAACCAAACTATCGGTCAAGTGTATCATACATTTAGATGCGCGTGTGCTTGTGTGTGACAGACGGTACCTTCCTCCTGCTGCTCCTCCTCCTCCTCCGCTTCCAGTTCATCCTCCTGCTCCAGGTTGATGTCCGGCGTCTCCACTCTGATGATGGACTTGTTCAGGAGACGGAAGGCTTCCTTCACGTGTTTGGGCTGCACCTGCAGACAGGAAGTGAAATGACGAAGGTCAGTGTTTGTGCAATACCTCTCACAACTATTACATAATTAACTAATGGCAATCATTTGAGCTGATTGCAATTATTTTGCTAAACTGTTAGAATTGTTTCCAATCATCCAGCTGTTTTTATACTGATGTCAGAAATCTCATAATTCCATCACTATTTCCTCGTTGTTTTCCACCGTCTGAGGATTGATGGGTGTTCATTCATCTCAATTATTAGTGTGACAAATCATCAAGTTTCATAGCTGTGACAGATCTGCTTGTGAGTTATCACGTTTATCATAATTTTCTTTGTCAGTGCCTTTTATTTTAAAAGAACAACTAAGTCAGCCTTTTGTCTGGCCGACATCAATTTTTGTTTTCCTTTGCGTACCTCATCGCAGCAGTGCATACGGGCCATGCCCTCCGAGAGGCGGATCATGCTCTCCAGCTGCCGCACCGTGATCCTCCACGCAGACTTGGACACGCCTCCAGAGCAGTCACGCTGCCGGAGACGCTTGTACTGCTCCACGATGAAATCCTCGGAGTCACTGGAGATCTACAGACATACGGTGTGCATATGTGTTAGTATAGAACAAAAACAAAAAGTATGCAAACGGTAAAACTTGAATTGACCATGTCAGCAAACAGAGACAGAGACAGACACACACAGAGACGGAGACGGAGACAGATACACGCAGACACACACCTTAGGTTTGAACTGCCTGGCGAAGAGCAGGTATCTGCGGATCTCATCCAGAGAGTACAGCCGGTCCACTGACTCCTCCACACGGGAGTGCAGGTCCACAATGCGCCTGGCGATGGCGTAGTCCGTCACCTAGGAAACACAGATTGACACACATTATAAGACTTGGTCGGAAGATGGGTAACGGCATTAATAAGATGTATGAAATGAAAGGAATAAACAGAATGGCGACTTTAAAACATCCAAGAACAGATTTCAAATGTAATTTGATCATCAATATTAGAACAAATGGACGGACTGGTGCTGCACACCTCGTTGCAGTCGTCCACCAGGATGAAGAAGAGGTCGAAGCGGCTCATGATGGGCGCGGTCAGGTTGACGTTCTGCTTCAGACTCTTGCTGCGGTCGTAGCGCCCGCTGACGGGGTTGGCGGCCGCTAGGATGGACGTGCGAGCGTTCAGGGTGGCCTGGAAGGAGACGGAGGAGGAGGAGTCTGATTAGTCTACAGCGAAGACGGCAGAAAGGCCTTCTGGGTAACAGGAATTTGACTTAATAACCATATATCATCTTCTCTGTATAAGGCATCAGGAGGGCTTCTCTTGGCCAACATGAGGTGATGTCCTATTTTCTGAAGACCATAAGGAGGCCTTTTTGTATGAGAGTCTTTAAGTGTATATCCGTTATGTTGTGCTGGCTGAGGCTGCCGTTTGTCACCTTGACTCCAGCCTTGGTGATGCTGATGGTCTGCTGCTCCATAGCTTCATGGATGGCCACCTGGTCCTTGAGGTCCATCTTATCAAACTCATCGATGCAACACACACCCTGAAAGCAAACACGCTCATTAATAACAGCACCGAATTTACACAAATATCTCCTTCGGTGCCGTTTAGGACTCATAAACACTCACGTTGTCGGCGAGCATCAGAGCTCCGGCCTCGATCACAAACTCGTGGGACTCCTCGTCTCGGACCACGGCCGCTGTGAGACCTGCGGCGGTGCTGGCCTTCCCGCTGGTGTACACAGCTCTGGGACTGAATTCCTCCACGTGCCTGTACACAGATATCACTATTCAAAACTAAGATCTGTGCAACAGTCAAAACATTCCCTCCTGCTTAGGAAGCATTACAAAGTCAGAGTGAAGGGAATTTGTCTACGTAGCAAAACAGCTGTCCAACCAATCAGGACACACGTTATCTACGATAAATATTCATTCAGTGCTTTCGTTGGGAGAATCTGTGTTACACACTTGAGGAACTGGCTCTTTGCGGTACTCGGGTCTCCGACGACGCAGACGTTGATGTCTCCTCTCAGCGAGGTTCCCTCCATGGTCGTCTTGGGAACGCCTCCGAACAGCATCAGCAGGACGCCGCGCTTCACCTCGTCGTTGCCTGCAGGATCGCAGCCATCGCATTAACGGAGGAGTCACAGCTTTAACACACTTTACCGAAGCGTACTGTGGTTAGAGAAGCGGCTCGGCAGACGTGCGATCACTGACCGTGGATGGTGGGGAAGAGGCTGGTGCACAGGTTGTGGTACAAGTTCTTGTCCTGGCTCATCTCGAACACCTTCTCCCACTCCTTCTCCGTCATCTGGCTCTTGATGCTTTCGGCGGTTTGCTCCTCCTCCCGCAGCTCCTTACCGCCGAACTACGATAAAGAAGATTCGCGATTAAACGTCCGACCTTTGTTTGGATCTGTGCTTGATGTTTAGCTGTCGGCGTGTTTGTTACCCGGGGGTTGGTCGGGGCCACGTTGCAGGCCAGGAAGGCCAGTCTGTACGACAGCTCTCTGACTCCCAGAGCTTTCAGCCCTCTCAGACCTTCGGACTCGAAGCCCTGAGGCCCTCCGGCCACACGGGTACCGGTCTCTGACCGCACACCTGGAGAGACGACATCCACGCAGACGGTCATGAGGCCTCGAAACTGCTAACGGGATTGCTTTAAGTAGGCTGAGGTTAAAACCGTACCAGGCGTGGTGAGCTGAGAGACGTCCGGCACCACGATGAGAGTCCCGGTAAAGTCACAGCGGTCTCCGGCCTGAGCCGTCTCCACAGCCTCGGCCCTCAGGACGATCTCCAGGGAGCGTGGGATGGAGCCGCGGGGCAGCTCCGCCTGCGTCTCCTGGATACGCACCTGAACGCAGAGATCAGACAACAATCAGAAACCTCGGGGCTCACGCTGCCGTCAGACGAACAACACTTCCTGTCTCATAGCTACCTTCTGGAAGTCGATGAACTTGGACTTGTGCGTGTCGAGGTGGAAGCGGGCGCGGTTGTTGCAGACGGGGTTTCTGCAGATGGTCGGTGGGGAGTATTTGAACTGCTGAGGGACGTCTTTGATCACCGCCTGGCAGTCCATGCACAGGAAGGTACCGCTCACCTGCCACCACAAAGCAGCCATCGTGTTATCATGAGTAACGTCATAAAGCAATATTCACGCGTCATGTTCACTGATCCGTTTGTGGTGCGGAGGATCTTACCAGTTCAGGATGGACGGGGTGTGTCCTCACCACCTGACCGCTGATCCTCACCAGGGTGCCAATACGCATGGAAGACAGCTCACGGATCCTGTACGGTGCACATTAAAACAATTACATTTCACATTCCCCTCCGTGTTTGAACACTAAACAGATGTGTACAGTGTTTTAAGCCGATTTGTTTGCGTGTCCTACTTGTGTCTGGTGGGCAGTTCCTCGATGGCAACGTAGAACTCTTTGTTTAGAGGAACATTCCCGTGATCCCGAGCAAAGTTGCGCACTGCCCGACACAGGAAGGGGTACACCCTGAAATACAGAGAGCACTCCTGGTTCATCCACAGCTGACATCCCCGTGGCTGTTAATGCTCCTGCAGGCTCTTTATTCAGCAGATCATATGTGTTCACTAAGAGAGGCAGCAGCAGCGCCGAGATCAAAAAGTGCCTGTCGTACTTTTCAGACTAAATCTGAGCAGCTTCTCACTTCAGCACTGAGATGAGTTGAGTTGTCTCACCTGTAGTACTCCTCCTGGATGGTGGTGGCCAGCTCCTGGTTGAAGCCCTCCAGGTCTACAAAGCTCACCAGCAGGGTGTTCCTCTCAGGCCTGATCAGCTCCTCGGCCTCCCGGACATACTTCACCTCCCCTTCATCGCTCTGAAACCTGCACAAAGGCACAGACAGCAGGAAAAATAAAGAAACACGTTAAAATACACGAAAAGACGATCAACACAGATCTGGACCGTCATAGTTAGTAATACGGGAAGTATCATGAGATCAACTGGTTCACAGCGTGTTTCGGTCGACAACAATACACTGAAGCCTGCTGCTGGCTGACTTACTCCTCTAAGAAAGCCTGGAATAACTTCTGGCATTTTTCCGCCAACTCGTCTTTCACCATCGCCCCGGCATTCTCCGCGGTTGCAGTAGCCACGTCCATGCTGCAACTCTGCTAGACTACGATAAAAAGCTCGGAAAAGTTGTGAATATTTCGGTCCACACTGCTCCTCTCAGCACCGACACACACAGCACGCTCAGGTCCTGACGACGGAGCCCAGTTTCGCGCGAAAAGAGAGCCCACGTGACGTTTGGCGCGCCGCTCTCGACCAATTGGTAGTGTCGTGTAAACATCCCCGGGCGTGTAGCCAATTAGGAATGAGAACGTAAAGTGACGCGGAGTCCGTCTGTCTTTTCCCGCGGTTCGCTTCCGGCTTCAAACAAATAAAGTTCAAAGGAAAAAATGGTCAAGACGAGTTAAAAAATAAAAATAACGTACTCTTACTTTGCCTTGGAAGTACACGTGCTATGAACGTTACAAAATAAAGACAGGGTCCGAGCCTCAAAATAATGTGACCGTTTTCAGATCTGAAAAAGCTCATGAATGCAGTGACATTGTCACAGTATAGTCAACACGTACTTAACTGATTTACGTTATTTACGTAATAATAAATGCATCACCATGATTTCCGCAACACAAGTATTTATCCTTAACTTAAGAAAAGTATCAAAAATACTCCATTACAAGCAGCATTTGAAATTTAACTTAAGTAAAAGTGCTTTAACATCGCCAGCAAAAATGTACTTAAAGTATTAAAACTCAAAGTACTTTGACTAAATAAATACACTTTTAGACTGTTATTGATGCATGTGTAAACAGCATTTTACTGGTGTACCACGTTGTGGTGAAGCTATTTTTACTTTACACTTACTTCCACTCAGATAGTTAGTTGAATCCAGTGGTTCCCAACCTGGGGATCGGGGCCCTGCAATTGTCACTACATAAATGTGGGGATTATTCTCTAGGTCAGGGGTCTTCAACGTTTTTCAGGCCAAGGACCCCCAAACTGATAGAGATGGAGCAGGGACCCCCTACTATATATATATTGTATAAAACTGTGTTTTATATTAAACTGGAGGAGTGCAGGAGGCTTTGAGGGACAGGTCCAGGCTAGTCTAACTCTGTGAGTGAACCGGTGTCCAGTTTGAGAGAGCTCCTGTGTGTCGCTGAATGTGTGCATTTCTGACTGAAAGATAACATCTTCTGCCTCCATTTATCCATTCTCTACAATATGTTGGATTCATGTTAATGTGCATTTAAAGACATTTAAATTTGTGGGGAAAAAAAATTGGGGGGAAAAATTAATAGTAATAAAAAATAAATATGAAAAATTGTCTAATCAACCAAATATTTCACGGACCCCCTGCAGTACCTCCGCGGACCCCCTAGGAGTCGCGGACCCCCTGTTGAAGACCACTGCTCTAGGTCAATGGCAGAAAAGAAAAGAAAACAAACAAAAAAAAAGATTTCCACTGCAGAAAATTACATGACTTTTTCCTCACAATCATCTGTTTATATTAATAGAATAAGAAATATTTTTCCATCTTTGGGTGCCAAATAGTTTATTAAATGAAATCATCTGAAAGGTCAAAAGAGAAAATCTTTTTTTGGAAGAACCGATAACAACTAATAGAGATCTACAACCAGCTACACTCTGCAAGTTTATTTGTCAGTCTCACAAGTCAGAAATGTTAGAAACCACACGTCTAAGACAAATTTAATTTACAGTTGCAGTTCCCCACTGTGGCCACTGGAAGGCAGCGAACACTCGTGTCTCATTATTCTTATTTAGATTTTCAGAGGAGACACAATAACATAACAAATACTTTTGATTAAAAAATGAGAGCAAAAAAAACCCTGTGTTTTTCTAATATGACCACTATCTCCAGTCACTGAGTATGTGAATGAAGGCAGACCAATATTTGGAAAGGCATTCATTATTTCTGGATTAGTTGCTGTAATGCAGTGCACAGTGCAGGAGTTTTAGGAAATGTCATGACAGTCTACAGAATTTTCCGGGTAATATGCCGCATAACATAACTTTTAGCCCAATAATCATTGAGCATGCACTGGAGTTGCTTTGAATGGCCACTAGAGGGGGCTGTTTGGTTAATCACAGCAAAGAAATTGAACAACCAAGGAAAGCAGAACCAAAGTGCCTGTAACCAATGGATACATTATTTTCTATTGGTTATTCATTATTCAAGATATTTATCAGGTACAATCACTAATTACACGTTGATAGACACTTCAAATGCCCTTATATCAGCGTATAATTACATAATATTGTGTTGTCATGGAACATGTGTTCATACATTGGTTATGAATAAACATCTAGAATGTTTAGAAATTAATCTTAATTGCATTGGGTCAGTTGGGAGCCCCAATGAAGCCTAAAATAGTTTTAGGACCAGTGCTTTGCTCAAGGGCAACGACAGGAGAATTTCTAACACGTATGCCTCTTGTAGGAGTAGACAATGGCAAAACCAGATGCAGAACATAAAGCAAAAGAACCAAACTCCACTCAGAAAGCCTGCAGTCATCCTTTGTAGTCCCCGGACAATCTGTGACGGCAAACACTGATCTCTGCTTCTATTATTCCATTAATTTCTATTTCTGTTCCCACATCATTCTCACATCTCCACCTGCTGAGGTCAATACAAACACCCTGGCAGGCTATTGGTTTCACCTGTCACATTGTATTAATCCACCAGGAACAAAGCAGGAAGTTATTGTAGGCCATTTGGACGCAACTCCGTCTCTCGTTGCCTCTTTATTTCTCCTTTTTGTCTTGACCTCTGGTTTTCCCACAATTGTTCACAGCAGGAAACTCGGGCTGTCTGAATATGAAGCAGCTTGACCATCTGTAAGCAAACACACAAAGCTATCACGCACACACTCACGCATACACACCACAAGATCAGTGCCATGGGCGGTTGGTGAGAAGGTTTTTATATATTATTTGAACATGTAATTGAATTTTGTAGAAATATAAAGAACATAAAAGTACCCTAAACATTAACGTTGTCCTCGGGTCAAAATGACCCGCAGCTGTGTTCAACCAAGTTCTATTTTATTTTCATATTTTTTGGCTGTGAGGGTTTCTTTAAAGAATGATGACCAATGATCCCAAAAAATATAAAAATATAGAAATAAAATAGAACTTGGTTGAACACAGCTGCGGGTCATTTTGACCCGAGGACAACAGAAGGGTTAAGTGGATATTCCACCAATTGAATAATACAGCTACTAATAATAACAGGCACACACAGGCGATACTGTAGGTACACATTATACACAGCCACTCTTGCATGTATTGTGGTAGAATCATGAAGCACCTGCTTGTGCAGAGAAATGAAAACTTTGATGGTGTTAGGTTTGTGGTAACGATTGTGAAAAACAATACAGCGGTAAAACAAAGCTGCAAAAGAAGCAGGATATGAATTGAAGAGGGAAAAAATGATTGAAAATGTGTTTTTTCCTGGTTCATTTGTAGTCAGATGATGACACGTTTTCATTGTTTTGGTGATTTACACAGTGTTCACATTCATACTGGGTGAACAGAATAGGACTCCCAGCCCTTTGTATACACAATCCCTCAGTTTTAGGACACAAGACACTTGTGTTTCACATAAAGACTATTCTGACAACCAAGAAGTATTTTCAGGCCAAACATCAGTTTCTTCATGACAGACAGAGTCAGTAAGTCGATTTCAGCCGGGCACTAAAAAAATAAGTTAAATGGTAGCGTTGCAGGCAAGGTCAAGCATGAACAGGGAGGATGAAGAGTCTCTTCTGGCAAAGAACTGGAACAATTTATGGGGGAAAAAAATTAACTAATATGGGTTGAATTACACCCAAGTACAACCTGAAAGATAGCACTTAAAGCTCATATTTGTCATTCAATTTGAATGAAAAGGCTTGACAACTATGCAAAACAAAAAACAAAAACAACAAATTAATCCCCTCATTTTCATCCTTTTGACATTTTCAAGCAAATCCAAGTTGGATTTTAAACAGTAAAGGACCATTTCATCCATCAGCTCATCTAAAGATTTCAAATTCAAAATCACCAAATGTGGAGATACATGGTTTTCACTGGACAGAAAAGATGTGAAAAGTAATAAAGCTGGCAGAAAAATGTAGAAAGTAGAAAGTACAATATTTGCCCCTGAAATGTGAAGTGGAAGTATAAAGTTGCATCAAGTGAAAATGGTCAAGTAAAGTACAAATACCTTGAATTTAGAAAGCTCGAAAGGAAATGGCGTTCCACTAATTTAGAAGAATTTCACCTGGCCTGAAAGGATAGTCTAATATTATATAAGAAAGCTCTTCATAAGGCCAGGACTTGATATTATTCATCATTAATAGAGGACTGCAAGAACAACCCCAGGTTTCTTTTCAGCACTGTCGCCAGGCTGACAAAGAGTCACAGTTCTGTTGAGCCCTCTATTCCTTCAGCTCTCAGCATTAATGACTTCATCAACTTCTTTATCAATAAAATTCTCACTATTAGGGAGAGAATCGGGCCAACCCTTCCTGCCACCGTCACTGACATCGCGTTAAGCACAGCAGCCATGAAAGCAACTGTAGGACCAGATGTATACTTGGAAAATGTCTCTCCTGTTGAGCTCTCTGAGTTAACTACAGTTATTTCTTCATCTGGATCCTCTCGCTGTCTGATAGAACCCATCCCAACTAAACTTTTTAAGGAGGTCTTCCCTTTAATTAATACTTCCATATTAGATCAGATCAACCTATCTATTGTAACCGGCTATGTACGCTTTTAAAGTGGCTGTAATTAAACCTTTACTTAAAAAGCTGACTCTTGATCAGCTGTTTCAGGAAACTACAGACCAATTTACAACCTGATGTTTATTTCTAAAATCCTTGAAAAAGTTGTTTCAAATCAACTTTTTGATCATTTACAAAGGAATGATTTGTTTGAAGATGTTCAGTCAGGTTTTAGAGTTCATCATAGCACAGAAACAGCTCTGGTGAAAGTTACTAACGACCTTTTGTTAGCCTCAGATAATGGACTCATCTCTGTACTTGTTCTTCTGGACCTCAGTGCTGCTTTTGATACGATTGATCACACAATCTTATTACAGAGATTAGAAGATGTTACGAGGATTAAAGGAATTGCATTGACTGGTTCAAATCCTACTTATCAGATAGATTCCAGTTTGTCCATGTCAACAATGAATCTTCCAGACAAACAAGAGTTAGTTATGGAGTTCCACAAGGCTCAGTGTTGGGCCCAATACTTTTTTACTTTGTACATGCTTCCATTAGGAGATGTCATCAGGAAGCACTGCACAAACTTCCATTGTTATGCAGATGACACTCAGCTATATCTTTCTATAAAACCAAATGAAACTAAATCAGTTAGTAAAACTTGAAGCCTGTCTAAAAGACATAAAGGCCTGGATGACCAAAAACTTCCTGCTTCTAAATTCAGACAAAACGGAAGTTATTGTACTTGGACCGAAACACCAGGGGACACGGTGTGAGATCATGTCATTCATCCAGGATTCAGAGGTCATGAATGTCAAAATTTCATAGCAATTCACAGCTGCAGTATTTCAGTCTGTACAACAATGATGGATAAACCCAAAGATGTTGTAATGCTAAAGACATGCCACAAAAATTAAAGCAATTTTATGAATAATACTATATTTGGTCTGTTTTTCCTGCATCTTTTCAAACCATTTTTATTCTTTGTTTTAGTACTTTTATTAGTAAGAACAAGACTAAGGACTGTAGATGTGCTAAAACAGATGACTGAGACTCAAAAGTTAAACAAATCTATACTGAAGTCATTTGTTTCCTTCATAAGAGCTAACAACATGCCTCTGCTATATCTGTTTATTTGTGAATGAGGATCAGCTCTCTGAAACCTTCAGTGTGACTGATTCTCTTTGTAACAGCTCTCTGAGTCGCCGAGTGCAGAGCTGCTCGCCTCTTTGATTGTTTTAACTCCTTGTTTTTCCTAAAATGAGCTGCAGGAAGTCCTTCCTGTTTTGAATACACTATGAATAGAAGTGCATGTTGTGTATGTGTGAGTATGTTTGTGTGCGTTGGTGTGTATATGTGTTGGATGGAGATGTGTGTGTGTGTGTGTGTGTGTGTGTGTGTGTGTGTGTGTGTGTGTGTGTGTGTGTGTGTGTGTGTGTGTGTGTGTGTGTGTGTGACTTGTATGAAAAGGTACCAGGTAAGTGTTTTCTGTATATTTCTCTACAAACATTTCTATACATCAGCCTGTACGAGCCACATCAGGAAGTGCTGTTCGACTTGAGTGACTCACTGTCACAGAGTCAAACCTTCACTGTGGTGCTGGCTGACTTACTGTACTGTATTTTTCTTCTGTGTCTCTCTCATAACCTCTCTTCCTCATCCTCTTCATCCTTCTCATCCTCACTCCAGGAAACAGGACACAGTAAACTTCCAGCTTCTGTTTCTCTCACTTCCAAGTGGAAGTAAAGCACGTGGGAAGCACTTATATCTGTGTATGTGTGTGTGTGTGTGTGTGTGTGAGTGCATTAAAGTACTGGAAAAAAGTGGACCTCCTGACTCCTACATGCTTCCTTGTTTCTCACGTAGAAGAGTCAAACTGTTTATATCATCACCATAAATCTAACCTGCAACCCCAAAACAAACAAACAAACACACACACACACACACACACACACACACACACACACACACACACACACACACACACACACACACACACACACACACACACACACACACACACACGGACACGGACTCTGATACACCTGGCTATCACACGTCACATCTAAAAAGTTTCAATTTTGGAAAGGAACTGTACCGTGTTCATACTGTGGATCAGTGAGTTCAGCTGTCACACAGATGAGTGATAAGGAATCAGAATGAAGCGAGACGAGCTGATGATTAATGCGATTAGAAGCACACATCCCGTCACATACTGGGAATCAGTAGCTCTGCTCCCAAAACACCAAACTTAACGTAGAGTATTTCCAATCAGGAATTCAACTATTGACCAACAATTAAGACCAAATACATTTCAGGCTTGTTGTTCTCTCTATTCAATCGTTCCTGTCTCTTTTTAAAGTGTCTTTTATGATAAACAAATACCTTCATCTCCCATGTCATTATTTACCTTTGTATTTGTGTAGTTGGGGATTTTAATATCTACCTGAGAATGAGAGCTGTTTAGTGAGGCGTTAGATGTGGTTGAGGGACTGTTTCAGTCAGGAAACAAAAAAGATTAAAAAATAAATAAATTAAAAAAAAGCCACGTTCACAAATAGGAGTATTTTGCATATTTTATTACAAACATGTAGGCCAACAAAACATCAACACAGCAACAGAACAACCTTATTTACAAGAAGACCAGTCATGGGCCAGCAGACTGCTCCTTACTTTATCAGACACTTTGTTTGAACTTCCTCACACACCCCCACACACATATATATGCATATATATATATATATATATATATATATATATATATATATATATATATATATATATATGCATATATATCCATTATATACAGTATACACACACCCCCAGCACAAGCAAACACTAGCTGGAATGTAAACTGGAGGACTCGGACTCGGTGGTCGTGGAGGCCCCCGGGCGTCTTCGAGGTAAAATCTTCAAACTGGAGGCCCGGCTCAGATTGAGGGCTCTGCGGGCCGAACTCTTGAACCCGGCCCCCAGGAAGGCGTACAGCAGCGGGTTCAGGCAGCAGTGAGCGAACGCCATGGGCTCGGCCACGGACAGCCAGACACCTAATGCAGCCTCCAGCCTGCAGCTGCGGGGCAGGACCTCCAGGCGCAGCAAAGTGTCCACAGAGATGCCCACTCCGTAGGGGAGCCAGCACACGAAGAAGCAGAGCACCAAGGCGATGGTGGTCCGCACCGCCCGCCGCTTCTGCCTCTGGCCGCCCAGTGGACCTCGGGTCAGCCGGGTGACAATGATGCAGTAACACACCAGGAGAACCAGGCCGGGGATCAGCAGACCCACCAGGACCAGCTGAAGGTGGAAGACTGCGACCCAGAGAGGAGCACTGTCTGCTGGGTAGAACCGCTGGCACAGAGTGGAGCCTTCTCCTCCCTCCTGAGTTCGGGCGAAGATCAAGTCTGGGACTGCCAGGAGGCCAGCGGGCAACCAGGCACCTGCAGAGAAAAGAAGATATAAATAAGTGAGGGACTGGAATAGGAGACAGAAACATCAGCAGAGGCCCGAGCAATCTTTGATACTCACCTATATACACCAGTCTGTGAGCCAGCAGCTGCCTCAGCCCGCCGGTGTTGGTGTCTGTGGCTCGGACCACCGCCAGGTAGCGGTCCAGGCTGATGAATGCCAGGATGAGCACGCTGCCGTACAGGTTGACCGTGTAGATGACGTGCACGCCGATGCAGGTGGCTGCTCCGAAGCGCCAGTCGGTCAGAGCTGCGTCCACGGCCCAGAAAGGCAGCGCCAGGACGAAGAGGAGGTCAGCAGCCGAGAGATGGAGGCGGTACCGGTCTGTGAGGCTGCATTTGGACCTGTAGACAAAGTGAACATCCAATTTCAATTCCTTTTCTCACCCTTCCTTTCAATTCAAGCTTTAACTCCTCCACCTCCTCGCGTCCGCTCACCTGCGCTGGCAGCCCAGCACCACCACGACCAGGCCGTTTCCGGTGATGCCCAGGGTGAAGATGAAGGCGTAGACCACAGGCAAGAAGACCTGCTGCAGCTCAGCCGTCATCACGTGCTCCACATTGCACGGCTCCTCCAGGTCCACTCCCAGTTCTCCAGAACCAGACCCGGATCCTGTGTAATTGACGTCGTAGTCCAAGAAGATGTGCTGGAGACAGATGACAGGATGATGAAGGAAAAGGATTTGACAGATTTATGAAGTCAGATAAAAGTTCCAGACAGTTCTTACCTCATAGTACGACATGACGGAGACAGACGCTCTCCTTTCTCAGCAGAGTGGAGCGGAGATTTCTGTCTGCAGGGGTTTTATAGTTGTGTTCATGCTCCTCCCCGAAAACACTCCAACACATCTGTGCTGAAACGTTTTTCCTGTTTTCGAGGTGTCAGGTGCTGATAGTGGATCTATCACAGGATGCTGTGGTGCTCTGTGTGTGTGTTTGAATTGTTTTAGCCCTGAGACCTCTGGTTTGTGATAATCAGGACCTATTGGCAATAGGAAAGATGACAATCAGACAATAAATAATGTGTGTGTGTGTGTCTCCAAACTCCATGCTCGGTTAAATTAGGACAACAGCAGGAGTAACAGCTGCCACCGCAGTGTGAACACACTCGTCTGATTTACGTCACTGTCTTATGTGATGCATACCCGCGTGAGAAGGAGACACAGAGACGTATTGGAGAACAGGAGGGAGAGATTCTGCAAATGAATGTGAGATGATGGTTATCAGCCCTCCTCTGATCACTTCTGTTCAACACACTACTGGAAGAACTTTCACTGTCGCTGAAGCGCGAGGCTGCAACATCAGTGCGTCACCTTTCTGAGAGAAAAATAAAAGGGTTGTTACAACACTTGATGTGAGCAGGAACGCAGCCTGGAGCCTGGAGTGTGCCAGCGGAGTTAATAGTAACTTTTACATTCAGTTAATTGATTGACTAGTTTGAAAAAAGTTAATTAATTTAAAGTTAAATATCAGTAATGCATTACGAACTGAAAAAAATGACAGTAAAATGTCAATAATTTCCTGAGTATTAAAAATATATTTCATCATCTAAAGACTGAAAAATAAAAAATAAAGTGTTTAATGGCCTTGTTCCCCCCCCTGAATTTCACATGTTTGATATAAATCTAATTAAGTTGTAAACTGATCAATTAATCAATAAACTCCCTCCATGTCTCTCGTCCTTGTGTGATACAGACTCTGTCAGCAGACACATTTCCTGATGTGGCAGCTCAAACTGTAAATCCCCATCCTCCTCCAATACACTAATCCAAGAAGTAAACAGTAACCAAACTCCAAAACAAACAAACTCAGAAAAAAAACCCGGTTAAAAGTGTCATGACTGAATCCCCGGCCTGCTTATCTGCATCTCACTCTCCCCACCCTTCCTCAACATTCAGCACTATCAGCGTAAAAATCTCCAAAAAACAACACTGCTGTGGAAAACTGCTGTTTTTAGAAAAGACTCATGTCTGCTTTTTGCTCAACACCATGTTCCTGATCACTTGGTAATCCTGCACTGAATGTTTTCACAGACTGTGCAGCTTTAAGACATTTAGGAGCCACACAGGTGTAAGTAATTACATCAATTAAAACCTGCCTTACATGCAGCTGTACCAAGTGCAGGACTCTGGTCATGTCATCATCGTTACACCTGCAGTGACAACAATGCAGGCTTGCATCACTCAGCTCACTCCTTCATGTTTTTTTAAATCCAGATTAAAAACATGACTCTTTGCATGTGCCTGTGATTGAGCTCCCTCTCAATTTTTAACCCCATTGCACTTTACAGTTAAGTAGACCTCCTGTCTCTGCTGGTGGGGTGCTGACGTCTCAGGCTTAAAATTATCTTTTTAATCCGTTGTATGCACTTTGTATTCTCTTTGATATTCCTATCTCTTAATGACTTCCTTCTTAATTCCTATTTTATCAACTGTGCTCTGTTGTCTTAATCATAGTCATTGTATCTTCCATCCATCCATCCATTATCTATACCCGCTTTATCCTGAACAGGGTTGAGCCTATCCCAGCTCACTGGTTGAAGGCAGGGTTCACCCTGGACAGGTCCCAAGTCCATCACAGGGCCTCATTGTAGCTTATCTTTATATATTACTTATTTTTGCTTTAACCTCTGTGAAGCACACTGAACTGCCCATGTGTACGAAATATGCTGTAGGAAATATAATTGCTTGCGTGCATGACCTATATGTATCTATGTATGTCACTGCATTACCCATACAACCCTTACATGAGCACTCCCTATGATGTGTGTGCTCTTTGTACCCGAGGTCTTCACATTGTAACACTGCTCTGAGCTACAGAGTATTTTTGTATGCTCCCATTATGAAAACAAGTAGCACCACCATGTGGGCTTTTAGAAAAACACAGCCCACAACCTGTAAGCAGTACTACAACTTTCAGGAAGAGTTAAAAATAAGCTAATATCTCTACCATGTTTTCAGAGAGTGGCTCCTGGCCACGACCTGCCATCAGCAAACACACACCATATATAGTATACTGTTTTTATACTGATAGTATATAGTATAGAGTATACTGTTTTTATACTGATAGTATATAGTATAGATTGTACTGTTTTTATACTGATAGTATATAATATAGAGTAAACTGTTTTTATACTGATAGTATATAGTAAACTGTTTTTATACTAATAGTATATAGTAAACTGTTTTTATACTGATAGTATATAGTATAGAGTAAACTGTTTTTATACTGATAGTATATAGTAAACTGTTTTTATACTGATAGTATATAGTAAACTGTTTTTATACTGATAGTGTATAGTATATAGTAAACTGTTTTTATACTGATAGTATATAGTATAGAGTATACTGTTTTTATACTGATAGTATATAGTATATAGTAAACTGTTTTTATACTGATAGTATATAGTATAAACTGTTTTTATACTGATAGTATATAGTATAGAGTAAACTGTTTTTATACTGATAGTATATAGTATTCTGTTTTTATACTGATAGTATATAGTATATAGTAAACTGTTTTTATACTGATAGTATATAGTATAGAGTAAACTGTTTTTATACTGATAGTATATAGTATTCTGTTTTTATACTGATAGTATATAGTATAGAGTATACTGTTTTTATACTGATAGTATATAGTATAGAGTAAACTGTTTTTATACTGATAGTATATAGTATTCTGTTTTTATACTGATAGTATATAGTATATAGTAAACTGTTTTTATACTGATAGTATATAGTATAGAGTAAACTGTTTTTATACTGATAGTATATAGTATTCTGTTTTTATACTGATAGTATATAGTAAACTGTTTTTATACTGATAGTATATAGTATAGAGTAAACTGTTTTTATACTGATAGTATATAGTATAGAGTAAACTGTTTTTATACTGATAGTATATAGTAAACTGTTTTTATACTGATAGTATATAGTATAGAGCAAACTGTTTTTATACTGATAGTATATAGTATAGATTATACTGTTTTTATACTGATAGTATATAGTATTCTGTTTTTGCCTTTTTGTAGATCATGTGGAAGACATAGACATCCAGTCGTTTTTTGAAACTTTCCCAGATCTATTTATGAGCATCCTTTCTCTGTGCACTGTGTCATCGACGGCCCACTCAAACATGGAGGTTGTCTGAAATCCCTCCTCATTCACTCCTCCCGACACAACGGACACTTCGCTCTGTCGTGAGCAGTAAACTGAGATTTCAGACCCTACATCATCACTTTGAGTCCTCATCGAAAGCTGCCGAGACATGCGACCGACACCGTTGCATTTCTGAATGGCAGCACAGTAGAGTACACGCTGCTTTAATGTCACAGTAGACTACACATTGGTTACATTTTCACACTCGGGCACTAAAATAGAAAACTACAAATTTGAGTAAATAGGGAGTGATTTTGGACACAGAAAGGGTGTTTGTTTTCTGCTGTGAGAACGCTCTCCATTTCCTGGTTGCACTGCATTGTGGGACAACAGTCTACATTTTTAGTGTTCTTTATTTGAGTGTGAAGATATTTTATACTCATAAGCTGCTTCGACTGAGGTGTGTTATGGAGCTGGGGCGCAGCTACAGAGTGATAATCTGATTGTGCTGCAATTATCAAAAGGCAAAGAGTAAATTCAATGTAAATAACAAAACACATTTATTCAGTTTTCCTGTTGTGTGAAACTTTAAACACTATTTTAAAATTTAACAAACAAAAAAAATGACAGCGTGCGACAGCAACTGAACCCGGTGACTAAACTCAAGGAAATAACAGAAGAGCAGCCGGGCCGAACAACACTGAAGACCAACGAAACATCACGAGTAAAAGCTGCTTCACTGACTGAAGCCTCAAGCTGGAGCGGTTAGTTTAAAGAGAACTTCGGAGTCACCCTGCTAACGTGTTTCTCTGACGACCACGCTGCTGTTGCCCCTCAGCTGGGCGAGCAAGTCTCTGAATCCCATCGTCTTCCTCGACGCCCTCGGCCGGGGCGGGGCCTCTCTTTGCTTGGTGGTTTCCAGGGTTACCGAGGAGGGAACCAACTCAGTTTTCAGATCCGTGTCCGCTTGATCTTCGCCGTCTTGATCACCGCCGGCCTCGAAACTGTGCTGGCCGCTGTGAAAGCTGAGCGTGTCATCGTCCGTGCAGCTGACGTGGTGGCTGTCGGTGTGGAGATGCTGTTGCTTGGCAACACGGGAGCCCCGAGAATCTCCTCCCGTTCTCTTCCTCCTGTTCTTCTTCCTCTCCGTTTTCGCCGGCGCTCCGACGCGTCGTCGCAGGTTCCTGACGCAAAAACGAGCACGAGTCATTTTACATGAAAAACGGGCGCACCGATCCGAACTGCGCGTCGCGCGCGCAATCGCATTTACCTCTGGAGGAAAGCGTGCGGCCTCGCGCAGGCTGACGATCCCCCCGCCGCTGCACACGGCTCGAACCGTACGCGGCTCAACATCTTCCTGACGAAACAAGAGCATGCGCAGCTGTAATCAGCTGAGAGAGCAAGTGGACTGGAATAACAGTGTTGAAGCCACAAACGCGATTCGCACCTGCTTGCTTTGGGCCGCCGTCCCGGTGTCCACTTCTTGACGAGGGCCCACTGGTCACATGTCAGGGACTTGGGATCTGAGGAACACAAGTTGTTACAGGGAGTTGGAGTGAATGTAGTGCTTTTCACGTGGCTATATTTCAACTTGGAAACGTTTCTACTGTCTCACGTCTTATTTCTTGTAAAAGTTGTGAAAAAACAAACACACACATTAGTGTTATGCACAAATATCTGAACACTTTCTCTGTAGATATGGTCACTGTAAACAATCTTTTTATGATTCTGTCCTTGTTTTATTTTATATATTCTATCTTGAAAATAAGATTGTGACAACAACAGATCCGGTCTTATATTTTTTTGGGGGGCTGCATCCACTCAATAAGGTTATGACGCTAATCAGAGTTTTATGGTGACGTCATGTCAATAACAGCAAAAAAAACAACAACAACGTGGATCCGTCTATTGCTGAGTAGACATACAGTGGTGTGAAACCTAGAAGTTAGAAGATTGGTTCTTGTTCATACCATGAAATATAATCCTGCCAGCAAAAACTAGCTGAAAATATAATTTTCTACAGTAGATTTAGGATGTCCAAAAAAATATGTTGACAGATTTTCCCATTTTATTTGGATGCAGCTGCTTGATAGGATGGTTCACACAAAATGAGGATAACTTCAGGAATGTGTGTTATTCATGACTCATAGCGCTGAAACAATCAGAGCAGCGCTCATTAAAGGAGAATAACTGAAGAATTACAATGAAAACATTCATCTTTTCTCGCTGCAGCAGTGACCCCATTTCTCCTGCCAGACAAAACATTATTATTCATGTTGCTCGTACAAAGAAGGAGTTCACTCACCATTGTCCAGCAGTCTGTTTTTGATTGGTGCTTTTATCCTCTTTGCCCTCTGATAGAGCCTCCGACAGGACGGGCACAGGTCCTGAGCAGGCCTCTGTTTCTGGGGGGTGACATCATGCGGGAGGACACAATCAGAAGCTCGGCCGCTGCAGAGTGAGCCGCCGCCGTCGTCGTCCGACTCGTCCAGTGCGCTATCAGGCACCCGCACAGACTCTCCGTGGTCCTTCTGGGCGCCACGCTCAGCTTCATGAGCGCTGTTGATGATGTCGAGGATGTCGCGCTGCTCCCCCTGATCCGCGTCACCGGGTTCGGCCCTCCTCAGCGATGCCGTCGGCCTCTGACCTTTCCCTTTACGCCGGGTGACCTCTTCATTTGGCAGGACACTCCTCTGGGGGCTCTGCTTGGAGGCCTTCGGCAGTCTGGAGGCACGTCGGCGATACATGGATCTTTTCCACTTCACACAATACTCATAGGACCTGTGACAGAGAGCACCAGGGGACCCGTCAGGACACGGCAGATGTAAAGTGCACTGCAATCGGCATGTGGTCATTAAGGCGCACGACTGTATTTGATTTCACTATTTAACAGAGGCTGAAAACGTTCCCTTTCGTCTTACCTGTAACATTTTACTTTAATGGACAACGAATGAATGAATGAATCCAATCCATCCGCATCATACCTGCAAAATAGAAAGACAACAAATCTCCTTGGACAAATAATCAAAACAACAACAAAAAAAACACCACAGAATTATAAATCTGATCTCGTGTATCTCCGGTTTGTTGTGAGGTGACCTTTCAGTTGTTACTGCAGACACTGAACTGAACATGACCAGTGCTCATCTCTCCATGTTGTGGACGTCCGGTGGACACGTGACTAAACTGACAGCGCTGCCTGATTTGTTGCGTCATCAACAAATGATCCAATTAAACGTCCCTTTACGCACAAACATAAACATGTCGGATCGAGATCAACTCGTATCAAATCTCCAGCCGTTGTCGGTCTGAGGCCCTGAGCTTCCCCCGAAGCCCAAACTGTTGTTTAGCTCATTTTAGCATCCCGGCTAAGCGAACCGGAGTCCAGGTGAACCCGGACGTCCCGAGGACGGACATCGGAGCAGAGCTCGCGCCTCGTTACGCATCGCAGCTCGTCTTTAAACTTACTTCCTCCCTATTCCGTCACATGTTACGTGATCCGACATGTTCCTGATCGGTTTTGACTCGACACCTGACTGTGAAAGATCTCCCTGCTTACGTGTTCACATATTGGCTCGCGGGCTTCAGTGACTCGTGTCGCGGGGCTCGAGGACAACCTACCTGGAGGTGCGCGAGGCGGTGCACGGTGTTTTGTCCCGAGCGTGTTGCTTCTTCTTTTAATGTTTTGGGAGAAAAAAAAAAAAAAAAAAAAAAAAAAAAAGTAAAAAAAAAAAGAAATGGCGCCACCAACTGGAAAAGGGTCTGAATGGTGGGAAGTCACAACTAAACAAAACAAACTAAAAGCCTCAATTCGCAGGTATTATTTTCTTCCACCTGTTGTGTGACTCCGTCTTATTGTCTTAACTCCTTACAGTTTTGAACAAGTCTTTTTTTTTCATAACAGTAAATACAATATTCGCTGCCTGCTCTTCGGGTTTTCTTTGCATCTGGTAGTTTGTGGTAATTTGATGAAACACAGCTTTCTCTCTGAACACTATGCGAGCACACCTTTGTCTCGGGACCTATTTTGATACGTCTAATTGTACGTGCAATTAACAAAGTTGACCATGAATTTGGTTTCTCATCTTTTAGTACAGGTTCAGGGTGGACAACTGAACACCTGTGCTTTTTAATCTAAGTCTAAATGTCTGCCTGTGAAAACTAAAATAATTATATAGGCCTATATTCCAGTTTGTTTTTATGGGTGATGTGCCTGAACTTTTATTGTATGCCAGTACAATATCAATAAAGGAAATTATTCTATTCTGATGGTGGTTTTAAGGGCTCATTTTGACACAGGACACATTTACAAGACAGGGGCTAAAAATAACATGACGATGCATCACGGGAACCAGCTGCTGTTGTGCAAATTCACACAAACAAATCAAAGAATCAGAAAACAACAATCTCGTGGCCGCTCTGCTACTACAGAGCCTTCACACGTTTTACCATACTGGATGAAATGATCAGGAGAAACAGGGTTGATTGTGGGTTAAAATACCATCAGGTTTTCTCCCCCAGTTTCACCTCTCAGTGGAGAATAATGGGATTAATAAAGTGCACATAAACGCTGTGTCTGCAAAATCCCTGACATTTTGTGGTGGAAATTCTCGGCGGGCCTAGATGCTCTGGTCCCTTCACATTATTTGCAGTCATCGTAATCATACGCAGAGTCTTTGAAGTCTGATGCAATGTAAGTTTATTGAAAATCAAGGTCTCAATAAGCCGAGTGTTCTCGCGAGGCAGAAGTACCAAGAACTTCTTTTTAAGCTGGTTAAGTTCTTGACTTTATCGTTGGGGGTTCCACATCTGCTGTCGTGTCATGTGTCCTGACACAATGGGTTTGATCTAACATTCACAGTCCTGAGACCACCTGACATTCAGGAAGCAACATGTATGAAGATTTTCTGCTATCTAACGCTGTCTCATGATTAATACACAGTCCAGCTATTCTAAGTTGATACACGCTGTACTCTTAACGTTACGCAAATAAATACTCTTATTGATTAAGCATTCAAACTTAAGATTCATGCAACAACTCACGTGGTGAGTCCAAAAACATCCACCACCTTTACCTCCATTGACCTTTTCCCCACTTTTAACAGTGACGATGCATTTTCTTTTATGTGTGAAAGACAACACCTTGAATTACACACTAAACCACCGGCGGTCTCAGGCTGCCAGCCAGTGAGGACTGATACAAACTGGTTGCGGTCTTTGAACACACACAACCCTGCTAATTCATAGAGGAATTTCAACAACCCAAACAGAGGAGCCTGAACGGAGTGAACGGTCACAGGAGCATTCAAAGAACAGAGAAAGAGGGCGGTTTTTTGTCTACTTTTTACTTCCCTTTACTCTGCTGTTATCTCTGTGCTGGATTCAGTTAGCTGCTGATACATAGGAAGAGAGAACAATGAGGAAAGCAGCGGTATTTGTATTGTTGCTGCTAAATGTGGCGATGAAGGTGAACGGGGCTGCAGACACGATGAGGAGATCTGTGGCAGAAGACGCCGGACCAGAGGAGGTGAAGACGAAAGAGGCTGAAGCCACTGGTACCATTCCTGCAAGTAGAACCGGTTCTTCAGCTTTTTTAGGCAACCTGCTGGTGGTGCCCATGGATGGGAGTCACTGGGTGGGTGTAAAAGCCATTGCCCAAGAAATGGGTCGCCGTGGACACAGGGTTACCGTGGTAATGCCAGAGATCAGCATGCGGATGGGTCCGGGGAAACACTACGACACCTTGACCTATCCGGTTCCTTATGACCAGGCTTATATCGACTCTGTATTGTCCACACACAAGGACATACTGGACAAATCTGCACAACCTTTCCTGAGCAAAGTAATGTCTCGATTCTCGCAGTTACAGAAGATCACAGGCATAATTCACACCACTGCAGAGAGTATACTGTTCAACGACAGTGTCATATCACATCTGGCACAGCAGGTGAGTTCAAATACAGATGCTGTAAAATAGAATACAATTCAATTGCCCAATTCAAACATTGCAAATAATACTACATCTTTAAGGCCTCTTGTTGAGACGGTGTCAGCGTGGCGGAGATTGAACTACTTTTTGGAGATTGTGCTGCACTGGATTGCATTAGACTGTGAAGGGTTCATGTTATTGTGTTGAAGTTGGGACAGTGTTTGAAGAAGCATGCACATCCCTTACTTGGGTAAAATACTAATATAATCATGTGAAATGATGTTATTACAAGCAAAAGTCCTACATCAAAATTTCACTCGAATAAAACTATTATCATCTAAAGTTAAAGTATAAAAAGAAAAAGTTCTCATTCAACAGAAAAATATGATAATATGGTGATTATTATTATCATATTGTGAATACTGTTGCATCATTGTGACATATCCCTTTACTGTTGCAGGAGGCTGAAGTGGAGCCAGTTTTAATGGCTTTATTTAGGTACTTAAATGAAGTGTTTATTAATGTCAGGGTCAGGCCCTTCAATTGTGTCTGAAGATAAATCTGGAGGATCATGAGATAATTAATGAGGCTGGAAAATAAATAAATTAGATTCTGGTACAAAAATTTATTTTTTCTTTGCTTTTTCTGTGAAATACTGGATAATTGGACCTTTAACACTTGTTAAAATAAAACAAAAGGTACCTCAAAATTGTACAGTACAGTACAGTTCTTCAATAAATGCACTTTAGTCACAAAGGGACTGAGGAAATGTGAGAAGGAATAATAAAAAGAGTGAACTCTGTGCCATTGACATGCTGTTCTTCTGGTGTGTCATGTGAGTCCAGATAGGAGAAGATACAGAGACTTCTTAATTGCTGCTTAATTGCTGTTGGAAGTTTTTCTTCTTTCTTCTGGTGACCCTGCTCACTGTTTCACTTCGTAGGGCTTCGATGCCGTCCTGACAGACCCCATGGTGCCGACAGGCTCATTAATAGCTCGGAAATTAGGTGAGTTTCCCTACACTTGGATTATCTGTGTTTGTGCGTTTTTACGGTCTCTCACCAGTCTGTGCTGAACTCCTTCCAGGTCTCCCGACCATTAACCTGCTGAGAGGTATCCCGTGTGGCTTGGATATGAGTTCTGCAGGCTGCCCGTCCCCGCCCTCCTACGTGCCTCGCTTTTTCACCGGATACACAGATAAGATGAACTTCAAGGAGAGACTGATCAACACTTTGGTGAGCACATAGAGACGCACAGGAGCGAGGACATGCTGCTCAGTTTTTCTTACATTAAATAAACTCTGCTGTTTCATAGGTGACCATTTAACTTGGTAAACTAATGCAGCCCCCGCAGATTGTGCAACTCAAGTCACTCTAACATATCTTCCCCGTCTACAGTAATTGTTCTATTACGCACGTCTTAGTAATAAGGCAAAAATATAATTGTAAAACGTGTTATGGTTATGTAGTTCGACCAATTAGGACCCTTCAAATTTGTCTCCCTACTTTATCGCACGTTCTGGATTATGCAGGTCATGGCGTCTCAAATTTACAACTTAAATTTTAGTGCAGTTAAAATTTACCTTACTTAACATAAACTTTTTTTCCTGACCTACAGGTGGCTTTACTGGAGCCGTTGTTCTGCAGAGTGCTATATTGGCACTTTGACCACATAGCCTATCGGTTCCTGGGAGAGGAGGTGAGCGTGGCTGAAGTGCTGTCAGACTCTGCTATCTGGCTGCTGAGGTAACGAGAACAAAGGCAACTTAGGGTTATTTGGGAGAAGAATAGCTGCACCAATATAGTCATATGCAGAAGCACTAATTTAAATACTGATCCACCAATAGTTTTCTTGACTTTCCTGTTGCTGTGACAATTATCGACTAAATCACACTGAAATAAAAAATGTCTTTAAATTCTCCATCTCTTGTGATTCTGTTTAACCAGGATGGACTTCATGCTGGAGTTACCACGTCCCCTCATGCCGAATGTCATACTAGTTGGTGGAATCAACTGCAATGTGAGAAATCCTCTGCCTGAAGTAAGAACTATGTATTTTAGATTACAATTAAGATTCATCATGTAGTTGTTGTTGTTTTTTTACCTCCTGCTCATTTAGCAACACTGATTGTGAAGCAGAAAGACTGAGAGATGAATAGAAAGAAAGTGAGGAATACAAAGAAAGTGTTGTGCTCACACTTTTGCAGGATCTGGAGTCGTGGGTGTCAGGAGAGCATGGCTTCGTGGTGTTCACTCTGGGCTCCATGGTGTCAGATCTGCCTGATGAGATCACCTCTGTCTTCTTCGATGCCTTCAGACAGATTCCACAGAAGGCACGGGAACATTTATCAACATCTGTTATATTAGAAATCAATGCAACAATCAAAACTTCTGTAATTTCTACTTCGACAGGTGATCTGGAGGTTCACCGGGCAGCTTCCTGACAACGTCCCAGAAAATGTGAAGGTGATGAAATGGGTGCCTCAGAACGACCTGCTGGGTGCGTGACACCACGTCGACACATCCTGAAATGTGACCCACGATTCTCCGAGCCGACGGGTGATGCGTCGCATATGATAACGTCTGATGTCTCTGCACGTGTTGTGTGTTAGCCCATCCAGGAGTTCGTGTTTTCATCACTCACGCCGGCTCACACGGTCTGTTTGAGGGCCTGTGTCACGCTGTTCCCATGCTGATGGTGCCGCTGGGCGGGGACCAGCCTGACAACGCCAAGAAGATGGCGAGCAGAGAAGCGGGAATCGTCTTGGATATTACTTTTATCACCACGGAAAGTCTTCTTCAAGGACTGAATCAGCTCATCAATGACACCAGGTGAGGCGGTCAGACCGTCGCTCAAACTGTGACCTTTGTGGATTTCATTTTCACGCCATCTACCTCACTTCATTGTTGTACTCTTCAACCCCTCCTACCTGTGTGTGTGTGTGTGTGTGTGTGTGTGTGTGTGTGTGTGTGTGTGTGTGTGTGTGTGTGTGTGTCCAGCTATAAAGAGAACATGCAGAAGCTGTCAGCTCTTCATAACGACCGGCCGGTGGACCCGCTTGAGCTCTCCGTGTACTGGACAGAATTTGTGATGCGACATAAAGGGGCGACGCATCTCAGAGCTGCTGTCCATGACCTCAACTGGATCCAGTACTTCTGTCTGGATGTGATAGCAGTACTGGCTGCTGTAGCGTTGGTTTTTGTCATACTGACAACAAAATGTATGAAACTATGCTACCGGAAACTGAGCGGGAAGAGGAAGCAGGAGTAAGAGGATTATGGAAATGCTTCTTTGGTTTTTTTCTTTTAAGGGAAATTTTAAGAAATACATAATTATCAGTCAAAACCTAATTGCAAGTGTGTGAAGTTATATTACAAAACAGCCTTAAGAAGACCAAGTAAAGTCATGTGGTGATCAAAAAGACATTTAATAAACAGAAAATACAGAATATGATGAGACTCCATCAGGTAGGTTTTGGGTTTGAGGGACCATAATGAGCATTAGTGGCCGCCCTTCTTTGGGGGGAACATGGTGTACTCGACAGCCAGAGCAACAGTGAAAGCAGCAAAGCCCCACTTGAATCCCCTCAGCAGAACCTCTGACAGAGTCACCGCACGAGCGAAGCCGCCCGAGTACCTCCACGCCTCATGTTTAAAGGACACATAAAAGGCACATATTAGAGGCTAGCCGAGAACACGTTAAACAATAACGCTTTAATCTCAAACACAGAAACAATTGGATCATTTTCACCTCCTAAGAAATTTTGGAAAAACTTGTGGAGGTGGATGTTCTGAACGTCTATTTAACATCTGTGCTCGTGGAAATCAATATTGTTAAAAATAGTTTTTGCTGCTTCACTGGAGTTCCTGCTTCAAAACATGGCACTATGATTACATTTTCACAGGAAAGCTTAATGACTCGTTTTACTTAACAAAATGCGAAACAACACTGAATTACAACCTACCACAACACTGTGATATAATCCTGGGATTCACGTATTTAAAAAAAAAAAATTTGTGTCATGTTTACGTATTTACATGATGCGTCTTTTATCACTGTTGAGACTTAAGGGATTCAAATTAGCTGTTTAGCCGACTCTGGCAAAATTATACAAATATTTTTGTGTGAAGGTTCTCTGTCATCCAGGTCGGGGGATTTCTAAGTTTTACTCAAAGAGGACTGAACTTCAGTTTCTTAAAGATGTTTTACGTGTCATTCAGAGGGTTTCTTCAGTTGTGGCCGGTGGGGAGTCCCAGGCTTTTAACTTCTTGTGAGGCGGTTAATACCTCGTATGTTAAGTCCTGTAAGTGAATTGTTGACCCACTGAGCCATCATGCAAGTTGTGGTGTGAATATATACGATTCAACAAATGCTTTTACAATGTCTGCATTATTACATCTATGTTGTTGTTACTAAACAATAAAACAAAGTTGTTGCTGTAATATTGAGTCAGCTAAAGCTCCCTGGTGTTCAGGCTTATAGACAATTTACTTTTATACGATCTCGGTATAGTATCATGATTGACATGGTGTTTATAGTTCCACTGCATCTATAGAGAATTATTGTACTCTCTACTCCACGACATTTATTTGAAGCGTTGGTTAAGATAAATATTTGATCAAATGGATGATGTTAACAATGTTTTAAAATCCGACTCATTGTTAGAAATTAAATCAGTGGTTACTTACTCTGATGCTTGAGGACTAATCACTGCAGGAAATAAAGGGGGCACAGGGAAAAGCTACCCAAAGAAATCTCAGAATGGCCCTAAAAACTGTGATCGACCGGCAAAAACTGCCCCCAAGATTGTTTAAATGTATTTATATTTACAAGTTTAAGCTACGATCCTTAATCCTACACTGAGCCAGGATTTTATTCACTTTGATTTCCGGCTCGAATACACACTCACATTAACAGTGGTGTTGAGACCAGGAAACCCTGCCCCTGCAGTGATGATGATGATGATGATCGCTGTCTATTAACTCGTATTGCACATATAAGAAGCCTATGAAGAGCTGACTAACTAGTCAGAAGAGTCTCCTGCTTTCTCTCACACATACAGGTCGTATTTTACACACGGAAAGATGATTGTACACTTTTCTTTGCTTTTTATTTTCTTAAAAAAACCTCTTTTCACAAGAAGAAAACCTCAGGAAGTAGGAAAGAAAACGTCCTTTTAACCAGAAAAACCTCTGACTGCAGGATGGAAAACCTCCCTTACAACGGAAAGAAACCGCTGGCAGCAGGAAGGTAAAACTCCCATTTGACATGAAGAAAACTTCCAACAGCAGGAAGGAAAAAAAACCTCCTTTTAACAGGAAGAAAACCTCAGAAAGCAGGAAGGAAAAACTACATTTTGACAGCGGGAAGGAAAACCTTCTTTATAACAAAAGAAAACCTCAGACAGTGGTACGGTAAAACTCCCGTTTAACAAGAAGAAAACTTCCAACAGCAGGAAGAAAAAAAAAACACCTCCTTTTAACGGGAAGAAAACCTTTCAAAAGAAACCAGACTAAGAGTTGGACCTTGACTGTTTGGGGTTTGGGGAGAGCAGAGAGAAAAAAGAACAGCATAGAGATAAAATACAATAAATACAATACAAAAAAACGTTGGTTAGCTTGGTGGGGCCAGTAACTATTTACAATGAGAAGAATAATATTAGTGCGATCAAATATTCGTCTCTGCCTTTGCCGGGTGCTGCTAACCAGGTACAAACCTCTTCTGGCACTCCCAGTCTCTTTGCAGGACTGAATGGAACAGACATCTTGAAAAGGTGCGGTCCGAGCTCCTTATAGTTCTCCATGGCAGTCTTGGAAAAGATTGTTCCCTGCAACCAATCAAACACACACATTTCTAATTAACGCATGACGGAAAACCTCCGCAGCTGATTGACTGGTGACGTGTACATACAGGTGCAACAGCGTTGACTCGGACTCCTGAGGCTGCCCACTCGATGGCCAGAGTCTTGGTTAAGTTATCCACTGCTGCCCGGGCTGCTCCTGTGTGGCTGTCGGGAAGAGAAGACTCAGAGTTGCAGTAAAATGTGCGCAGCTTTGTAGACGAACCAGGAAAGAGGCGGCTCTTACGCCATGCCGGGGAAGCCTTTCCACATGTCGGCAATTATACTGTTTTTATACTGATAGTATATAGTATATAGTATACTGTTTTTATACTGATAGTATATAGTATATAGTATACTATTTTTATACTGATAGTATATAGTATAGATTATACTGTTTTTATACAGATAGTATATAGTATAGAGTATACTGTTTTTATACTGATAGTATATAGCATAGATTATACTGTTTTTATACTGATAGTATATAGTATATAGTATACTGTTTTTATACTGATAGTATATAGTGTAGAGTATACTGTTTTATACTGATAGTATATAGTATAGAGTAAACTATTTTTATACTGATAGTATATAGCATAGAGTAAACTGTTTTTATACTTATAGTATATAGTATGCTTAATGCTTCCCAGCAGCTGTGGTAATACAACATTATAGCGACTTTTGATTGTTGTAAATCATGTTTATGTGTTACCTTACGAAGCCCCTGAAGGGTCCGTATGAACTCTGCGCCCCATTTCGGGCTTTCTTGTAAAAGAGTTCACGTGGTTGAATTCAGGTTAAACAAAACAAACTAAAAGCCTCAATTCGCAGGTATTATTTTCTTCCACCTGTTGTGTGACTCCGTCTTATTGTCTTAACTCCTTACGGTTTTGAGCAAGTCTTTTTTTTTCATAACAGTAAATACAATATTCGCTGCCTGCTCTTCGGGTTTTCTTTGCATCTGGTAGTTTGCAGTAATTTATCAGGTTTTCTCCCCCAGTTTTACCTCTCAGTGGAGAATAATGGGATTAATAAAGTGCACATAAACGCTGTGTCTGCAAAATCCCTGACATTTTGTGGTGGAAATTCTTGGCGGGCCTAGATGCTCTGGTCCCTTCACATTATTTGCAGTCATCGTAATCATACGCAGAGTCTTTGAAGTCTGATGCAATGTAAGTTTATTGAAAATCAAGGTCTCAATAAGCCGAGTGTTCTCGCGAGGCAGAAGTACCAAGAACTTCTTTTTAAGCTGGTTAAGTTCTTGACTTTATCGTTGGGGGTTCCACATCTGCTGTCGTGTCATGTGTCCTGACACAATGGGTTTGATCTAACATTCACAGTCCTGAGACCACCTGACATTCAGGAAGCAACATGTACGAAGATTTTCTGCTATCTAACGCTGTCTCATGATTAATACACAGTCCAGCTATTCTAAGTTGATACACGTTGTACTCTTAATGTTGCACAAATAAATACTCTTATTGATTAAGCATTCAAAATTAAGATTCATACAACAACTCATGTGGTGAGTCCAAAAACATCCACCACCTTTACCTCCATTGACCTTTTCCCCACTTTTAACAGTGACGATGCATTTTCTTTTATGTGTGAAAGACAATAACTTGAATTACACACTAAACCACCGGCGGTCTCAGGCTGCCAGCCAGTGAGGACTGATACAAACTGAGTGCGGACTTTGAACACACACAACCCTGCTAATTCATAGAGGAATTTCAACAACCCAAACAGAGGAGCCTGAACGGAGTGAATGGTCACAGGAGCATTCAAAGAACGGAGAAAGAGGGCGGTTTTTTGTCTACTTTTTACTTCCCTTTACTCTGCTGTTATCTCTGTGCTGGATTCAGTTAGCTGCTGATACATAGGAAGAGAGAACAATGAGGAAAGCAGCGGTATTTGTATTGTTGCTGCTAAATGTGGCGATGAAGGTGAACGGGGCTGCAGACACGATGAGGAGATCTGTGGCAGAAGACGCCGGACCAGAGGAGGTGAAGACGAAAGAGGCTGAAGCCACTGGTACCATTCCTGCAAGTAGAACCGGTTCTTCAGCTTTTTTAGGCAACCTGCTGGTGGTGCCCATGGATGGGAGTCACTGGGTGGGTATAAAAGCCATTGCCCAAGAAATGGGTCGCCGTGGACACAGGGTTACCGTGGTAATGCCAGAGATCAGCATACGGATGGGTCCGGGGAAACACTACGACACCTTGACCTATCCGGTTCCTTATGACCAGGCTTATATCGACTCTGTATTGTCCACACACAAGGACATACTGGACAAATCTGCACAACCTTTCCTGGGCAAAGTAATGGCTCGATTCTCGCAGTTAAAGAAGATCACAGGCATAATTCACACCACTGCAGAGAGTATACTGTTCAACGACAGTGTCATATCACATCTGGCACAGCAGGTGAGTTCAAATACAGATGCTGTAAAATAGAATACAATTCAATTGCTCAATTCAAACATTGCAAATAATACTACATCTGTAAGGCCTCTTGTTGAGACGGTGTCAGCGTGGCGGAGATTGAACTACTTTTTGGAGATTGTGCTGCACTGGATTGCATTAGACTGTGAAGGGTTCATGTTATTGTGTTGAAGTTGGGACAGTGTTTGAAGAAGCATGCACATCCCTTATTTAGGTAAAATACTAATATAATCATGTGAAATGATGTTATTACAAGCAAAAGTCCTGCATCAAAATTTCACTCGAATAAAACTATTATCATCTAAAGTTAAAGTATAAAAAGAAAAAGTTCTCATTCAACAGAAAAATATGATAATATGGTGATTATTATTAATAATATTATTATTATCATATTGTGAATACTGTTGCATCATTGTGACATATCCCTTTACTGTTGCAGGAGGCTGAAGTGGAGCCAGTTTCAATGGCTTTATTTAGGTACTTAAATGAAGTGTTTATTAATGTCAGGGTCAGGCCCTTCAATTGTGTCTGAAGATAAATCTGGAGGATCATGAGATAATTAATGAGGCTGGAAAATAAATAAATTAGATTCTGGTACAAAAATTTAGTTTTTCTTTGCTTTTTCTGTGAAATACTGGATAATTGGACCTTTAACACTTATTAAAATAAAACAAAAGGTACCTCAAAATTGTACAGTACAGTACAGCTCTTCAATAAATGCACTTTAGTCACAAAGGGACTGAGGAAATGTGAGAAGGAATAATAAAAAGAGTGAACTCTGTGCCATTGACATGCTGTTCTTCTGGTGTGTCATGTGAGTCCATGACTCTATGTGTAGGAGAAGATACAGAGACTTCTTAATTGCTGCTTAATTGCTGTTGGAAGTTTTTCTTCTTTCTTCTGGTGACCCTGCTCACTGTTTCACTTCGTAGGGCTTCGATGCCGTCCTGACAGACCCCATGGTGCCGACAGGCTCATTAATAGCTCGGAAATTAGGTGAGTTTCCCTACACTTGGATTATCTGTGTTTGTGCGTTTTTACGGTCTCTCACCAGTCTGTGCTGAACTCCTTCCAGGTCTCCCGACCATTAACCTGCTGAGAGGTATCCCGTGTGGCTTGGATATGAGTTCTGCAGGCTGCCCGTCCCCGCCCTCCTACGTGCCTCGCTTTTTCACCGGATACACAGATAAGATGAACTTCAAGGAGAGACTGATCAACACTTTGGTGAGCACATAGAGACGCACAGGAGCGAGGACATGCTGCTCAGTTTTTCTTACATTAAATAAACTCTGCTGTTTCATAGGTGACCATTTAATTTGGTAAACTAATGCAGCCCCCGCAGATTGTGCAACTCAAGTCACTCTAACATATCTTCCCTGTCTACAGTAATTGTTCTATTACGCACGTCTTAGTAATAAGGCAAAAATATAATTGTAAAACATGTTATGGTTATGTAGTTCGACCAATTAGGACCCTTCAAATTTGTCTCCCTACTTTATCGCACGTTCTGGATTATGCAGGTCATGGCGTCTCAAATTTACAGCTTAAATTTTAGTGCAGTTAAAATTTACCTTACTTAACATAAACTTTTTTTCCTGACCTACAGGTGGCTTTACTGGAGCCGTTGTTCTGCAGAGTGCTATATTGGCACTTTGACCACATAGCCTATCGGTTCCTGGGAGAGGAGGTGAGCGTGGCTGAAGTGCTGTCAGACTCTGCTATCTGGCTGCTGAGGTAACGAGAACAAAGGCAACTTAGGGTTATTTGGGAGAAGAATAGCTGCACCAATATAGTCATATGCAGAAGCACTAATTTAAATACTGATCCACTAATAGTTTTCTTGACTTTCCTGTTGCTATGACAATTATCAACTAAATCACACTGAAATAAAAAATGTCTTTAAATTCTCCATCTCTTGCGATTCTGTGTTTAACCAGGATGGACTTCATGCTGGAGTTACCACGTCCCCTCATGCCAAATGTCATACTAGTTGGTGGAATCAACTGCAATGTGAGAAATCCTCTGCCTGAAGTAAGAACTATGTATTTTAGATTACAATTAAGATTCATCATGTAGTTGTTGTTGTTTTTTTACCTCCTGCTCATTTAGCAACACTGATTGTGAAGCAGAAAGACTGAGAGATGAATAGAAAGAAAGTGAGGAATACAAAGAAAGTGTTGTGCTCACACTTTTGCAGGATCTGGAGTCATGGGTGTCAGGAGAGCATGGCTTCGTGGTGTTCACTCTGGGCTCCATGGCGTCAGATCTGCCTGACGAGATCGCCTCTGTCTTCCTCGAAGCCTTCAGACAGATTCCACAGAAGGCACGGGAACATTTATCAACATCTGTTATATTAGAAATCAATGCAACAATCAAAACTTCTGTAATTTCTACTTCGACAGGTGATCTGGAGGTTCACCGGGCAGCTTCCTGACAACGTCCCAGAAAATGTGAAGGTGATGAAATGGGTGCCTCAGAACGACCTGCTGGGTGCGTGACACCACGTCGACACATCCTGAAATGTGACCCACGATTCTCCGAGCCGACGGGTGATGCGTCGCATATGATAACGTCTGATGTCTCTGCACGTGTTGTGTGTTAGCCCATCCAGGAGTTCGTGTTTTCATCACTCACGCCGGCTCACACGGTCTGTTTGAGGGCCTGTGTCACGCTGTTCCCATGCTGATGGTGCCGCTGAGCGGGGACCAGCCTGACAACGCCAAGAAGATGGCGAGCAGAGAAGCGGGAATCGTCTTGGATATTACTTTTATCACCACGGAAAGTCTTCTTCAAGGACTGAATCAGCTCATCAATGACACCAGGTGAGGCGGTCAGACCGTCGCTCAAACTGTGACCTTTGTGGATTTCATTTTCACGCCATCTACCTCACTTCATTGTTGTACTCTTCAACCCCTCCTACCTGTGTGTGTGTGTGTGTGTGTGTGTGTGTGTGTGTGTGTGTGTGTGTGTGTGTGTGTGTGTGTGTGTGTGTGTGTCCAGCTATAAAGAGAACATGCAGAAGCTGTCAGCTCTTCATAACGACCGGCCGGTGGACCCGCTCGAGCTCTCCGTGTACTGGACAGAATTTGTGATGCGACATAAAGGGGCGACGCATCTCAGAGCTGCTGTCCATGACCTCAACTGGATCCAGTACTTCTGCCTGGATGTGATAGCAGTACTGGCTGCTGTAGCGTTGGTTTTTGTCATACTGACAATAAAATGTATGAAACTATGCTACCGGAAACTGAGCGGGAAGAGGAAGCAGGAGTAAGAGGATTATGGAAATGCTTCTTTGGTTTTTTCTTTTAAGGGAAATTTTAAGAAATACATAATTATCAGTCAAAACCTAATTGCAAGTGTGTGAAGTTATATTACAAAACAGCCTTAAGAAGACCAAGTAAAGTCATGTGGTGATCAAAAAGACATTTAATAAACAGAAAATACAGAATATGATGAGACTCCATCAGGTAGGTTTTGGGTTTGAGGGACCATAATGAGCATTAGTGGCCGCCCTTCTTTGGGGGGAACATGGTGTACTCGACAGCCAGAGCAACAGTGAAAGCAGCAAAGCCCCACTTGAATCCCCTCAGCAGAACCTCTGACAGAGTCACCGCACGAGCGAAGCCGCCCGAGTACCTCCACGCCTCATGTTTAAAGGACACATAAAAGGCACATATTAGAGGCTAGCCGAGAACACGTTAAACAATAACGCTTTAATCTCAAACACAGAAACAATTGGATCATTTTCACCTCCTAAGAAATTTTGGAAAAACTTGTGGAGGTGGATGTTCTGAATGTCTATTTAACATCTGTGCTCGTGGAAATCAATATTGTTAAAAATAGTTTTTGCTGCTTCACTGGAGTTCCTGCTTCAAAACATGGCACTATGATTACATTTTCACAGGAAAGCTTAATGACTCGTTTTACTGAACAAAATGCGAAACAACACTGAATTACAACCTACTTGTGAGGCGGTTAATACCTCGTATGTTAAGTCCTGTAAGTGAATTGTTGACCCACTGAGCCATCATGCAAGTTGTGGTGTGAATATATACGATTCAACAAATGCTTTTACAATGTCTGCATTATTACATCTATGTTGTTGTTACTAAACAATAAAACAAAGTTGTTGCTGTAATATTGAGTCAGCTAAAGCTCCCTGGTGTTCAGGCTTATAGACAATTTACTTTTATACGATCTCGATATAGTATCATGATTGACATGGTGTTTATAGTTCCACTGCATCTATAGAGAATTATTGTACTTTCTACTCCACGACATTTATTTGAAGCGTTGGTTAAGATAAATATTTGATCAAATGGATGATGTTAAAAATGTTTTAAAATCCGACTCATTGTTAGAAATTAAATCAGTGGTTACTTACTCTGATGCTTGAGGACTAATCACTGTAGGAAATAAAGGGGGCACAGGGAAAAGCTACCCAAAGAAATCTCAGAATGGCCCTAAAAACTGTGATCGACCGGCAAAAACTGCCCCCAAGATTGTTTAAATGTATTTATATTTACAAGTTTAAGCTACGATCCTTAATCCTACACTGAGCCAGGATTTTATTCACTTTGATTTCCGGCTCGAATACACACTCACATTAACAGTGGTGTTGAGACCAGGAAACCCTGCCCCTGCAGTGATGATGATGATGATGATCGCTGTCTATTAACTCGTATTGCACATATAAGAAGCCTATGAAGAGCTGACTAACTAGTCAGAAGAGTCTCCTGCTTTCTCTCACACATACAGGTCGTATTTTACACACGGAAAGATGATTGTACATTTTTCTTTGCTTTTTATTTTCTTAAAAAAAACTCTTTTCACAAGAAGAAAACCTCAGGAAGTAGGAAAGAAAACGTCCTTTTAACCAGAAAAACCTCTGACTGCAGGATGGAAAACCTCCCTTACAACGGAAAGAAACCGCTGGCAGCAGGAAGGTAAAACTCCCATTTGACATGAAGAAAACTTCCAACAGCAGGAAGGAAAAAAAACCTCCTTTTAACAGGAAGAAAACCTCAGAAAGCAGGAAGGAAAAACTACATTTTGACAGCGGGAAGGAAAACCTTCTTTATAACAAAAGAAAACCTCAGACAGTGGTACGGTAAAACTCCCGTTTAACAAGAAGAAAACTTCCAACAGCAGGAAGAAGAAAAAAACCCTCCTTTTAACGGGAAGAAAACCTTTCAAAAGAAACCAGACTAAGAGTTGGACCTTGACTGTTTGGGGTTTGGGGAGAGCAGAGAGAAAAAAGAACAGCATAGAGATAAAATACAATAAATAAAATAAAAAAAACGTTGGTTAGCTTGGTGGGGCCAGTAACTATTTACAATGAGAAGAATAATATTAGTGCGATCAAATATTCGTCTCTGCCTTTGCCGGGTGCTGCTAACCAGGTACAAACCTCTTCTGGCACTCCCAGTCTCTTTGCAGGACTGAATGGAACAGACATCTTGAAAAGGTGCGGTCCGAGCTCCTTATAGTTCTCCATGGCAGTCTTGGAAAAGATTGTTCCCTGCAACCAATCAAACACACACATTTCTAATTAACGCATGACGGAAAACCTCCGCAGCTGATTGACTGGTGACGTGTACATACAGGTGCAACAGCGTTGACTCGGACTCCTGAGGCTGCCCACTCGATGGCCAGAGTCTTGGTTAAGTTATCCACTGCTGCCCGGGCTGCTCCTGTGTGGCTGTCGGGAAGAGAAGACTCAGAGTTGCAGTAAAATGTGCGCAGCTTTGTAGACGAACCAGGAAAGAGGCGGCTCTTACGCCATGCCGGGGAAGCCTTTCCACATGTCGGCAATTATACTGTTTTTATACTGATAGTATATAGTATATAGTATATAGTATACTGTTTTTATACTGATAGTATATAGTATAGATTATACTGTTTTTATACAGATAGTATATAGTATAGATTATACTGTTTTTATACAGATAGTATACAGTATAGATTATACTGTTTTTATACAGATAGTATATAGCAAGGAGTAAACTGTTTTTATACTGATAGTATATAGTATAGATTATACTGTTTTTATACAGATAGTATATAGTATAGAGTATACTGTTTTTATACTGATAGTATATAGTATATAGTATACTGTTTTTATACTGATAGTATATAGTATAGATTATACTGTTTTTATACAGATAGTATATAGTATAGAGTATACTGTTTTTATACTGACAGTATATGGTATAGATTATACTGTTTTTATACAGATAGTATATAGCAAGGAGTAAACTGTTTTTATACTGATAGTATGTAGTATAGAGTATAGAGTATACTGTTTTTATACTGATAGTATATAGTATAGAGTAAACTGTTTTTATACTGATAGTATATAGTATAGAGTAAACTGTTTTTATACTGATAGTATATAGTATAGATTATACTGTTTTTATACAGATAGTATATAGTATAGAGTATACTGTTTTTATACTGATAGTATATAGCATAGATTATACTGTTTTTATACAGATAGTATATAGTATATAGTATACTGTTTTTATACTGATAGTATATAGTGTAGAGTATACTGTTTTATACTGATAGTATATAGTATAGAGTAAACTATTTTTATACTGATAGTATATAGCATAGAGTAAACTGTTTTTATACTTATAGTATATAGTATGCTTAATGCTTCCCAGCAGCTGTGGTAATACAACATTATAGCGACTTTTGATTGTTGTAAATCATGTTTATGTGTTACCTTACGGAGCCCCTGAAGGGTCCGTATGAACTCTGCGCCCCATTTCGGGCTTTCTTGTAAAAGAGTTCACGTGGTTGAATTCAGGTTAAACAAAACAAACTAAAAGCCTCAATTCGCAGGTATTATTTTCTTCCACCTGTTGTGTGACTCCGTCTTATTGTCTTAACTCCTTACGGTTTTGAGCAAGTCTTTTTTTTTCATAACAGTAAATACAATATTCGCTGCCTGCTCTTCGGGTTTTCTTTGCATCTGGTAGTTTGCAGTAATTTATCAGGTTTTCTCCCCCAGTTTTACCTCTCAGTGGAGAATAATGGGATTAATAAAGTGCACATAAACGCTGTGTCTGCAAAATCCCTGACATTTTGTGGTGGAAATTCTTGGCGGGCCTAGATGCTCTGGTCCCTTCACATTATTTGCAGTCATCGTAATCATACGCAGAGTCTTTGAAGTCTGATGCAATGTAGGTTTATTGAAAATCAAGGTCTCAATAAGCCGAGTGTTCTCGCGAGGCAGAAGTACCAAGAACTTCTTTTTAAGCTGGTTAAGTTCTTGACTTTATCGTTGGGGGTTCCACATCTGCTGTCGTGTCATGTGTCCTGACACAATGGGTTTGATCTAACATTCACAGTCCTGAGACCACCTGACATTCAGGAAGCAACATGTATGAAGATTTTCTGCTATCTAACGCTGTCTCATGATTAATACACAGTCCAGCTATTCTAAGTTGATACACGTTGTACTCTTAATGTTGCACAAATAAATACTCTTATTGATTAAGCATTCAAAATTAAGATTCATACAACAACTCATGTGGTGAGTCCAAAAACATCCACCACCTTTACCTCCATTGACCTTTTCCCCACTTTTAACAGTGACGATGCATTTTCTTTTATGTGTGAAAGACAATAACTTGAATTACACACTAAACCACCGGCGGTCTCAGGCTGCCAGCCAGTGAGGACTGATACAAACTGGTTGCGGACTTTGAACACACACAACCCTGCTAATTCATAGAGGAATTTCAACAACCCAAACAGAGGAGCCTGAACGGAGTGAACGGTCACAGGAGCATTCAAAGAACGGAGAAAGAGGGCGGTTTTTTTGTCTACTTTTTACTTCCCTTTACTCTGCTGTTATCTCTGTGCTGGATTCAGTTAGCTGCTGATACATAGGAAGAGAGAACAATGAGGAAAGCAGCGGTGTTTGTATTGTTGCTGCTAAATGTGGCGATGAAGGTGAACGGGGCTGCAGACACGATGAGGGGATCTGTGGCAGAAGACGCCGGACCAGAGGAGGTGAAGACGAAAGAGGCTGAAGCCACTGGTACCATTCCTGCAAGTAGAACCGGTTCTTCAGCTTTTTTAGGCAACCTGCTGGTGGTGCCCATGGATGGGAGTCACTGGGTGGGTATAAAAGCCATTGCCCAAGAAATGGGTCGCCGTGGACACAGGGTTACCGTGGTAATACCAGAGATCAGCATGCGGATGGGTCCGGGGAAACACTACGACACCTTGACCTATCCGGTTCCTTATGACCAGGCTTATATCGACTCTGTATTGTCCACAATCAAGGACATACTGGACAAATCTGCACAACCTTTCCTGAGCAAAGTAATGACTCGATTCTCGCAGTTAAAGAAGATCACAGGCATAATTCACACCACTGCAGAGAGTATACTGTTCAACGACAGTGCCATATCACATCTGGCACAGCAGGTGAGTTCAAATACAGATGCTGTAAAATAGAATACAATTCAATTGCCCAATTCAAACATTGCAAATAATACTACATCTTTAAGGCCTCTTGTTGAGACGGTGTCAGCGTGGCGGAGATTGAACTACTTTTTGGAGATTGTGCTGCACTGGATTGCATTAGACTGTGAAGGGTTCAGGTTATTGTGTTGAAGTTGGGACAGTGTTTGAAGAAGCATGCACATGCCTTACTTAGGTAAAATACTAATATAATCATGTGAAATGATGTTATTACAAGCAAAAGTCCTACATCAAAATTTCACTTGAATAAAACTATTATCATCTAAAGTTAAAGTATAAAAAGAAAAAGTTCTCATTCAACAGAAAAATATGATAATATGGTGATTATTATTAATAATATTATTATTATCATATTGTGAATACTGTTGCATCATTGTGACATATCCCTTTACTGTTGCAGGAGGCTGAAGTGGAGCCAGTTTCAATGGCTTTATTTAGGTACTTAAATGAAGTGTTTATTAATGTCAGGGTCAGGCCCTTCAATTGTGTCTGAAGATAAATCTGGAGGATCATGAGATAATTAATGAGGCTGGAAAAGAAATAAATTAGATTCTGGTACAAAAATTTATTTTTGCTTTGCTTTTTCTGTGAAATACTGGATAATTGGACCTTTAATACTTATTAAAATAAAACAAAAGGTACCTCAAAATTGTACAGTACAGTACAGTTCTTCAATAAATGCACTTTAGTCACAAAGGGACTGAGGAAGTGTGAGAAGGAATAATAAAAAGAGTGAACTCTGTGCCATTGACATGCTGTTCTTCTGGTGTGTCATGTGAGTCCAGATAGGAGAAGATACAGAGACTTCTTAATTGCTGCTTAATTTCTGTTGGAAGTTTTTCTTCTTTCTTCTGGAGACCCTGCTCACTGTTTCACTTCGTAGGGCTTCGATGCCGTCCTGACAGACCCCATGGTGCCGACAGGCTCATTAATAGCTCGGAAATTAGGTGAGTTTCCCTACACTTGGATTATCTGTGTTTGTGCGTTTTTACGGTCTCTCACCAGTCTGTGCTGAACTCCTTCCAGGTCTCCCGACCATTAACCTGCTGAGAGGTATCCCGTGTGGCTTGGAAATGAGTTCTGCAGGCTGCCCGTCCCCGCCCTCCTACGTGCCTCGCTTTTTCACCGGATACACAGATAAGATGAACTTCAAGGAGAGACTGATCAACACTTTGGTGAGCACATAGAGACGCACAGGAGCGAGGACATGCTGCTCAGTTTTTCTTACATTAAATAAACTCTGCTGTTTCATAGGTGACCATTTAATTTGGTAAACTAATGCAGCCCCCGCAGATTGTGCAACTCAAGTCACTCTAACATATCTTCCCTGTCTACAGTAATTGTTCTATTACGCACGTCTTAGTAATAAGGCAAAAATATAATTGTAAAACGTGTTATGGTTATGTAGTTCGACCAATTAGGACCCTTCAAATTTGTCTCCCTACTTTATCGCACGTTCTGGATTATGCAGGTCATGGCGTCTCAAATTTACAACTTAAATTTTAGTGCAGTTAAAATTTACCTTACTTAACATAAACTTTTTTTCCTGACCTACAGGTGGCTTTACTGGAGCCGTTGTTCTGCAGAGTGCTATATTGGCACTTTGACCACATAGCCTATCGGTTCCTGGGAGAGGAGGTGAGCGTGGCTGAAGTGCTGTCAGACTCTGCTATCTGGCTGCTGAGGTAACGAGAACAAAGGCAACTTTGGGTTATTTGGGAGAAGAATAGCTGCACCAATATAGTCATATGCAGAAGCACTAATTTAAATACTGATCCACCAATAGTTTTCTTGACTTTCCTGTTGCTGTGACAATTATCGACTAAATCACACTGAAATAAAAAATGTCTTTAAATTCTCCATCTCTTGTGATTCTGTTTAACCAGGATGGACTTCATGCTGGATTTACCACGTCCCCTCATGCCGAATGTCATACTAGTTGGTGGAATCAACTGCAATGTGAGAAATCCTCTGCCTGAAGTAAGAACTATGTATTTTAGATTACAATTAAGATTCATCATGTAGTTGTTGTTGTTTTTTTACCTCCTGCTCATTTAGCAACACTGATTGTGAAGCAGAAAGACTGAGAGATGAATAGAAAGGAAGTGAGGAATACAAAGAAAGTGTTGTGCTCACACTTTTGCAGGATCTGGAGTCGTGGGTGTCAGGAGAGCATGGCTTCGTGGTGTTCACTCTGGGCTCCATGGCGTCAGATATGCCTGAAAAGATCACCTCTGTCTTCCTCGAAGCCTTCAGACAGATTCCACAGAAGGCACGGGAACATTTATCAACATCTGTTATATTAGAAATCAATGCAACAATCAAAACTTCTGTAATTTCTACTTCGACAGGTGATCTGGAGGTTCACCGGGCAGCTTCCTGACAACGTCCCAGAAAATGTGAAGGTGATGAAATGGGTGCCTCAGAACGACCTGCTGGGTGCGTGACACCACGTCGACACATCCTGAAATGTGACCCACGATTCTCCGAGCCGACGGGTGATGCGTCGCATATGATAACGTCTGATGTCTCTGCACGTGTTGTGTGTTAGCCCATCCAGGAGTTCGTGTTTTCATCACTCACGCCGGCTCACACGGTCTGTTTGAGGGCCTGTGTCACGCTGTTCCCATGCTGATGGTGCCGCTGGGCGGGGACCAGCCTGACAACGCCAAGAAGATGGCGAGCAGAGAAGCGGGAATCGTCTTGGATATTACTTTTATCACCACGGAAAGTCTTCTTCAAGGACTGAATCAGCTCATCAATGACACCAGGTGAGGCGGTCAGACCGTCGCTCAAACTGTGACCTTTGTGGATTTCATTTTCACGCCATCTACCTCACTTCATTGTTGTACTCTTCAACCCCTCCTACCTATGTGTGTGTGTGTGTGTGTGTGTGTGTGTGTGTGTGTGTGTGTGTGTGTGTGTGTGTGTGTGTCCAGCTATAAAGAGAACATGCAGAAGCTGTCAGCTCTTCATAACGACCGGCCGGTGGACCCGCTTGAGCTCTCCGTGTACTGGACAGAATTTGTGATGCGACATAAAGGGGCGACGCATCTCAGAGCTGCTGTCCATGACCTCAACTGGATCCAGTACTTCTGTCTGGATGTGATAGCAGTACTGGCTGCTGTAGCGTTGATTTTTGTCATACTGACAACAAAATGTATGAAACTATGCTACCGGAAACTGAGCGGGAAGAGGAAGCAGGAGTAAGAGGATTATGGAAATGCTTCTTTGGTTTTTTCTTTTAAGGGAAATTTTAAGAAATACATAATTATCAGTCAAAACCTAATTGCAAGTGTGTGAAGTTATATTACAAAACAGCCTTAAGAAGACCAAGTAAAGCCATGTGGTGATCAAAAAGACATTTAATAAACAGAAAATACAGAATATGATGAGACTCCATCAGGTAGGTTTTGGGTTTGAGGGACCATAATGAGCATTAGTGGCCGCCCTTCTTTGGGGGGAACATGGTGTACTCGACAGCCAGAGCAACAGTGAAAGCAGCAAAGCCCCACTTGAATCCCCTCAGCAGAACCTCTGACAGAGTCACCGCACGAGCGAAGCCGCCCGAGTACCTCCACGCCTCGTTTCTGCAGAGAGAAAGGGAGAGCAACAGGAGACGAGGACGGGCGGCAGTGTCAGTGATCGTCACGGATACAAACATGTCTGATGTATCTCCTGGAGGTACCGGTACTCACCGTGCCCAGGGGTCCTTGAGGCCCCTGGCTGCGAGCCTCTGCTGCGTGAACTCCAGTGGGGTTCCTTCTGTCTTCCACTGTCTCCAGTCGGGCATTGACATTTTGCTGTGGCCGTGGTCACCTCCCATCCTGAACACACGCAGATACAGGCGAGTTAGCAGAGGCCTTTATTGCTCATCAACCTTCAGCTCTCTGGGAGAACAGAAAATCGTGTTTTGTTGCATTTGCAGTCATTAGCATCAGAAAAAAGCCACAAATTCATTCGTCGTGTACATTTTAATCAACTAGAAAGCCTTTTTAAATTCAGGCAAAAAAGACTTTCCCCATTATAATATAGAAAATATATATGTTTTTAAATCTCTAGCTGCGTTTGTATACCTGAACCACAACAAATATTATAATCAGAAAACAACTACCTCATCTTTGGTTTCCGTCAACCAGAAGTGAATGTCTGAAAACTTTTATTTTACTGTACAACAGAGGAACTATTTTCTTGTTTAAATCGACAGGTTAGTGTGTCTCCTGCTCCATTTGAAAAACATTTGGACCAAAGCTGATGTAATCATCATCATGCAAAAATGCTCATATATTTAAAGGACACATAAAAGGCACATATTAGAGGCTAGCCGAGAACACGTTAAACAATAACGCTTTAATCTCAAACACAGAAACAATTGGATCATTTTCACCTCCTAAGAAATTTTGGAAAAACTTGTGGAGGTGGATGTTCTGAACGTCTATTTAACATCTGTGCTCGTGGAAATCAATATTGTTAAAAATAGTTTTTGCTGCTTCACTGGAGTTCCTGCTTCAAAACATGGCACTATGATTACATTTTCACAGGAAAGCTTAATGACTCGTTTTACTGAACAAAATGCGAAACAACACTGAATTACAACCTACCACAACACTGTGATATAATCCTGGGATTCACGTATTTAAAAAAAAAAAATTTGTGTCATGTTTACGTATTTACATGATGCGTCTTTTATCACTGTTGAGACTTAAGGGATTCAAATTAGCTGTTTAGCCGACTCTGGCAAAATTATACAAATATTTTTGTGTGAAGGTTCTCTGTCATCCAGGTCGGGGGATTTCTAAGTTTTACTCAAAGAGGACTGAACTTCAGTTTCTTAAAGATGTTTTACGTGTCATTCAGAGGGTTTCTTCAGTTGTGGCCGGTGGGGAGTCCCAGGCTTTTAACTTCTTGTGAGGCGGTTAATACCTCGTATGTTAAGTCCTGTAAGTGAATTGTTGACCCACTGAGCCATCATGCAAGTTGTGGTGTGAATATATACGATTCAACAAATGCTTTTACAATGTCTGCATTATTACATCTATGTTGTTGTTACTAAACAATAAAACAAAGTTGTTGCTGTAATATTGAGTCAGCTAAAGCTCCCTGGTGTTCAGGCTTATAGACAATTTACTTTTATACGATCTCGGTATAGTATCATGATTGACATGGTGTTTATAGTTCCACTGCATCTATAGAGAATTATTGTACTTTCTACTCCACGACATTTATTTGAAGCGTTGGTTAAGATAAATATTTGATCAAATGGATGATGTTAACAATGTTTTAAAATCCGACTCATTGTTAGAAATTAAATCAGTGGTTACTTACTCTGATGCTTGAGGACTAATCACTGCAGGAAATAAAGGGGGCACAGGGAAAAGCTACCCAAAGAAATCTCAGAATGGCCCTAAAAACTGTGATCGACCGGCAAAAACTGCCCCCAAGATTGTTTAAATGTATTTATATTTACAAGTTTAAGCTACGATCCTTAATCCTACACTGAGCCAGGATTTTATTCACTTTGATTTCCGGCTCGAATACACACTCACATTAACAGTGGTGTTGAGACCAGGAAACCCTGCCCCTGCAGTGATGATGATGATGATGATCGCTGTCTATTAACTCGTATTGCACATATAAGAAGCCTATGAAGAGCTGACTAACTAGTCAGAAGAGTCTCCTGCTTTCTCTCACACATACAGGTCGTATTTTACACACGGAAAGATGATTGTACACTTTTCTTTTCTTCTTTCTGCATTTGGTGATTACTGCATGCATTTTAATCTGCACTCATTCCACATTGAAAACATAAAGCATCACTGATATTATTGTTTTTTTTGTTTTGTTTTTAAACTGCACTCAACGTTTTGCAAAGTGGGCACACACACACATATATATATATATTTTATTTCCTACACTGCTATTAAATAAACTAATCCCATCATATATTACAATACATCAGTCAGAGGGTTAAAACCATCACTTTTATTTAAATATCATCCCGTTGATAGATTAAGAAAAATGTTTTAAAAGACCAAAACACGTCGATGAAGGCGGACAGCTGGTTTTTAGTAGCTGACGACGTCATCTTGTTTCCTAAATAAAACCGCAGCACTTGATTCAAGACTCGCTTTTCCTCCCGCATCCTCTTCTAAACATTTCACTTTATCAGAGTTGTTCATAAAATGTGAGACAAATGTAATGAAGACGACGGACGGTACCTGAATGGTTTGTTGTGACCTCTGCTGCTGGACGAAACGTTGCGACAATCAATGTTAGTTTACGACAAAACTAGGGAAAGTCGTTCAGGACAAAAGACCTAAGCGGCGATCCGTACAGGAAAAGGCGATTGAGCTTTTACAAATAGCACATACAAATGAGACTATAACACCACAACAACTACACGTTTATTAATTATTCATTGATTTAAACTTCTACTATAAACACTCCTATCTTAAAATACATCATTATTATTATTATATTACAGTTATTCCAATTCCATTTATGTACTCTTCAAACTATTTCTATTAAATACTTTCTCTTGATCAACATCACAAGGGATAAATAAATTCTGATTTAAGTAAAACACTTATTTTAATCTATCAAACTTCTTATAATGGGCTATTTTAAAGAGACGTTCTTTATGCACAAACTTACATTTAATGACAAAAACATTGTCCTTTAACACTGAAGTAAAACTTATTAATGATGCGTTATACAAACACGTTTAAGTACATGTACAATTAATGTGTATTATCAAGGTAAGGCGTCTGTTAAATTTTTAGATTTTCTTAACGATCATCTGTGATTTAAAAAAAGGATTACATGATCAGGCACCTGCGGGACAAAGTGTTGTTGTGTCGCCCCCTCTCACCTCGATGCTCTCACCACTGCAGCAGCGTGGACCCAGGTTAAACCAAAAGGGGTGTTTATTTTGAAATTGCAGCACCTGACTATGAAACAATCAATTGAAAACACTGCATCGCCATTTTCTATCATTTATTTGCATTTGTTCTTTTTCATTTATATTTCGCAGTTGTCTCCTTTACCTACACTTGTGGAGAAGTTATGCTAAAAAGTGCCGTCTTTTCTTATGAACTTACTAACACAGGCGTTGGAGGACATATTCTGTACATTCAGCTGCTTATGTTACAAATCATTATCCAGTTACATACAATTATGTACACAAGTTTCACATTGAATCACACACTACAAATATACATCTTATAACAAGGCCACCATGGTGTTTTGCTTCTGCGTCAGTGCTTCTGGTGTCTCTGCAGCTCCTCGTCCACGATGCTTTTTGGCCATGTAACAAAAGTTAATCAGAGTTTGCTTTTTGGGTTGAGCAGCTCCTCCAGAGCGTCCAGGTTCTCCCCCTCTGGAGCCTCAGGCCATGTCCTGTGGTCTGGAGACAAACGCACATTAAAACACACAAGAATTGAACAGCGTGTATCTAATTCATACTGTAAAGACTGAAGTGCCCCTGTGTTAGCGAGGGGGACGTACCAGGTATCTCCCACATGGAGTGGTACAGACTTTGTCCTGCATCGACTCTCAGTGTGGCTCCAGAGATGTAGGAGGAAGCAGGAGAGAGCAGGAAACACACTGCTGACGAGATCTGAACAAAGAAACACACACATAAAATAAAAGGCACATTCTCTGTAAATGCCGTTTAATATCACCACATTAAGTAGGAAAGAAAACGTCCTTTTAACCAGAAAAACCTCTGACTGCAGGATGGAAAACCTCCCTTACAACGGAAAGAAACCGCTGGCAGCAGGAAGGTAAAACTCCCATTTAACAAGAAGAAAACTTCCAACAGCAGGAAGGAAAAAAAACTTCCTTTTAACAGGAAGAAAACCTTTCAAAAGAAACCAGACTAAGAGTTGGACCTTGACTGTTTGGGGTTTGGGGAGAGCAGAGAGAAAAAAGAACAGCATAGAGATAAAATACAATAAATACAATACAAAAAAACGTTGGTTAGCTTGGTGGGGCCAGTAACTATTTACAATGAGAAGAATAATATTAGTGCGATCAAATATTCGTCTCTGCCTTTGCCGGGTGCTGCTAACCAGGTACAAACCTCTTCTGGCACTCCCAGTCTCTTTGCAGGACTGAATGGAACAGACATCTTGAAAAGGTGCGGTCCGAGCTCCTTATAGTTCTCCATGGCAGTCTTGGAAAAGATTGTTCCCTGCAACCAACCAAACACACACATTTCTAATTAACGCATGACGGAAAACCTCCGCAGCTGATTGACTGGTGACGTGTACATACAGGTGCAACAGCGTTGACTCGGACTCCTGAGGCTGCCCACTCGATGGCCAGAGTCTTGGTTAAGTTATCCACTGCTGCCCGGGCTGCTCCTGTGTGGCTGTCGGGAAGAGAAGACTCAGAGTTGCAGTAAAATGTGCGCAGCTTTGTAGACGAACCAGGAAAGAGGCGGCTCTTACGCCATGCCGGGGAAGCCTTTCCACATGTCGGCAATGATGTTGACGATAACTCCTCCATGCTGCTTCATCCACGCAGTGTAGACTGAGGAGGAAACAGCAGCAGTCACACTTTAAAATCTTGATCACACACACACACACACACACACACACACACACACACACACACACACACACACACACACACACACACAGAGTACCCTCCTTGCAGCAGTGGAAGGTTCCGGTCAGGTTGGTGTCGATCACGGCCTTCCAGCCTTTGGAGGAAATGTTGTCCGCAGGGCTGCTGAACTGACCTCCTCCGTTGTTCACCAGGAAGTCTATCCGGCCATGTTTCTCCAGCACCGACGCCACGAGAGCTTTCACCTGCCGCACAGGGAATCCAAACACGATCAAATCAGGCCGCTGTGCATCGACAACGGGAACACGCGGCCGATCGATCCCGAGGCGCAGCGTGAGCTCACCTCGTCCTCGCTGCGGATGTTACACGGTAGAGGAGTGACGCTTGCAGGACTGGACGGAGGGATTTTCTGTCTCATCTCCTGAGCTGCTGCCTCCAGCCTTTCTGCCTTCCTGCTGGAGATCACCACATTGCAGCCTGAAGACAAAATACCAAACCATCGTTGCTCGTCAATATGCACTTGAATAAATTCCAGTCATTTTTTTTTTTTTTTTAAAGTTGCACTTTCAACGAGGTCCTCGTCCACGGATCCCGCTGTCACTCAAACAGTGACGCAGTGAGGAGACACTGACGTACTCACACCTTGAAGTTCATCTTGTGTAGTTTTACTTGTTTCTTTTTCAAACATTCACACTCTCCTGTTCAATCTGGAGCCATTTGACCACAGACCTTAAATTTGTTAATAATATTTGCATCTGTTGTCACAGCAACATGAAGCTGTCAGCTCTCAGTCTTATAGTCTTTACATGCATGTCTATAATTTTATTTCTGATCATCTGCATCCGGTCTCAGCTTTGTTTTGTTTTTTTGCTACATGTTCGGTGTTGTGCACACGATAATACTAATTAAATAGGCTGAAAGACTGATTACAAGATTAAGGACATGTGTGACACTAATTATAAAAAAAAAAAAAACCAGTTAGTTTGAAATATTATAACGCTGATATTTCTAATCTTTAGGGATACTCACAAATGTGTGAAGCTCTTTTAGAATCATAAGCAATATTTCACTTGTTCCACACTTTCTTTGCTTCTCTCTGACAGGCAGGTTTAAAGGAGAAAACTGTTTAACGTCATCACTTACTCTGGTAAGTGTACTAAAAAAAATTCATCCTCGACTGCTTGTACTTTTACTAAAGCAGGATTATTCATGCAGGACTTTTACTCGCAATAAGAGTATTTTTACATTGCTGCGTTGATATTTTTACACGAGTAAAGGATCTGAATACTTTTCACACAGTTAAATGTAATTTTGTGATCTATAGAGCAACAACTGTTGATCATCATATTATTATTTGATATAAGTATTAAACATCAGCTCCAGAATAAAGCTGAAACTTATTATGAGTTTCACTGAATTTCCTTGTGAAGCAACAGTTACGACCACCACATACTTCTAGCTGTTACTGAACATTGTGCCTTCAGTTTTAATAATGAGGTCCGACAGTGAAGGCTTGTATCTGTGTCGAAGTTCACTTCAAACAGTCAGCGCTATCAAAACAACAACAACCCCCCCCTCCTCCTCCTCCTCCTCCTCCCGCCGCCCCTCACCCAGCTCCAGCAGCTCGGTGGAGATGGCTTTACCGATCCCGGTCCCTCCGCCCGTCACTACGGCCACTTTGTGGTTGAACAAGCCCGGTCTGAACACACTGGACGCCGCCATGCTTTGCTTCCTGCAGAGTCCCGCACCGTTTACGTGCAGTGTGTGTTGGTGACGCAGCGTGCACAGCGCCCTCTTCTGGAGCTCCCGCCGCAGTGCGCGTTTGTTGTTGCAGCACTGCCATCTGCAGGAACTGTTCCTTTCTAGTTTCTGCTCTCAAGATCACGATCAGCTTTATTGGCCAGGTATGTTACACACACACACACACACACACACACACACACGAGGAATTTGACTCCGGTTGTAACTTGTTCTCTCCGTGCAAAAAAAACCCCAAACAACTAAAACAGGCAGACATAAATCGACATATATACAGCTAGGAAAGAAAGAAACAAATATATACATACATACACCTAAAATACACATAAACTATACTTCCTGATACACTAAATACGGTATAGATATAGTCAAGTTTAATGTTTTATTAGCTAAATTATGGACGCTTCAAATTAAATCTAAGTAATCCTATATTCTAAATTATAAAGGGCTTTATATGTCAATCTCAAAAACAAGGACATTCTCCTTTTTATGACACCGAATTGTTCAGGAGGTAAACAGCTGTTTCAGTAAGTGATAAATTGCATGCTTAATTTCAGAACCAAAAAGCTTTTTTTTACTTTATTAGTATTATTTAGGGTGTAAAAACTCCTGCAGTCTTTAAATTGGTTTCTCCTGTTTATTTTCCTGCAATCCTGCATTTTCTAGGTGTTCCTATTTGTATGTATATCTACAGCAGATGAAACTTATTTGAAATACATATTCATACAATGTTAGACTCTAACCGAGCCAGTTGTTTCCCTGCTCTGATCATTTTAACATGGAAAACACTTTACAAAACATGCAGTTCCCTTGTAGCATTAGTACTATAAACCATCTTCATGTCACATTGTCTGCTCACCACAGAAGACATTAACACTGTGACAATTATCTGCTGTGAAAAATTATACTAAAAAAACTATACTGAAAAATACACATATGCATAAATGACTAATTTGAATTAAGAAGCCTGTGATGGCTTGTTGAACTTTTCAAGAATGAATCATTCTCCTCTGGTTGAAGCAACTTGTTTTAGATGCTTGAAAAATGTAAGTTCACAGATGCGGAGCAACATATTTCTAACACGATTACTTTATTGTTAGTGTGAATATCCATAAATCTGGCAAAAACACTGCAGTCCAGGAGAACTCCTTTCATTATGTCTTGTCACTTTAAACCCAGCACTGCCCTTAATGGTAAAACGTCACAGCGGACTGAGCTCCAGCGAAGCTTCTTGTAGCTTTCATTGTACGGCTGCTTCGGAAACAAAAGACAAACAAAGAACTCCGCTCCAGACCGCTTTATTTTTTGAATGTTGAGGCCAATGTCCAGTTTGGTTAAATTATACAAAACAAAGTCCCAAATCCACCAGTGATCTTGGCGCACCGGCTTACTGGTCCTTCAACTCCTTCAGCCTCCTGATCGCAGACTTGACTGTGACAGCGGATGTTGTGCTGCAAGGGAAGAGAAACATCATGAATAACAGCCAACAAAATGAGTTCCTGAATAATCTGAAGGGGGAATTCAAACATGTAGCTGCTGGATCATGTTTTACATCAACTAAAACCAGCCTCAACAACTGAGAACGGGGGAGAAGGTTTTATCTCAATGCTCTGAGTGGGTTGATCACATTATTGAGTGGTTAGTTAAACACAATGTTAATCACTGCACTGACAGGCTCCAGTCTGGCAGAGAGAGATTGATTTGTTGGTGTAACGAACTTCTATAAACGGGATCAATTACTAATATAAATGATAATCACACTAGTTCTTAAGAGGAAGCCGATAATTTAGTGCACCAACTCAGCGGGGACAATTACTGAAATTTAGATACGTGACGACTGCAAGCGGTGAGCTCAAATCAAAAAGAGCCAAAAACACAGCCCTCAAACCAAAAGTATATATTAAAATACCCACTGTGATGATTTCAATCTGGGTGACAGATGAAAGCTGAAGACAACAACAACAAAAAAGAAACCTACTTGTAAGTCCAAGCACCTCCAGCCACGGTCTTCCTGCAGGACCCACAGTGCCAGATACCAACAGCCCTCCTCTTCATCTTGGTCTGTCCAGACAAATGTAGGTCATTAGAAAGGATCATCCTCACATCACATCTGTGTACTTAAATCCAGGGTGGGCAGCGTGTTTTTTTTGGCATCTTTGGGCAAAAACTCCACAACAAGACTTCTGCACATTTGAATTCAAGTTGTCTTGAGATAAAACTTCTGCAGCTCCTCTGGTCTCGGTATTCAGGCTTCAGAAAATACAGCATTTGATAAAGACTCTTATGGCTCATTTTAAAAAAAAGAGAGCTCCTATTGGCTCTTCCTCAAATGGAGCCGCTCCTGAACATCTTGAGATGTCACATCTGATTCTGTTGCAGAAAATTATTTTATTTTTGTTGCATTTTCCACAACAACAACAACAACAACAACAACCAGGTGATCCTGGAGTCCACTACACACAGCTTCCTGCGAGAAGCTCGTGTTAGTAACGTGGTGCTCCCTCCAGTCGTCCTTACCTTGCCACAGAAGGAACAGGTGTATTTAGCATGCTGGGAGATTTCAATTTTCTTCACCATCTTCCTCAGCGACGCGCCGTAACGCGTGCCGTATTTCCCAACGATCCCCACCTTCTTGGTGCGCTTGGCCTGTGAACAACAACCAGGGAGCGTTAGTACGGATCGGTGAACCTCGTCACGACGCTTTAATTAAACAAAAAGAGACTTTAAATCAAGAGCGGGATTGTAAATGTAGGCTTTAACGCCTCACGTTAAAAAAGCTAACGTGGCTAAACCCGCCCGGTACTTGGGTGAACGCTGCAAAGGTGGCCGCCATTACGGTCTCAATGTGAATTGAAAACATCGTTTTAGCTGTCGATTTAATCACCAATCTAACAGAACTAAAGCTTGGGTCGGACAATCACGGTCGCTGAGAAGCCTCCGAATATGTAAGTATATCCTTTATAGCCCAGAAAACGTTAGATTGACACGGATTGTGAACGGGACGGGGTTCGCTCACCATCTTTTCAGTGAAGACGTAGGTCCAAAGAGGGATTGCTCAACGCGCAGGCGCGATTTTACCGACTCGATCAAGCTGCATTGTGGGACTTTGAGTTTTCGCAGACTGCGGATATTTTACATAAACATAAAACTATACTGAAAAAAACAAATCGTAAAACATTGTGTGATTTTTTTTTTTTTATTATTATTTTTTTTTTTTGGTACAACCGAAAGGCAAAAACAGAACAATAATACAAATACAATAATAAAGGAAGCAAATTAACCCGTAACTAAGGACGCGTGAGTAGATACGCGCATGCGTATTCATGTTGTGGACGACACTATCACAGCTGCTGAGTCGAAATGTTGGTCCACTCAGCCTGTCGCGATGCGGCAGTTTTTATTCGTGAATATATAATCCAATGAACATATTCTTTCTTTATAAGTAAGTTAGGCGATATGCTATGAAGCTAACACGGAAGCTGGTTCTCGCGAAGGCGAAGGCCTCCGACTTGGAAAGCGTGAAGAAACTGAACTGCTGGTAAGTGCCCAAGTGTTAGCATGCTGGTAGTTTGGTTGTTGTTTTTTTTTTGGTGCCATTATAATCTGTGCAGCGTGTTTGTGATCACGTTACATTTTATTTTTGCAGGGGATGCAGTCTGACTGACGTGAGTAGTGAAACTGCTTTTCATATTTGGTGCAAAGTCACTCTTCATGCTCAAATGTACTTTTTACTATTCCTTTTATTTATTTTTATTAAAGTTGCATGAATTAATGTGTGGTTCCAGATTTCTATCTTTTCTCAGATGCCCAACATTGAGGTGCTGACGCTGAGGTAGGTCTGCTTAACTCTTCACTGTCTCTCTGATACCGTTACACCTGCAGAGTCACTCAGGAGGAGCCATCATTCCTGCCATGATGCTTTTCCTCTTCTCTCTCTCTCTCCACAGTGTCAACAGCATCTCGTCTCTCTCTCCTCTGGCTGGCTGTCTGAATCTGAGTGAGCTGTACCTGAGGAGGAACATGATCCCTTCGCTCTCTGAGCTCTCTCACCTGCGTCCGTTGACACGACTCAAAGTGCTCTGGCTGGCTGAGAATCCCTGCTGTGGACCCGAGACCAGCCAGTATCGGCTCACCGTGCTGCGATGCCTGCCTCGCCTCCAGAAACTCGATAACCAGGGTGAGCGCGGGATGTCTTTGCGCAGCCGTACGCTCAGCTGTTTAAGAGCTTACTATCGTATCGCAGGATCTTTATCAGCAGGTTGTTTGGCCACTAAACGTATATATGTTCATTCAAAGCACGTTTTTGACCTTGCAAGCAGTTGAGTAATCAGTTGTAACACATCTGAACAGCTCATATGTGTCTTTGTACGATGTTTTGCGAGTACAGTGGTGACAGAGGATGAGATCTCACTGGCTCTCATGGATGGTGAAGAGGTCACCACGCCCCCGGGCAGCAACCGGAACCAGCTTTCCACCAACGGACAGACAGACGCAGAGACGGAGAACGACCCGCTGAACTACAACATGGAGGAGACCAAGTAGGTCCCGTAGACTGAAGCACCACTTACAGAAAGCTCGACATGAATTAACTGAAAACAATCTGCCAAATGAATGCAGACAAGAAAATAAAAAAAAGTTTCTTTTAATTTTTGTTTTTAGCAAAATCAGAGAAGAGTTGGGAATGAAGCCTCTTTCCAGAGACAAGTTCTCGTCCCCGTCTTCTCCATCAACCAGAGAAAACATACCATCAATGAGAAAGGTAGCGTCCCTCACTCGTCCCACTGAAACACAAGCTGTTGAATTATACTCCAACCTGGAATATTTGTATTCTTGCCTGCCAATTAATGATAACTAAATCTTTCCAGACACACACTCTGGATGCAGTTCTGCTGCTGCTGAGAGATTTGGATGAAGACGAGCTCCATATTGTTCACACAGCGACGAAGAACAGACTCCAGACGTACACACTGGACTCACAAACGCTTCAAGATTCGCAGCAAACGCAGAAAACCACCGACCTCCAACACTGATCTGTTCATAGCATGCACTCAGGACTCACTTTTTCACCCAAACCTCACAGTCCCCATTTCCACCTTCAGCCTGCAGTATGCTCATCATGTGATGTCATCTCACTGCCCCTTTTTCCTTTTTGTGGTCCAGTTTTCCCCGTGTGGACGAGCACGCCATCATCTCCCTTGCTTTCTTTTTTTGTTTTTTAAACGCTGCCTGCCTGCCTCCCTTGTAAGAACAAAAGAATGTACGTTTTGCTACACGCAAATATATTTCTGTAATTAAAGCAAATAAACAGCAGTGCATTTTCTCCAAGTGCTGCTTTTAATTACACAGAAGTTAGCTGGAAACATGAACATATCCAAACACAATGTGTGCTACAGAGCAGTCAAAGCATTACACCAATAATCTGTTTTAATCATTAATTTAATCGGTGCAGCCTCGCTCGTGTCTTGTTAATCAGATGTAACCGGGTCCTTATATCAGTGGTTGATTCTATGAAAATCTGTTCCTAAGTCTTAAGTCTTGTCTTCTCAATCACCCTCCTCATTCTCCAGGAAGTCCATCAACGTGCTCGCATCCACAGCGACGATCAGGTACTCCACTCCGTCTGCACCCTGCAGGATCGAGACAACAGAATAAATGTGAAAAGTGTTGCGCATCAGAGTCTGCAGAGAGTCACTGAATGAGAGCTGTGGGATTCTAAAATGAAACACGAGTCCACCTTGCGTGTCCGTATCAGTTTGTGGTCCCTGAACTCCGTCAGCTGAGTCCTCAGTGTGAGGTCCGAGTTCACCAAGAAGGCCTCTCGACAGCGCTGGTAGAAATCTTGGAATGACAATCCTGCACACGGGACACACAAGTGTTCACAGTCGTACAGCAATACAGTGACATAAAAACTGTTTAAAGTGTTGAATGTGTGTTTGCACCTGTGTACGAAGGGTTGTCTGTGTTTTCCAGCTGGAATTTCACCAGCAGTTTGAAGATTCCTCTGCAAAGAAAAACAAAGCCGTTAACAAGTTATGGACTCGGACAGATTTGACGTCGAATGACATGGAGGTGGACGTTTCACCTTGCGTTGGGTGTCAGGCTGCGGAGCACGTGTGTGAGGGACGACAGGGCGAGAGCGCCGGTCTGCTGCACCAGGAGAGAGTTCTCGTACGACGTCTCCTCGCCGTAGTGCTGGAACGTCACACACTCCCACCACAGCCAGTTAAACTGGCTCTGCTTGAACTGGTCCCACACTGGGAACACGCAGCAAGGATTCAGCAACAAAAAACACACTTCGGTATGACTAACACTCCAGAAGAGATGCTCAGTAAACACACACCCAGAGGAGCGTTGATGTGGTCTAAAGAGGCCACCAGGTGCAGGTTGGGTAGGGACGCCAGCTGCCCCAGTGCACTCTGGGTCTTTTCTCCTCGCAGCATTGGTCCGTCGATATTATGGATGAGCAAGTACACATGGAGATCTGGGCCTGCGAGGACATTTTATTAATGTAGAACAAACAGAATCCAAACAAGATGTCAAGACAGAAACGATCCACAGACGCACTCACTGTCTTTGAGGGTCTGAGAGATGAACTGGATCTGGTCTGAGGGTGTCCGGAAACTTCCCTGGTGCTCGAGAACCTCACACGTCAGAGCATTTAATATCTGGAAGATAAACACAGTATGTTCATGGATATAACTGACTTTGGTTGTTGTTTTCTTTGCAATTGGTGAAGGTGGGTCGTTTAAAATTTGTGTTCTCCTTCGCTCCCATTTTGGTCACAGTTTCTGATATAAGCTGTTCCTATAATAAAGAATGTTTACTTCAAGTGTGTATTTGTGAATACTGACTGATTTCAGAGTGATGGAAGGGAAAAATCCGTTGACCACGAGGTGGATTTCTTGAGACAAATGGGACACCCGGAAATCCTCCAGCAAAGCTTTTTTGCTGCCCAAACCGTAGACGAGCACGCTGAACCCCAACCTGCACACAAACAACCACAGACACTCTTTTATGTTGTTTAAATACTGACAAAATGAGTGCAATTAAGTGCAACCCAACTTACTGTAACTGTAAGATCCATTTGCTAAAGTGCTTTTGGTGTTTGTTGTGCAGCTGCTGGATCTCTTCAGAGTAGCAGGACGGTTTTCCTTCTAAAAGTCGGACCAGCGTCTCCTGCAAAGACAAAATAAAGACAAATTGAGCCCGAGCATCAGGAGCCCTTTTACTACACTTATAATACTGGCTGTTATAAACTGACCCTGTCCAGTTTAGGTGTGTGTAAACGCCCGAGGGTGCGGTCTGACGTCAACACTTTGGAGCTGCCGTGAGCCTCGAAGTACTCCTCGATCATGCTGGGCTGGTTTGGAGGTTTAGCTGTGCTCTTGCTCCTCTTGGCGGGGGTCTTGTTGAGAGCGGCAGATAAACCTTGACTGGGAGTTCGTGGGTTCTTCAAGTTGTCCTCGTCCTCTTTCTGCTCTTCCTCCAGCCCATCTTCATCATCCTCCGACCCAGAGTCAGAGGGTGACAGCTCGCTGTCGCTGTCTGACCGCAGGCTCGGAGCTGGAAGTGTCAAACATGTTTAAGATTGTAGTGAATTTACATTGTTTACTTCTGTGAAGCTGCTGTGATTATTACATGTCAGACTCACCTGCCATTCTCTTCCTGAGTCTGTGTGGTGTTGTGGAGACAAACTGGACCTTTTTGCTCTGTCATTAAAAAAAGTAAAAGAAGTTCAATAGACACAACTTAACTCACTGATTATACAGCAAAAAAAATACAAAGGTTTTCATCATCAGAAGCTGCTCGCTCTGAACTTTATGTAAGAAGTTAAACAGTTTTGGTGGTCTCACCCTCTGTGGTGTCCTGCTTTCACCTCTTTGGTCTGTACAGAGAGGGAGAGAGAATAAAATTGTGTTACGAAAATGTATGCAGCATATAATAAGAACAAAAAAGGTAGGGAAGATTTTCTGTACTCACTGCGGCTTGTTCGAGTGGGAGTTGAGGGTTCGACGTTCGGGGTCACGCTGAAGTTCACACTTTTCCCGGGAGTCCGAGCCAACTCGCTTGCTGTGTAGAGAAACACATAAAACAAAATGTGTAACACTACATTAACAATCATCTGACAAATCTGGCTGAAGCTAATATGCATGAAGGTTTGCGTACGCATGAGAAAAGAGACGGGAGGCTCTCACCTGTCTGGGCCATGTTGTGGCCACGTTTAACCTTCTGGAAAGTGAAGATGGACGATCCAGTCACTCTCAACAAACCGTCTTCATCCTCTGTTAAGCCAAGAAAAACGACTGAAGTGCTGAGGTGGTATTTGGTCAAAAGTCTTGTGCTAATAGATTTGGTCCGCATTACACACCCCAAACTGTATTAATATGATGTTAATATACACTCAGTCAACATGCATGGATCGAAATGAAGTAGACAACATCTTAAAATCTCACTTACTATAATACAATGCCCAAAACTCCAGCCTACAAAATAACTGTAAAATTGAATCAACATCCCTGTGTATCAGCATCAACAAAACATCTCAGCCTTCATGAATGGTTTTATGGGGCTGCCGTCTTGTCCGCCCCCGCCCATTTCCAGCCTGCGAGTTCGTTATTAAGCATCTCCCTGTGTTTTAACCCAGGTCCTATGTGAACTGTCATAAGCAGGATCTAACCCGTGTTGAACAGCTTGGTTTGAGTTGACAAATAACTTTTGGTGACTGGTCTGAAAGAGGTGTTCGACTAACGGTCTAGAAGGCAGCGTGGTGTTGTTTTGCCTTAGTTGGCCGGTGGTTGAAGTCTGAATGGTGATACAGTCAATACGATTCAGCCTCCAAGCTTACACAGAGCTGGAGAACAAACTGGACTGGTTGACTGATGTTCAGTGTCTCCATCACTCACCTTCTGTATTGTCTGTTCCTAAAGCCTGGATATAGTGCTGCTCATCGAGGAGCACATTTTCACCCCCATCATGCTCGGCCTCCTCTCTGCCTCCCCGTCGTCCGGCCGTGCTCTTAAAGGTCACCATCTTCTGCACAGACCCGCCGCTGCTCTGCACACCTGGTACAGCTACAACATCCACAGGCAAGACACGTCACACACCTTCTCATGAACCAGCGCGTTTCGGCGGAAGTAAATCATCCATACCCTCCTGTTTGTCCACGATGTGCTCCAGAACATCTCCATCCCCGATGAACTTCACCTCCAACACACTCATGACTAAACACAAACAAACACAACACGGTGTGACGGCCTGACTGTAATCTGTAAGAACAGGAGAGAAACCCTGCGGACAGTCAGCAGCAGCACACAGCGAAGGAAAGCGGCACGACAAGGAAATGCGTCTAAACTGGAAGGACTTACTTGTTTAGTGTTGGCCGACGAAAATGTAAACAAAACTTATACGAACTGAGAGTTCAGCAGCGTGGTGGACGCACACAAATTTCCGCGCCATCCTGCTGAAGTATTTAAACCACGTGACCAGTGAAAGGTCATACGGCGGCCAATTGAAACGCTGCCTTCAGTAAGAACCACATTTCCCATGATGCACTTCAACACCATAGTTTGAAATCAATGTCAGAAACTACTTGGTGCTTGGGTTTGTTAGTGGGGACTAATAGTAATTGTATTTAGCCTGAAAAAAAAACTAATATATTTGTACTGGTGACCACAAAATCAGTTGATATTTATCAAAGATCATTTATTATCAGTGGAATGAGAAACCCATTGCTAGTCGCTTCATCCATTTTCTTTATGTTCATTTTACAATTACCAGCACATTTTGCTCTAAAGTCAAACTGTGCATTATCCATTTTTCTCTTTTACAGTGATTTCATTTAGTTGATCTCCTGCCTGAACTGTCCACATAGACAACAAAAAAAGTGACAACAATGTGCAAAATAAAGAAAAGAATAAAGAGAAATGCACATTAGTGAGAGAGAGTTTCTGTCAAAGTATATAGAATATGCACATGTCTAAAATTTATGTTGTTTTCATGGTCCTAACTAAAACTCCCGGAGAGTGGATCATCATTAATTAGTCTTTATTCACAATCTAAATACAGTAATTGCCAAACTGTAGCACATATAGTACATTAAATAAGTGTTGACATCCAGTGAGCGTCTGTACATTAATAGCAACCTACTAGTATTTATTGTTGATGTCATCCCAGCCCACTGACGCCGTTTTAAATTTAGGTTCTGCTTTTCAAAACTCTGTAAAATGACCTTATTAAAAAAAAAAAAAATGAAGAGAAGACAACGTAATCTGAACACTTTCATTTATTTAGACATTAAACAGCTGTCCTGTGTTTACTTTTTATGAAATTTTTCTTGTCACTTCAAAACATTCAGGGAACAAGTTTGCTAATACTTAATTCTGTGGTTTTTTTTATCAGGCGGTACTGAAATAAGTCTACATAATTTGCAATGATATTAAGCACTTAATAAATCAACTACAGTTGTCATGAGTTACTCCAAGAAGTCTCTCTTCTAGTGTTCATTTACTGTAGCTATCCTTACAAGGTCATGTATATATGAACAGTGGTTCCAGCTGTTCACCATCCGCGAGTGGGTGTCCACTTCCCCAGCAGACGACCCTCAGAGTGTACGTGATACACAGGATGCATCATCGCTGTTGCACACGACTGCAGAAATCAGAAAAGAGATAGTTAGCGTCAGACAACAGGACAGTGGCTCAGTAAATCTGATACATCAGCTCCACATTAAACAGCACTAACATGGTAAGGGATGAGTTTGAGCAGAGAGCCCAGGGGGTATTTGCTGTAGTCCAGTGGTCCTGACATGGGCTCCACTCGTCCATGCTCCTGAGTCATAGACAACAACCTGGAGGGAAACATCTCTCATCAGAACGTCAGTCACACTTCAGCTCAGTATTGAGATTAGAGAAGCGAGTAGGCAGCAGTACTTGAGGTCCAGATGCCCTTCGATTATGGCGTATCCTGTGGGAAGTTTTCCAGCTCCGTCCAAACTGAGTGTTGTGAGCAGCAGCAGGAGAAAACTTCAGTGTCAGTGTTAAATTACACGCTTCAACCAACACAGAGCTAAGTTAATGTAGTGGTGAGTACATGGGGTGCGGTATTAGACCCCATTGTTATAGATACTGTTGATTTAGTCAGGCTAAAACAGTTCAACTTTCTCCTCTGCAAATAAAAAAAACGATAGTGATAAAGGTACCTGAGTCCAGTCCATCCACAGTCGATCAGGAGCTGGTTCCTGTGAGGACAGTGTCCGATGACTCTGGTCAAAACCCTCACAGCCACGTCCTCCAGACAGCATGAGCCAATCACAGACTGCTGTGCGTCTAAAACCCACAAAAACACATTAACAAGTAATAATTGGTGAATTCGTTTTTCATAATTGTAATCTTTATTAATCTACATTCACACACCATAGAAGGTGTAATTTCCAGGATGCACCTCGCTCAGCTCTGCCATGTCTTTGACTGGATGACTACAGGAAGGGGTGGAGCCAATGCTGGACTTACAGGTGATGCCAGCGGCCTTCAGCCTGACAGAAAAATAAACAGAGAAGTTTACAGAGCCATTCTTTCAAAAGTGCATTTAATAAAACATAAATCTGGCTACTGCTCATTTTTTACACATGCAGTGATGTAACAACCACCATTAAGGTAATACAGCTTTAACCTGGAGTCAATTGAGGACAGTGCAACAAGCTGCAAACACAACACTGCTATGTAATTATGTCAAAAAAGGTAAAAGGACAAACATGTTAGCTAAAAATTTGAATTAATTTTGAGTTTGCATGCTGTATGGTGGATTTATCAGAGCTTACGTGCTGAAAAACAACTGCCTGCTTCTTCTGTAAATGGTGCTGATGAGCGTTGAAAGTAAATTAAAAAGGTAAAGTTGTGGGCTTTAAAACCAAAACAATTAGCTACAAGATGCTAAAATACACTGTCGAGCTGAGGTGATAAATCTCAGAGTTACTACTAGCTACTGTGAGTGAGACCTTTCACAATATGTGTAGTCATTAAATACATGTTAATATGAAATGATCAATTCGCGACACCTTACTTTATTAATGCTGCATTTGGAAAATAGACACATTAAACACATTAAAAGGTGTCAGAGGTCCTTTTTTAAGCACTTCACTCTCCTTTCTTCTAAAATCCTCACTTTACGATATAATACTCGAGTGAAACAATGAAACCCAAACATGTAAGGACGGATAGATAACTGCACTTCCTCATAAATAAAGAGTACTGAGGTACAGTAACAATCCATGTGTTGTAAAGAACAGTCCTTAGCCAGTCTCTGTGGCAGGTTACGTATGACATGAGCCTCTACATGCACTTTTTCTCCTACTTTTCCATAAACTGCAGAGTCAAGTTGGTGGTTTCCTGGGCAGCAGCCTGTATCTGCTCCACTCCCCTGCAGTTATAGGTGTTCCCACAGTGGGCGTACACTCCAGTTAGCTCCACCCCCTCCGTCGTAGCGATGGCTTGAGCCAATCTGAGCGCCTCGGGCTCCGAATGCAGGACGCCAGCTATGGCGAAACAGCAAACACATAATCAACGGTTGCAGCTCAGAAGCCGAGTTGTTTGGTTTCTGGGTGTTTACCTCTCCCATTGCCGCAGTCGAGTTTCAGCCAGACGTGCCACAGCTGACCGTCTCTCAGCGGCCTTTTTCTGAGCTGCTCCAGAGCATCAGGATGATCCAATAAAACTTGGAAGAGGTGCAGTCTCTCTGACAGGGCTGCACAACGCTCTACCTAAACAGACAAACATAGACATACATTAGAAACAGAGGTCCAAGTATTAAGATCCTTCACTAATGTAAAAGTACGAGTAGAGCAATTTAAAATACTCCAATGCAAATAAAGTCCTGCAAGAAAAATCCTACTTAAGTAAAAGTAAAGAAGTATTAGCAGCAAAATGTATTAAAGCAAATTTCCCTGTTTTGTCCCTCTGACATATATTATTGTATATGACATCATTAGATTATTAATAGTGAAGCATACATGTGTAAGCAGCATGTAACCATTGTAGCTGCTGCAGGTGGAGCCAGTTTGAACTACTTTATACAGTTTTATTTGCAGGGAAGCAGATACATTTCAAAAAAGGAAATTCTAATTTCCTCTAATCTTTGATTTTTTTTTTGTTGAGATTATTTGAGCATGTTGAAATGAAAATCACTATCTGGTGGGGCTGTTAAAACCTCACACATTTGTAACATGACCCCCGACTACACAGATTTTTTTGGGGGGTAAAAATTCAGAAGCCAAAAAGGTTGGAAACCACTGGTATAATGTGAGACATGTTGTATTTTGAAAGCTTATCCAGTGTGTCGAATCTGAAAATAAATTAAAACTGTCAAATAAATGCAGTGAAATAGAAAGAACATTTTTCCCTCTGAAGTGGGGGAGTGGAAGTATAAACTTGCATAAAATTAAAATAAAATACACTCATCCCAACACTGTGCTAGAGCACCGTATTTGAGTAAATGCACTTTAATTTCTTTCCACCACTTATTCCTGATTAGTATTTAGAGTATGGCTGAGACATAAAGAACTAACATATAAAAGTGATGAGAAATGATGTGAAACTCATGATATACTACAGCAGCCAATTTATATGTAATACCAGTAACAGCACAGGTGTATTCAATGATGTTAACGATAAGTCATTCTCTATACATCTGGCTGCACTACATACAACAGCGCTGTCACTAGTTAGTAGCTGCATTGGTTTAATTAGTTCCACCTGCGTAAGTCCTTCTATGACCGGTAATGTCTGCTGTGAAAAGTCAAGCTGTTTTTCAAATGAATGTTACTTTCTTATGATATGAAGTGTGTCCTGCACACAGTACTAGTTGTGATCCAGTACTGTTTGCGTGTGGGCTACAGTATGAGCTGAAACAACCTTATCAAAGGGAAGACAGTATGCATAGAGGATGTCATCAAATCCATGGTCGGCATAGAAACAGGCCTCTGCCAGAGTGGAAACCACAATGCACCTCCGTGATCCGCCCGTCATTATGTCAGCACACTCACTAGAGACATAGACAGATACAGACCTTAACAGCATATACATACAGTATGGCTGACCTGTATGTTTGTACTGTGTGAGTGTGTGTGTGTGCGCTTGAGTGTGTGTATCCATACATGGTTTTGTGGGTCTTCATGTGTGGCCGAAGCTGGACTCCCAGTTTCTGGCAGCGTTCGATCATCTTCTGGGCATTTCTCTTTACTTTGTCCACGTCCACCACCAGAGCTGGGGTGCACAGCGCTGAGAGGGGCTCTCTTTCCATACTGACACACGCACGCACACACACACACACACACACACACACACACACACACACACACACACACACACACACTTTTCATCTTCTCATGCAATTAAATTATTGTGCATGACTGGCTCAACTCGCAACCAAATCCAACAGTGACACTTCTTATGACAAACAACCTGCAACCATCCAATTAGATTTTATAGGCTACCCACATAAATCAGCACACAAACCACTACTTTTTTTTGTGGTTTTTTTGCAATTTTAGGTTGTGCAATATAGAGACCTTTGAACTTTATAAACTAAACACCAACATGTTTAGTTTAATCTATTCTAAAGTTCTACTGGAAAGCCCCATAATGAAATCATATTTTTTTTTAAAGCAGTTCAGTAACTAAACTTTTTTTCATGATACAGATCAGTTTATTTGTCCTGCACAACAGATTTAACCGTATTTTCACTGCAAAAAGTAGCCTGGCTAAATACCAGTAGCCTACATTAAAATGCATTTGAGCACGCAAACCGTAGAAGATACAGACACGTGGAGCATAATACAGTCTATGAGCTACTGATACTTTACCTTCTGGAAGCAGCGATTCTGCTTTCGCCGAAATATATGGGCCGCTGCAATATATGGGTGAATGTTATGATCACATTGCTACGGTGTCCTGGAGTGGTCAAACCTCCTCACCGGAACATGCATTGAAGTGTGTTTCCCGGTTTTTCCTCCGTTTCCACATGAAGGAATCAATAATAAAGATTTATTTTCTGATTTGTTGATAGACTTATATCCAAACTTAATTATCCAGATTTGAAGGTCCCTAATACAGCCTGAAAACTTAGCTAGTCATAAAATGCCTGAACTGCATTGGAGGTATAGAAAAAAAAAATCTGCATAGCTGCAGATAGTTATTGCCACAATAATTACAAAATGAACAGATATATAATCAGATAATAACTCAGTCCTTTTACAGCTAGTTTTATTGGTTTGCATGATTCTGTCCAGCAGAGGGAGACAAGCTGACGTCCACTTGAATAACCTCTAACTTCTCTTTTCGGACCAAATTGGTTCCAGATGTTTATGCTGGGAATAAAGATTGTACCTCAGCAGTGGGAATTGTGTAATCTTCTGCATGCATTATGTCAGTAAATGACAAAATCAACTTACATTCATATTGTTTTTTTCGTTCTTAACTCATTTAAAGCCACTTCCTTGTGTGTTGCATTGATTTAATTGCACATGAATCAGAAATAAACAAACAGCACATATATATCTGGCAAACACAAAAGGCAGTGTTGGGGTCACAACTTTAAGCTTTATTTGGACTTCATGTTTACACATTTGGTTCTTTTATGTTTGTGTGCCAATGTATATGCAGCATTTGTGTGTGGTTGATTGTGTCTGGGATTTGTGTGCGTGTTTTTCCCTGGAGAAGACATGTCAACATGTTTTTTTATACCCTGAATAAACTACAATAATTACAGCATAACATGATGTAAAAAAAAAGGTTTTCATAACCAGTCAGTTGGCTTTGTCCTTTTTTTTTTTTTTCTACTTTAGCACCTTTAATGTAAAAACTGACTTTGTGAATCAATAATAAAAAACAAAAATAAAGCCTGGATTTTGTTTTGTACACATTCAATAATTATAAACCCCTCCTCTCCTCTGGGAAAATTCTGAGTGTCTATGCTAACCATAGATTTAGAAGGAAAAGACCAACCAAGTTACAAATGATATTGTGTGCCTTAATTGTGTGTGTCAGTATTGTTTTGGCTTTTGTGAAATAATCTTCATCCATAACGACTGTAGCCATGTGTAGCCATCTCAGTGCCTTACTTCCAGTAATGATAATGATTACAGAGGTGTGGGTGGTGCCTCTGTGTGTGTTTACATACACTGAAGGAGCGGGTCCTTCGTTCATTCTATGGATTCTAACTCTAGAAGATACTCTAGTAGAGCGTTACAGTTCCTCACTAGCAAATCCAGCGGATGAAGCGCTCAAAGAATGCAGGCTTGTTCAGCATGGTGTAGTCGTTTCCTCTAAAGATGGCCGACATGTCCCCTAGCGACACCTTCTGCAGCACCTCCTCATCCGTGTCGGTTCCCATGGCGATCACCGTGGGAATGCCTTCAGCTCTCTTCATGGCACTCACACCCTCGTCCAGCTGGTCGCCGGATGTGATGCCATCAGTGATGAATACAAAGGCCACCTCAGCATTGCGGCGTGACAAGCGGTCATTACCCTACAAACACAACATACAGTGTTAAAGAAATAATTCGACATTTTGGGGAAATACATATCGGCTCTTAGCTTAGCTTAGAAGACGGGAACAGGTAACGCACTCGTTTTTATCTTTGACTGGGTACGGATAATACACATGAGATACGGTGTGTGTATTTGAGGTGTTGCTAGATAGAGTTTTAAATCCAGCCTTTATGCTGCGCAAAGTTAATCATTTATTGTTTTAAATGAACAATGCAGACATGAGAGTAGTATCAACCTTTTCATCTTGCTTTCAGTAAGAAAGAAAATTAAAAAAAAATGATTCCTTTAAAGGACAAGTGTAGGATTTAAAGGGATCTAAAGAGTTTGGAGACTGTTTCTGTTGCATGTGAATGGTATGCAGCACCAAGAGTGATCCACATTTTTTTTGGAGTCCAGAAAGTTGTAACAGGGAGCCAAATCTGATGAGTATGGGTTGTGGGGAGTGACGGTTGTACTGTTGCAGGTGGGAAACTAAACATATGGCTCCACAGTTAAGGTTGTTTGAGCTGAATGTTTCTGACCTTGCGCTGGCTCCTGACCTATTTGCTTTCTTGGTCTGTGACAGTGACGTCTGCCTTCTAAAACACAAATCTCTCTTAAAACACCTCATCAGGCTGGTTGCTTCGTTGCCGGAGACTCTTTGAAGCATTTCAACAGTCTCTGTTGCCAATTTCCTGACACAAAATTTGATGTGCACTCTCTGCTCATTATCATGATGAAATTGCAGATGCGTCCGTGCCAGTGATCACAAAAACATGTGTATACTGATGTGGATCAGGTGACTCAACTTGGAACACTTAAACACAAAAGTTTTGTCTCCCCCTGCTCTGTGCACATGATGGTGCTGCAGTCCGTTTGAAAATAAGATTTATAATTATGTTTTCATTATTGCATTATCAACTAAAAAGTAAGAGTCATTGAGTTTTTTTGTTTAGAACAAGTCCCTCACGTCTACATAGGGTGCGGCTCTTCTTCTACGGAGACCACCATGTGGCACTGCCATATTTCTGCAGTAGCCCAGAAGGGACAAACCAAACACTGGCTCAAGAGAGGGATTTTTTGGTCTCTTCTACACTTAGGGTGGGGGGGGGGAGGGGTGGAGAGGGGGCGTCCAGTTGTTTGCAGTCTGCAACCTCGCCGCCAGATGCTACAAAATCCTACACACTGCAACTTTAAATGTGTCTGTCATGGAATACCTGTCTGAAATGCCCATTTTTAACAAAAATATACTAAATCAGTGTGTACAGTTGTTATACCTTAAACACCAGATTGTTGACAGCATTGATGATAGCGCTGCCCAAAGCAGAAGAGGAATCCATGTACTTCACAGCTGCCAGTGAATCGGAGATCTCTGTGAGATCATGTGTGAGCGGGAACTCCACCCTCTGCTCGGTGGGGCTGCCGTACTGCAGCAGAGCCAAGCGGGCATTCTTCTCGTCTGCTGGGCCGTTTGCCAGGATGAGGTGTCGAGCCACGTTATCGATGAACTCTTTGGCCTTGCGGTGGTTCTCCAGTCCCATCCTCTCAGAACCATCCAGCAGGAACACCAAATCCACTGGCCGCTGGACGCAACTAGCCACGGCAGGCTCTGGAACAGACACACATATATATATTCAGTGAGCTACAGCCGGAAAACAGATGCTTCAAAGACAAAAAAAACCCCACAATAATAGACATGCGAGAAGCCGTTTGATTTCTTCTGAACTTTCTCACATCAGGAATTGGCCTCATCAAGAAAGCACTGTTTTAGTTTGCTCCTTTTATTCTCTTGAGGCAATATTAAAACATGAATACATTCCATTTTATACAAAACAATATTCTTCACATCAGAAAGTTGAAGTCAGAGCTGACAGGAACCCATAACATGTGGCTAAAGCCACTCTGTGGTCATTTTCCTCCAGTCATCCTTCAAGCTGAGCCACATGCAGGAAAACATGCACCAATCAAGGGCAGAACGGACAATATTCCTTCATTGTTGGCGCCAAGTCAATGAACCAAACATACACACACACCGACGCCTGACTCATATACAGTATACTGTGATATGTATGTAAAATATAAAACCAGATATTTTCCACATGTTTTCACCAACATGAGTCATTCACAAGGAGAAAAGTAAAGGCCGTAACCATGGATATGTGCAAAACAGTTCGTGATTCACAGTGGAAACGAGGCCTCATCAAAGAGTCACCGTACAAGAGGAATATGAAAGACTTTACACACCAATCTGCCTCCAACAAATGAATGATTTTCGCTTTCCATTTGAAGGGAAAGGTTCCTCCCCAAAGATGGAAGAAGGGATATGTACTGTATGTATTTCTAACAGACATAGAAGAGACAGCGCCACAAATGTACATGTATGTTAACTCTATTTTACGAGGAGGATTTTGACTTTTGGCCCGTCCTTTACAGTCACTGTAGGAAACGCTGCTCTGAAAGCCTATGACAAGACCAGCTTCATGTCATGCAATTCTTGGGTGCATATTGCACCTGAACGGTTAAACAAAAAATGCCCACAGTTTGAATAACATCTATACTAATGTTCAGCAATAAGCTTATTAGTCACTGGCATCCATAATGGCGAGGTAGCGTGATTAGCATATTAGCATTAGCAAAGTGCTAAGGCTTTCTCTGGGTCTCCCATAATGTCTCCATAGACATATTTGAAGGAGTTGATGAACAGCCGGGTCCACTGCTGCCTGTCCACTCCCTGGGCGAGTTTGGCTCTCTGGGCTGTGTACGCCATGGTTGCCACTCCAACCCCGTACTGCTGCTCACTCAGGCCGTTCAGCAGGTTGGCCACACTCTCCAAAGAGGTGGGGACCAATGAGAGGCTGCCTTCCTCGGCGAGGGGCTTCCAGTGGGGCGGGGCTTGCCCCACCGCCATGCCCCCATCTGCAACAAGTGGGCGGAATAACATTGTGGGCGGGGTCCCACAGACACGACGCATCAACACAGCCAATTGAGATGCTGGACGTATACCGAGTTAAACTAAAAGTTTAGTTTGATCTTAGCGACTTTACAGAACCATGATTAAAGCATACCAGAACAAAGCAGGTGTAAAGATACAGCTGCGTAAACAACAAACAAATCGGTCGCAGGTTAACTCACGATGTGTCTCAATCCCAACAGGCTTTGATGAGATTGTCCACTTGTCCACTACATTGTCAGCTAGCCTATGTAGTGGACAAGTGGACAATCCGAATAGATCATGTCCATCATGTAGTCCCCCATACAGACAATCCAAACAGCAATAGCTTTAGTGGCATCAGTATGCTTCAAATGTTCTCATGAGAACCAGATCTATAAGTCAAAGTGTTTATCCCTGTTATAAATTGCCACCTTCAAAGGCCTTCTTTGTTGTCAAAAAGAGGTAGAGAGGATGTTGAGTCATTCAATAATGGGTTAAAACTTTCTTCAAAATGCATTTAAATGTTTGTACTTAGTTGTACACAAAAAGAAGAGAAGAAGTGTCAGAAAGAAACACCAATTGTCTAAAAAAAAATCCCTTTAAAGTGTGACACTTTGTCAGACACTGTTTGACAAGCGTGTCATTTGAAGCATATTGAGCCGTAGTAAAGCTGGTAACCTGGGCCTAAATGCTGAAACAGCGTGTCAAATCTCAGAAAAGGACACAAAGAGAAGAGTGTATGCTACAATATGTTTCAAATCTTACCTGATTTACAAGGCAGGTCAGGGCACACGATGATAGGATCTAAAGCAAAGATAGAGACAGAGAGCAGGTAAGAAAGGCTTCTCGTAGGTTACTGGAGGAACATGTACATAATGATAGTTTCCATTGAGTGAGTTTACTTGGGCAGAGCACAGCCTCAATCCTGTCGATGAACTCCTCAGCCACAAGGTCTGCAAAGCGTTTCATGCCCATCACCCGTCCGTCCCTGTTGCAGGCGATGCTCTTCAGACTCTCATTCTCCTCGATCTGTTCAAACATGTCTCCGATACCGATGGCACTCACATCGATGCTGGGATCGCTGTTCACATGCACCACAACACACAAACACAAGCACTGAGATACAGCTTCTTTCTTCTCCACAAATGCTCGTCATGAATCTCAAAGCACAGCCCCGAGTGGTACCTGCAGAGGTAGGTGAGCAGCTTGTCGTCGTCTCTGGGGTCGAACCGTCCGTCAGTGATGACGACAACAGTGACGTTGGCTTTGGTTCTGCGGCTGTCCCGGATCAGGTTGTCGTAGGCGTATTTCAGAGCAGACGGAGTAAAAGTTCCTCCTGCGATCCACTCCAAACTCTTCACTGCTTCCTGGACAGCGAAGAGGACGGGATGTGAGTGATGTGTATGCGCTGTGGTACACAACAGACCTTTTTCATGTTATGACTGTGTCAATTAGACTTGTAATTGGAGGGATGTAAAGGTGTATTAATGATGGCTGCATCCCACTTAGGGATGTCCTGGTTTTGTGCATGCTAGTTCACTGTCATGGCTTACTGGCACACTTAATGGAACTGAGCCTTCATTAATACACCTGTGCTTTCCCCCTACTATAAAAAAAAATCTAAATGTTTGCCACGAAAAAGGTCTATCAGAGTGTGAACACAGAGGAAGTAGCTTCCATTACTTTGGCAAAGGTGTTTCTAGATAGTCATTTTGAGGCCTTGGGCTGGCTCTGTAAAAAAGTCATTGCACTGCATTGCACTAACCGAATTAAAAGTCATGTGGGCCTCAAAGGGACCGACCATTTATCAAATTTAGGAAAAATCTTGAAACTGACAGGTAACTATGAAAGTCAGTCTGGATTATATAGGACACATTAATTTGTGTTTCATATTTCTATAAAAGACAGTTGTATGCGTTGTCCAGCAGAAATAGCGTGGTCAGCATATTAGCAGTTCTAGCAACATGTGTCTGTACTTCTATTGAACTCTTCTAGGTAGTGTTCGTTGTTAGTGCCTCGTAAGTTTGGTCAGTAAACACATGAAAATCCACTTGAATTACAGTGTAAGCAGAAAAGGGTCAAATATAATATTCATGCGGACTGACAAATGTATTATATGCTTTGGCGTGATACTGGGTTGACATCAGTTTGCCATATGTGCTCCGACAGACAACCACATCTGATTAATTAGGAAACATCTGGACAAAAGACACATAAGAATAGTCTGTTCTACAGCTTAAAAATAAACATCAACATTATTTACTCACGTATTTGTGTCTGTCTGTCTGTCTGTGTGTGTGTGTGTGTGCGTGTGTGTGAGACCTTAAAAGCAGACAATGAGTCAATCTTGGGATCGTTGAGGCGGATAGCCTGGAACGTCCCACTGTGACTGTACTGGACAACTCCAACCCTTGTTCCTAGGAACACAACCAGCTGTGTTATTACATGCTTAAATTGGCAGCCATCTTGGAGAGTCTTGGCCCTGTACATTAGACTTGTGATAGGCATATATACCTGACTCTGACTGAGGGTCTTTGGAAAAGGATCCCAGTCTGTTGATGGTGTTGATGACAAAGTTCTTCTCCAGGGTGAAGTTGGTGAGCCCCACCGACTCTGAGCTGTCGATCACAAACACGATGTCCAGGGCTCCGCAACGTTTCTCACAGTCTGGAGGTGAAAACGCAAAGTGTAAGGATCAGATAGGCTTTAACAGAGTGTTTTAGATCACGAAGGAATAAGAAGTGGAAACAAAACCCACCGCAGCAGCCACACGTTTCTCTGATGTAGTTCATGACATCACATTCCTGCAGGAAGAGACAGAATCCGTTACATCCATCATATCTGCTGAGTGTTTGTGATGATGTGGTAAAACTGTGATTTGATTAAATGTTCTTACAGTGAGGCCAGGGTCTCCCTCAGGGCCGGGATCTCCCTGTAGAGCAAGAGAACGCATCAAATCACATCCTGCCTCGCTGCTTTGTTCAGGTTGTAACAGCTAGCAGGTAACGCTAATCTTTGTGATAGTAACACATTCCTCTGCAGCGGGTCAGTATGGAGAAAAGAACCTACATGTGCAGGTTTTGAATACTTACATCACGCCCAGGCTCTCCTCTTGATCCTCTCCGTCCTAGTTCGCCCTGGGACCCTGGCTCACCCTGTTGTCAGAAAGAAGCATGTAACTAAATAACTCTTCCACAAGTCCAAACACAAGTCCAACTACATCCAAGGAGTTACTCACTGACTCTCCCGGAGTTCCTTTATTTCCAGGATCGCCCTTTTGACCACAGTCTCCTCTGCCGCCGCGAGGTCCACGATTTCCCTTCTCTCCTCTGTCGCCCTGCACATCATCGGGGAACATTTGTATCAGCTAAGTGAACCACTGCGGCTAGGATATGTAAGCAGCGTTAGTGCTTTTGAATGTTACCGATGGTCCTCTTTGTCCAGGATAGCTGAAGCCAGGTCTTCCAGTGTCTCCCTGAATAGAGACAAGACGGCAGTCAAGACAAAGAACTGCATTTACAGACCTGACAATGGACCAAGGAAGATGCTACTACAGACACATACACACAGGTACAAACCTTTGGTCCAAGCTGTCCAGGCTCGCCTCTTGGTCCGGCATCGCCAGGGTCACCTCTGGTTCCCTAAAATTCAAACAGTGTTAAAGCAAGTTGGATGAGGTTCTTTAAGGCACTTTGAAATATGACTCCCGAATGTGATTTAGAACCTACGTTTTTCCCTGCTTCCCCTGCTACCCCCGGTGGTCCCCTGGGTCCTGGCAAGCCATTGTCTCCCTGTTTAGAGAAGTAAAGTTGACAGTTGCTGCAACAAAAGGAGGTAGATCAAAAAGTATATGCCAGTTAATGCGAAGAAACAGTTCCTACTACCTTTGTTCCTTTGTTTCCTGATTCACCTGCAAGTCCTCTTAAACCCTCAGGTCCCATTTCACCCTGTAACAAAGTAAAAGCAGCCCTTGAACCCCCTGGTGGTGAAATAATGAAGCGCACCTAGACAGAAGTACTTTGAGCCCATACAAAAAGTTTATAACAGAGAAATGTTTAAAAGTTGTGTCACATGAACTCATACCTTTTCTCCTTTTCCACCATCTGGCCCTGCTGAACCCTTTGGACCATATTCACCTCTTCTCCCCTGGAAAACAAAACAGGAGCCACTGAAGTCATCAGGAAACACAAAGACGTAAAGCATGGAAGAGATTTGGTTGTAAGAGAATTTGGTCTTCTTACTGGCTCGCCTCTGATTCCTGCATTTCCAGGGGCTCCCTAAGAAACACAACACATAGGTGAGGCACTTGAAGCAAGTGAATGAGTCTATCTTTGATTGTATTTGACTGGGCGATGCATCTTACTGGGGTTCCTTTCAATCCAGGAAGACCAGGTGATCCAGGACTTCCACTCTCTCCCTGCGGATGATGTACCAGAGTTTAGCCTTTTACCTCCAACACTTTGACCATTTTAACACGACGTGTGGCCTACTATTTATGTCCCAGCACAGGGCAGCTGTCCCTGTGTTCTGCTTTACCTTTGGTCCAGAATCTCCAGTCGGGCCAGGAGGACCAGATCTTCCAGGACGTCCAGAATCTCCCTAGACACAATAAAGCAGAGTTTAACCTCACACTGGATGGTTGATGGACTGGGTTTTTGCAGTAAGCGTAGATGTACCTTGTCTCCACCAGTTCCCCCAAAACCATTTTCACCGACGTCTCCGGGGTGACCATCAGGACCCTGCAAACCATCAAACACATACCATAAGTAGACCATAACACAGCACAGTATGGATATACTTGTAGTTTTATAACATACTCTGTCGCCTGGGTCTCCTTTGCAGCCTGGAGCGCCAATTCGTCCAAATTTACCCTAAAGAGGAAAATACACAACATTACAAATTAATCAAAAAAATCCAAAGCGAAGGATTTTGCCTTTTAAAATAAGACGGTTTCAGTGATGATTGTAGTTTCTTTTTTCCTCCCTAAATTGCACGAGAAAAGTTGTTCCTTGAAGTCTACCTTTTGGCCGTCCGTCCCGTTGCGTCCTGCAACACCAAACACACCCTAATGACAGAGAAAGGAGACAATTTGATGAGACAGACAAATCACCTCTGTGTATCAATTCTAATCAATAGATTCAGTGAGGTAAGAAACTGTAAATGGACAGAGAAACACATACCTTTTTCCCCTGAGTGCCGATCTCTCCCTGTAGTGACAGAAGATCAACAGTTATTTCATGTACGATCTTTCAGTGCTTATCCATTAAGATGTTAGACCAGACTATATTCTCATTCATTTATAAACTTCATATTGTTTCTCTATCTTTGAAGGGAGATATTTGGATCCACACAAAATGAAACTAGAGTCTCACCTTCTCGCCTTTTAGACCTGGTTCTCCCTACAGAGAGGAAAAAAAGGAGAATCATATATTATAAAATCATCTCAAACATTGTTAGTATTTGTTGCACTGCAGTGGGTGTTGGGTCAGTGAAAGCGTGGCTTCTTACTTTGATACCAGGCTGTCCAATAGGACCCTCAATACCAGGGTCTCCCTGGCGACCTATTTCTCCTTTTGGTCCTGGATCGCCGTTGTCTCCTTTAGCTCCCTGCAGTCAACAAGAAGAAAAGGTGTGAGGATGAAAGTGACTGTTGTGTAAATGCTATGTGTGCATATGTAAAACTCACTTTCTGTCCTCTGTGGCCTTTCGGACCAAGAGGCCCCTCTGTCTCCAAGCAGGTCACTTTGTAACACTGTTAAATCGGACATGAGGAGAAACGATGAGTGATGATACAGGAGGGCAGCTGATCCTGACTTTCATAACATTTTTATGATATTTACCTCGGTGTATGCCATATGTTTCTGTGAAGACAAAAGAAACAAAGTGTGAGCAGAAGAGTCAGCAGCCATGTTTTAATGTGTGAGCGTATCTGTGTGTTACCATCGTCTGGATCATCCGCTGAATAGTTGAGTTGTCTATGACGGCTCTGCCCTGGCTCAGATCCACAGCCATGAAGTCCCTCCTGAAGACCTTCGCTGGACTGTTGGCGATCTCCCTCAAAGCCGTCTCTTCGATGTTCCTCGATGCTGCCACGACAAATATATGGATGCCTTTTTCCCGGGCCTCCTCTGCTGCCACCTTAATACCCCCACACGGGTTTCCGGTCACGTGGCCATCGGTGATGACCACGGCGAATCGGATGGCTGAGGGGTACGAGGGCGAGCGCGTCATCTCATCTGCCATGGCTTTGAGGGCGCAGTCAGTGTAGGTGCCTTTACCCAGATACCGGATTTTCCTGACAGCCTGGAGACATGAACACGTTGACGTGATCTCATGAAGTTTGATTACAAACTGGGCATATTATTAACTGGGAAATATACTTCTGTTCTTTCTTACAGGTAAAGGACACTCATGTCTCTCCATTGAATATAAGACTAGAGCCAAGAGTCTGAATCTGTACAAAAAAATGTGACGCAAAACTTACATTTAGCTTTTTTTTTTAGGGGTTTCTTAGAAAGGGGTTGTCATGTCACCAACATGCGTTGTTGCCAGACAGTAATTTGGGTAGATAACCTCCAGTAAAGCAGCTCATTTTCAATTTTACTCTTTGTTTTTTGTGTGGATTAAACAAACCAGCTTTAGAGGTGCTGATCGGTAGATCTTGTTTTTTTGCTGGACAGAGCAAGTCTAAGAGTTTCCCCCTTTTCAATCTTTGTGCTAAGCTAAGCTAACTGACAATTGCTTCATATTCATTTAACATGCCGATATGAGTGGTGTCGACCCTTCTACCAGAAAGAGAGCAAATCTTTTTCCAACATTTTTTTTTTTTAATATTGACAGATGTCTCTTTATCAAAACTGACAGGAGCATTTTATTTATGTTTTGTGATGTGTGTGTTTGTGTGTGTGTGTCGCTCACATTGATGAAGTCGTTCTTGGCTTGGATGGGGCTGAACACTGGATGTGTCTGGGAGAAATGCAGTCCACCGATGTTCCAGTTGATCTGAACGACACCTCTGATATCTTCATTCTCCAAACTCTGTGCAAACTTCTCTGCGAAAAGCTACAACAACGAGACAAAATGTGTTATTCAACTGTCGTGTAGAACTGATGACACCTTCAAGATGGACTCTTTTTAAGTAATGAAACCGTAAATAAATAAGGAACCTTGATGCTTTCCACCAGCGATCCGGGGGGCGACTCCTGCAGGGCGATGGTCTCAGATGTGTCTATGGTGAAGTACACGTCTATGGCACAGTCATTCTTCTCTGGAGGAAACACACACAGAAATACACACTTAAACCTCCGATCCATGTTGTTAAACTTTGACTGTGACTGAAGAGTTCAGTTTCACGGCACTCACTTTGGCACTCTTTCTGGCCATGAGTCAGGGCTCCGAAAAGAAGACAGAGCGCTACGACCTCTAACCCCAGCATCTTCCTCTTCTCCTGTCTGACACACAAGACACACCTCATTCAATAATGGGTTTGTTTCTTTGTCTCTGAAAATTAATCAAATAAATATCTCATGAAACTGTAAAATAAAAAATATTAAAGAAAAGAATGAATTTCAAAAATATATAGACATTCATGCAAAGATTTTAAAGCCTATACCGACAGAACCATGGAGAGAATGTGTTAAAATGACAAGTATTATAATAATCTTGCAAAATAATACAGTGTGAAGCATTGCATTTCACCAGGTATTCTATTTTTATCATGTAATTCTCAATATTCCCCATTTCTTCATCTCAATTTTTCGACTTGGTATCAGTTAAAGAGTCCCACAAGCAGATGTCTGACTATTGCCCAGGGAACAAAATGGCTGCCACGTGGTTATGTAACAGGTTTGAAAGCATCACGAGTCAAATATGGCTCTTCTTTTAGTGTTTAAAGATCAAAAAGGAAGGTCGAATAAGGTCAGCATAGACTAATATTTCACTCATTGTGGACAATTGTTGTAGGAAAGTGGAGAAAATAAACCTTACCATGTTGCCAAATTGCACCCATAACCAATGGAAGTTCAATGGGTCGCACTAGGTTTATACAGGCTTGAGTATCTGATGAACTCGCTGTTGGATCTAATCAAAGTCCGAGACTAAAAAAATTTAGCTGATTGTCTTATCATAAAATAATACCTCATCCTTTGAAGTCATGGGAAAAATGCAAAAATTATTCTTCTGTTGACAACATGTGGCTTCAACTGGGGAACAGACAGCAGGCTGTTGAGTAATTATGATAATAAGCTTCACATTTTGATTTTACGCCAAACAATTTCACAAAATCTGCTGCCCCCGAGAGCATTTGCCCACGCTCACATCAAACCTGGGTTTACTGGCTGTCACTGCCACATCAACCCATCAGGGGGTCCCACACACTGACCATATGCAAAATTTTAAAAGACATGGATGTGCAGAGTCCACCTTACAGAGTCCCATCAGTTGTTTATACTCCAAACCACATTGCAGTCAATCAAATTAACACAAACCAGCTTAGAGACTTTGTGTATGAGGCCTTTGTTGGCCTTAAAAGGTCTGGGACCCCAGTATTGTGGCAGCTTTTGTAAATAACGGGGCCCTCCCGGCAATGAGGGAAGGGAAGGCCTCTGGAGGGCAGTGTCAACATGGAAAAAGCCTTGAGTTAGCAAATGTCATCCGCTGCCAACTGAGGCCTACTACAGCACACTGAAATTTAACAGTGTACAGAATCTGAACGCTCACAAGTGGAAAAGAAGTGAGGAAAAATAATTGTATCATTTCTGATGCAGATATTCTACCACTAGAGTTCGCATCAGCAAAACAAAACTAATTAAAACTAATTGAATATAAAATCAACTCATGGTTTTTTCAGCAATGCTACTAAGAACGTTTTCAGAATTGTTATTTTTAGGCCTACAAAGCCCCCAAAGACCTGTAAGGTGATATAGATAGATTTAAAAAAAATAAAAAAAATAAAAAAAATTGTTCACACAAGTTATTATCTTGCGGAAACATAATCTTTTGGGAACAAGTTATTATTTTGTGCGCTCAAGTTATTCTCATGTGTCCACAGGATGATTATCTTTTGGGAACAAAATCTTAACTTGTTCCCACAAGATAATAACTCACAAGACAAAACAGCATCACCTCATGGGACTTAAATTTCTCATTTGAAGTTCTAACGCCACTTAACACTTTGTCGGTCACACGGTTTGCTGTGGCTCCCTCTAGCGGACAAACAGCTGCGAGTCGCTCCTGCAGATTTTATCTGCCACTCTGCCACTGTCCAGCACGAGAGAGTGGAAGTCTTCACAGCATTTCATCAGTGCACAGGTGAACATCATGCAAAATATACAGCACGACAAATAGAGCCCATACACTCTTTGTTTAAGTAAGCAGTTTGTGGATTTTCAAAGGCGCAGTGTAGCTGATCCAAACTTTGTTCGCACAGCAGTTTGGATTGGCTGAGACAACACTATCATAAAAGTCGATGGTAATGTTTTAAGACAGAAAAGACAGAAGAGGAACAGGGAGGACAATAAGTAGATGCACGAGGGGAGAAGCGGGAAACAGACATAAAAAGATGTTGGCAAATTGTTGTGCGTAAAAGTGCAACTCACCCTAACTCTTTACAACTTCAAAACTCCGTAAGCAGCTCTGTTTCCCCCGTTGATTATCTCCTCATCTCCACAGGAGGAAAAGCCGAGAAAGAAAAAGGGAGACACAGGAGGAGAAAGTGTGGAATAAAGCCCTGGATGCGCGTTTACTTCCCGCAAAAGAGCCGTCCGTTCGCCCTCCTGTCCCGGTCCAGCCCCAGCAACGAGCTCTGATCCCTCCTCCTCTAGGGGCACGACGCACCTCAGTGCGCACTGCTGTCCGCTTGGAGGCGCCGTGGCTCCGCTGGAACCCGTGTGTGCGCGCGTGCGTGTACCCGTGGCCTATTGCAGCAGAGGTACTGCCATGCACCAGCAAGGGAGGATGACAAAGGGTCGCAGGATTCTCCCTTAAACTCCACATATTGCAGAGCAGCATCAGATGTGATTGCTTTGTGCATGTGGCCCTTTAGTGGAGCACATGGACAACCCTGGGGACACACTGAGCTTTCATGTCCCGAGATACAGAATTTAGGAGGTATTCACAGCAAATCTAATACATGTGGTGGGTCAGAATGAAATAAAACAGGATAAAGAGCAGACGTAACCCCACCATACTCATAAACACACTAACTCCCCTCGCTTTTGTCTGGTCGTCTGTTTGCAATTAGCAGGCCGAGTGAGAGGAGTTTACACCAGGTGTAAACACTCGTAGCCTGTCCATGAGTCTGCCCACCATGTTTATACATTTGTAGGTGCTTCAGTAACCCGTTTGCCTATTTGTATTTGTAAGAGTTTGTGCACAAACGGGGAGGTCTCTCTTTTTTAGAGGATTTGCCACATCTGCATGTGTATAGACTTACATTTACACTGTGAATGTAAAGCCGGTTGTATTTAATTTCAATATTGATGATTACACCATGTCAGAAGTGGCATGTGGAGCTGGCTGTGCAGTAACCTGTCATACTGCCACTAATGTGTTATTCAGCGCAGAACACATGGAGGCATCTCAGGAACAGGCCTCTATGTCTACGACACAATTCAATACAGGGAAGGAGGTGAAGTGGTCATTTGGATCCACTGAATGTGAACGACCACAAAACAACCAAAGATCTATTTGGAGGCCGTCCCTGAAGAAATGAAACAAGTTTCCCATGAAAGGCATTCGACATCACTGCTCTTACTCGCATGGAAAACAATGTACTTGTAAGTGCAAGTGGACCCTCCTGCTTTTTAATTTAACTTTACTTGAAGGTTTTTATTGTTACATATTTATACTTTTCTTGTTTTATCTTTTTTTTTTGCACACCGTGGGATTGTGAGAAACAATATTTCGATCTCTCTGTATGTCTTGTACATATGGTGGATTGACAATGAAGTTGACTTTGACTTTGAGGGACTGTGATCAGGTTGGAGGTGAGACAGCAGGCAGCATTTTGCCAGGTGTGTACAAGAGAAGAAGAAGTGCTGAGATAGAAAAGAGGATGAGGAGGATGAGGAGGAGGAGGAGGAGGAGAAGGCCAGCTGCTGACCAGAGTTATTACAGTGAAGCTCTTCTCTCTGTCTTGGCTGGGGAAGAGTTTTTCCTTAAAAAGAGAAGAAGAGAGGAGGGGAGCAATGTGTGTGTGTGTGGGGTGAGAGAGGAGGGGAGGGGAGGAGGGGGTGTTCTGGGCTCTATTAAAACTGTGACTCATAGAATAGGAATGACCTTCCTCCCGAATAAGAGTAAACCAGTCTTTCTTTTTCTCTCTTTCTCTCTTTCTCTCTTTCTCTCTCTTTCTCTCTCTTTCTCTCTCTTTCTCTCTGACAAACACACATTCTTAATTTGATTTTTTTTTTTCCTTTATTTCTCTCTCTCATGGACTAAAAGAGCTTTTCTGTCTGGGGGGATTTCTGCATAACCAGCTCTAGAATTATAAACAGCTCCACTCTGGAAAGATTGCTGCAACTTTTTTTTTCTCACCCATCCACCGAATGACTCACTTCCCTTCATGAGAAAATGTGCACACAGACACAGAGAGAAGAACAGAAAAGACAAATTAAAATATGAACTCACAAATCCACAGTGTCAAACAGCAGATCGACATTCATACTATGTGTATCCACTGCAGATACAGTGACAGCTCTGGAGTTTGTTTTTAGGGTTTTCCTAATCTCTCTGACTGTCTGTGAATGTATAAGAGTGACTCACAACCTCATGATGTTTTCCAGTGCAGCTCTTGAAAGGATATTTAAGAAAAAAATACCAGGATATTACGATTAAACATTAGATAAGCTAAGATTTCTTCTTTTTTTTTTTTTGCTTTGCAGAATCTTTTCCCTCCTTTCCTCCAGATGTGCATTCTGTTCAGACAAGGCAGCTGGGAGTCATTACCTCAGTGCATCTCACACACACACACACACACACACACACACACACACACACACAGAGCTGTTCCCAAATCACACAAATTTACAGTCAAGTCCATAGAAAACAAAACTTGTGCCATTATCGCTGCATTTAGTTTGAAAAGGGTCTGTGGGTGAGATGGTCGAGAAAGCTCCTATTGCTTCAGTAAACATGAGGAAAGAGGACATTTCAGGAAAGCTGCAGTAGAGCCAAGACACATTTCTGTGGAACAGTCTGAGACAGTTCCACAGAAATTCTGCAGCAGTGAGTGTGAAGATTTAATAGAAAACATGTGTCTCGCTGAGAGATGGACAGAGAAAGTTTCAACATTTACATCTACATTTTCTGCACATTGAGCAGAGAAGAGTAAAATCCTAAAATAAAAAAAAGTTGTTTGTAGAGGTACATTTTTCATCTCTGGAGGAGCAATTCCTTCTTGTCCTTGTTCTACAACAAGGTCGGATGTCAGTCTCAGCAGCAGTGGTTTGGGTGTGTTGCTCAAGGGCACCTCAACAGGCAAAGACTTGCTTACCTTTTGGGTTCGACTCCGGGCTGCCGAAAACACTGTTAGCCTGCTGAAAGATGGTCATTTCATTTTTTTTTATACTGCACCAAAACGACAACAGAAGTCGTCTTCGGGCACTTAACATAACTTAACAAGGGCGGCACAGTGGTGCAGTTGGTTAGCATTGTCGCCTCACAGCAAAAAGGTTCAGGGTTCGAATCCGGTCCTGGGCCTTTCTGTGCGGAGTTTGCATGTTCTCCCTGTGCTTGCGTGGGTTCTCTCCGGGTTCTCCGGCTTCCTCTCAACATCCAAAAACATTAGTCTCAGGTTAATTGGTGGTTCTAGAAATTGCCCTGAGGTGTGAATGGTCTTTGTTTCCGTCAGTCTCTCTGTGGCCCTGGGAGGGAGGCTGTAGCTCAGTCAGTAGACTGGGTTGCACACCAATCGGAAGGTTGGTGGTTCCCAGCTCCTCCTGCCCACATGCCTAAGCGTCCTTGAGCAAGACACTGAACCCTAAAATTGCTCCCGATGGTGTACCATCGGTATGTTGTAAGTCGCTTTGGATAGAAGTGTCAGCTAAATGAAATGTAATAATAATGTAATAATAACATATGAGGTCCTTTCAACAGAACTCTACAACATTACAGAGAGGAACCCAACAATTCTACAGTTCCCACATGAAAAAAAAAAAAACCTTTAACAGGAAGAAATCTTCCAACAGAACCAGGCTCAGAGGTGGGCGGCCATCTGCCTCGACTGTTTGGGGTGAGGGCAGAGCAGAGAGAAAAGAACAGCACAGACATTCATAGCTGTGTTTAGATTTTAAAAAGCTGCTCTTTTAAAAACCAAGTCTTACAGTCATATTTCTATCCATCTTTACTAGTGATTATTATAACATTTTACCCACTATAATCACTTAGACTGGGGGACATGACAACTAAAAGTCATTGTCGGGCAACTAAATGAACAGCAGGCTGTAAAAATAGCCTCACCTATCTAAACCGCTGTCTTATAGCACATACTATAAGACCAAGTGAATTTTTATACCAAATATAATAATATCCCTCAAGGCGTTCCTAAGCTATCACAATCACAATAATGGGACGGATGGATGAACAGACATCCCCAAAACATGCTTTTGGCTACATTGTCACCTTAAAAAGTATGCACACAACTAGAAAATAACCTTTTTTTTCTCCTTGACTGCACCGTAGCAAAAGCGCGGTCCAGTTCAGAAATGAAGTGAGTGAATAAAATGTTAATAACTCTGACTGAGAGCTTAAAATGTGTGCAGTAATATGAAGGATTCAAAGCAAAGCATTGCTTTGACCTGTAAGTGCTAATGTCAACACGCTACCATGCTGACAAACACAATGCTAAACTGCTGATGTTTAGTAGGTCATGTTTACCATTTTCAACATCTCAGGGTAGCTACTTTGCTAGCACATTAACATTTGTTAATCAGCACCTAAACTTTTGAAAAAGTACAATTTTGACTTGATGGTGACAGATGAAGTCAGGCAAAGTTTGAGAGGTTTGACAATTATGTTGGTAGTGGGCTAAACTCGCACCCTTTTTCTTTGTTTGTTCCAGAGTTTGAATCTCACTGAGGGAATCTGTGTCGAAGAAAGATCTTTAAAAGTCTATTTATACATTAATATGTGTGACATCTCTGTAAACCGGCTTCAGAGTGTTCTGCAAAAGTGTGTGTGTGGCTTCGGACAAAAAGGAGCAGAGACACTTTGGTGTAGCAACCTTTATTGAGGGAGGTCTTACAACACTACCGAGGCGGTGTATCCCCAAGTAAAAATATCTTCTTTAACAACACGGGTAGAGGCTGATACACTGAGACTAATAGCACCACAGATAAAAACAACAGGTCGGTGACTTCAAGCCACTAAAGACAACAAAAAGTGGGGAACTTACAGTTGTGGGGATCTGAAAGTTGTGTGTGTGTGTGTGTGTGTGTGTGCGTGTGCGTGTGTGTGTGTGTGTGTGTGTGTGTGTGTGTGTGGCTCGCGAATCCCTTTAAGTTTCTTTACGAAACCTTTAACCATGACAGATGTTTTTCTACCTCACTGATTGCGTGCAAAGGTGTGTGTGCTTGTATGTGTGCTTGTGTGTGTGTGTGTGTGTGTGTTTGACGAAGTCGTCTCCACTGCTCTGACAAAAAAGAGCAGGTTTCTGTCATTGTCATTAAATGAACTGGTGATTCCAGCACAACTGTTTATGGAACAATCGCTCAAGGCTACACGTAAAAATATCCACACACATTTATGCATGTAAATGATGTGCACACATACAGACACACAGAGACAGACAGAATCCCACATGTTGAGTCCAGATGTCGTGTCCTTATTAGCATCAGGTGAAGTACAGATGAGTTTTGTTTGAAATCCCTGCCTAATGCCACATACTGTTTTCCCTGTCGTGTTAGTGTTAGTGACAGCTTTCAAGTGATGTTGGTGTGAGTTTTTTAATGTCGGGAATATGTTATTACTTTTTTCAATGTACTTTATGAGGACTAAACTTAAAAAACCCCAATCAGGAGTCATTCTTCTGATATAAAGGCCATGTAAGTTCAGCAGTATATCACCGATGAACAAGTATGTTGTCAGTTCACAGCTGTGGTTGTTCACCAGTGTTTGCACCATTGTGACAACACTTCTGACACCACTTGAAAGCGCGATAAAAACTACAAAAAGGAGTCCAAATAGGACACTAAACAGATTCATTCAAATAGCAGGAAGCTCCAGTCCTGGAGAGACAAGCAAGTGAAAGAGCCTCTTCCAACCCTCACTAGTTAGTTGACGTCAAAGCTGAGAGTGATACAAGGATGCAGAGTACCCGAGTAGAAATCAGCCCAATGCAGATGAATACTAGAAATATGTACTGATGTGGCCATTACTGATGACTCTCCAGGCCTGAAGTGACCTGTTTTGAATTGGGACTTTTTTACCCTGAAGTTTACCTCCAAGGCAGCGATTCCTCCTGATTGACTTCTGTCACACAAGTTCTAAAATTTGATGGTGGAGGTCAGCACCTTAAGGTCTTTATGGTGTAGGGATCCCAGCAAAGAGGTTGGGATTTGTACACCGTCTGCTACTGTCTGCCTTGGAGGCTCAACTCAGGGTAAAAGAATTTCATTTTACGAAGATATTTACATTTGTCTGCCACACAATCATTTGTCGTTTTGTGACATTTCCTTTTCCTTTTTAAAAAGTACTTGAGCACAGTGTACGGTAAAAATGTGTGAAACTGAATATTCATGAAGGCACTAAAAATCAAAAGCGTGTTGGTCCTGTTGTTTGCGGCCCCGCGTTCAGGGCAGGGACACCCTGCGGGAGACGGTTTGGTGGAAGACCCCGCGCAGCAGAGAGGGGTAGTCTGCGACACGGAACAGGTGACGCTGAGCGTAGGAGTTGTCGTCCTGCCGCCCCCGGCTCACCAGGGTGCGCAGGTTGGCCTCATTCACCTGGTTGCCGGCTGAGATGACGAATAGCTCAACACCGCCTTCCGCCAACTCACGGACGCGCTTCTCCAGGAGGGGCTCGGTGACACCCTGAGACCTGCCGTCAGAGAACAGCACCAGCTTCTTCTTGCCTCCCGATGTGTCGCCACGGCCGCCGCGTAAACTCGTCGCCCCAACCTCCATGGCCTCCAACACGTTGGTGCCGTCATTCTGGAAGCTGGCTTCACTGATGCGGTTTGATAACAAGGTCAAATTGGTGGTCAGTGGCTGCATTTCGTTGGCGGTCCGGCTGTACTGGCCCAGACCCACTTTGACGGTGACACCTCTCTTGTTCTGGACAGACAGGAAACGCTCGGCCAAGCGTTGGACGAAGGCTTTGCTTGTCTCGAAGTTCTTCTGGCCCACACTAGCCGAGCTGTCCATCATCATGAAAATATTGGTACTTTCAGAGAAAGTGACTGTAATACAAATGATACACACAACACTTCTGATTAAAAGCTGTTTCCAATTAATCTCTAAACAACAGACGAGAGACAGCGAGGTCAAGAAGCATTCACTCATACATTTTACAAGCAGATCTAAATGCAACCTACAGAACACCTTTGCTGTGACAGATTATTTCAATTCAATCTACTAATGACAACGTGTAGAAGAGAGAGGGTAAATATCAGGAAGAACAAACCACAGTCCAACCAACAGTAACACCATTTTGAAAAAGAATACCAGACTTACTGGGACACTTGTAGTCTGGGCATTTCTTCTCTGGAAGAGACAACAACAGGAAATAAGTCAGTTTATTTGAAGTTGAAATAAAATGTTCACCTGATGTGGTGTGAGTGCATTTACTGTGTGTCTGCAGATGTATAGCTGCGTTGTACCTTGACAGATTTTGGCTGTGAGGTTCTGCAGGAAGCTGTCTTCCAGCAGCTCTGCATAGTTCTCCCGAATGAAGGAAAAGCCCGGTTTGGGGTCGCTCTTACACACCACAGCTTCCAGCTGCTCCTGGTTGGGCTCGCGGCCGGAGTAGTCCTTCACTCCCACGCCACCCACCTGGAGGCGAGGCAAGACATTTAAAGGTTGCAGGTACGAGAGGTACGAGAACATTGACCATGTCTCTCTAGGTGCGCTGCACTCACCAGGATGCCTTTACCGCAGAGGACGTTGAGGGGAACCTTGTCCCTGCTAATATCAGAGCGTCCATCGGTGAGAACCAGAACAACTTTGTTGTCTTTTCTCATTTCTCTGATGGTGCTGGTCAGAGCAAAATCAAGGGCCTCGCCTGTGTACGTGGCCTCGGCCAGCCAGACCAAGTCTCTTACCTCCCTGCACACACACAGAAATTTGATCATCAAAATCAAAGGCTTTTTAAAAAAAAAAAAATTGTAAGAATCATTGTGACAATAAAAAGACATGCAGTTTGTAAGAAAGCCATTTCCATGTAGTAAAAACAACCTGAAAATGCAAGAATTGATACACTTTCCATATTAATTACCCACCTTGTGGTTCCTCAAATACATTGTTTGACATTTTGGGAGATGGTAGTGTTTGCTTGTTTTTCTTGGAGTTAGATGATGCCACTGTTATGGCTGGAGCTCTGATTTGATTAGCCTAAAATAACAACCGTGGAAACAGCTCGCCACACTCTTTTCAAACTTCAACACACAAATACCTCCCAACACAGTTAGGTTTGTTTTATTTTACACACATAGTTTAACCATAGTTTTTGTGTTTTATTACAAACAAATGCGAGATACAAGGGTAGTTTGTTAGCTTTAGGTGTTCATAAAGTACTTTAGGAGAGAGAGTTTTGCTGCTTTATCCCCTCTGCGGTCTTTATGCTAAGCTCAACTTTGAACTTCCTGACCTTTGCCCCTTTCTTAATACACAAACAGGGGAGTTGTGCCAATCAATTTTTATCGAATTCTCAGAGAAAGAAAATATGTAAATTCTTTAATTATAAATATGGAACATTCACAAGATACAAAACGGAAAAAAGATCATAATCATAAGCCCACCCTGTAAAATGCGATTTTCACAGAGTTCAGAGAAACTTTGCACTTTCAGCTGATGATTGTGAAAAATACTTTTTGTTTCAAACTTTGCACATAAATCAGCCTGAACAGTGGAGCTCAAGCCTTAAGCTATAGGAACAAGGAGAAGAATATAATTTTGAGTGGAAGGGAGGGGAACTTTAACTTTACATTGCAAAGATTGGTTTCATCATCAGTGATAACAGAATAATTTCTGCATCGCTACAAAGTCAGAGAGCGAGCCAGAGATGAAGCACCAAAGCAGGCAGGACTCTGCACGCGCGTGAACTCACTGTTTGAAAGCGTTGATGGTGGTAGTCAGTCTGACAGCTTCTTGGGCTCTCGATCCACTGTACTGGACTACACTCACGGTGGAATGGTTCGCTGCAAACTGGAAAGAAAAACAGTGCACGGTGACGGTGTGTTTTGGTCTGTGGGTGTGTCATGTCTACGAGCATGTGTTTTCCTCCGTCAATATTCTTGCGTCCCACCCATCCGGACTAATTACATCCAAAGTGGAATTCGAGAGTCACCGGAGAGACATAAAAGCACATTCCATACCCGAAGACAATATCGTTCATTCACACTTTCTATTTTGAGGTCTGTTCTTAAGGCCAGCATTTTGTAACATCTCTGAAAAACAGTTTCGGCACCGTTTTTGGCAGAATAATAGATAAACAACACAATCCACAAAGGTCAAACATGAGCCACACCACAGAAGTCAGACAAAGGTGGATACATCTCAAATTAAAGGTTACAGGCTGTTAAAACCCAGAATAAACTTAAAGATGGGCATTACCTTGACTTGCTGATCTTTCATCAGTCTGTCGATCACCGTGACAATAAAGTCTTTGGCAAGAGCAAAGTTTGAGGCACCGATACTCTCCGAGCTGTCCACAATGAACGACAGGTCCACAGGTGCACACTTACACTCTGAAGACACAAATTCATATCATAAACATTGTGGCGGCCTCAGAGTGAAGGGAATAATCAAGCTAATGAGTACAAACTTACCACAGCAAGCTGGACCGTGGAGAACATAGGGGGAAAGAAAAAAACACAAATCAAAGTTAATCAACTGTACAGAGAAAAGGTAACACGACACAATCCGCGTAACCTGCTTTGGATTTTTGTTGCACATTTGGTGACGCAGGCGCCGAGTTGAAAAGGGCAAAAAGAACATGTGGCTTGATTGCTGGATGCGAGTGTGTAAAAAAAAGTGGAGCGTTTAACTTACAGCACAGCTTCATAATGATATCCAGAATTTCACATTCCTGAAGAGAGAGGTGGAGTATACGTTACAGTGTGGAAATGCACTGCTATCACATTACACAACACCTCACAAGACCACGCCATAGACCATTTCAAGCTGCTCTCAGAGAAAAAGAAAAACACGACAATGGGGATATTTTACTGAGAAGTCAGGGGTTTTTTGTGTTCAGGAAATTGGATGTGTGGCTTTGGACTGAACACACAGCATGTTTCAGAAGCGGCCTCGAGGGGGAATTAAGTTTGTGGTGCTTAGCCGTCTGTTCCCGCGGCTAAAATGAGGGCGAGGGTTCAGATAAAATGGGCTGATTATATGTTTTTTTTATACTCACATCAGTTCCTGGAGGTCCAGGAGGCCCAGGAGGTCCCTGAAGAGAAAAAGAAAATGAATTCAGGAAGAGAAGATACGCAGACAAAGTGATTCATCCCCCTGATAGATGTCTCTGTTTGTCTCGTTAAACAAACTGACCAAAAATGCATCTGGTCAGGCTTCAAGATGACACAGCTAGTCATGGCAGTCTTTGTATTTTAGCTGGAATTAAATGGGAAGGTTTTCTTTGGAAAACCATTACTCCTTTGACTGCAAACCAGATTCCCACAGTTACTGAACCCACATCCACACCCACACATTTTGGGTGCGCTGCTATCTTTCTGCAGCAACATTTTCATCTTCCAAAAGCTCACCGCCTCAGCGTTTAGCTTTTTGCACTCGGCTGCAGGAAAACCATCTGTTTTGTTTTAACGGACATTAAACTCAGTTTAAGAGCATTCTTTTCTGTGACAAAGACACCAGCAGGGCTCACGTATGCACACAAGAAAACGCACACACAAGCGAGAGAGATGCAGAGAGAGAGAGACAGCATTTAATTGCAGAGGAGAGAAACTGTCCTCACATGACGCAAACTTTGCGTACAAAAATATGCAGGAGACACAAGCCAGAGGAGAAGCAGAAAGGAGAAGGGGGGAGGAGGAGGAGGAGGAGGAAGAGAAGAGACATAAAGTGGGTAAAGTGTGAATGGGTAGAATTCAGATCGATGGTACGTTTAAAGAACATGGCTTTATACTGTTCAGTGTTATATTTAGATCAAGCTGTGTTCATTTTTCCCCGTGATTCAATACCACAACCTTCACTTGGCAGTTAGAGAAAAGAAAGAGGAAAAACATGTTTGTTTCAACCTGCAGGGAGCCAAACTTTTTTATGTCTTAACATGCGGCTCGGTAGAGAAATATACACCGCTAACGGTTTGATTTGTTCTTGTTTGTCCAGTTTCTTAACAGTTTGGTGGTTCTTTATTTTTCTTATTGTCAACAAAACCCATGAAAAGACATAATCTAACAATCAGCCTAATTAATACCATTGAGACAAGTTGCCTGTGTAGCCAAAATGATAAAGCACAGTGATTTCCAAACTGTGGGGTGTGTACCTTTGGTGGTTCTGAAAGGCCAAACAGCTCCACTCCAACCAGTCATTCAAATTCGTTTTATTACAGAAAAAAGTTATTAAATATCACATTACAGTAATGTAAAAAAAAAAAAAAAAAGGTTCATTATTTAGATTTTTTTTTTAGAAATAAAATTGTTTGTTTTAAAATAAGCGGGATGACATCACCTCACGTCCAACATACTGTAGCAAAACGATAACGTCAGCTGGATGCAGTCGGGTGTGACGCATCCCAAATTTTATTAAGTGAAATGAATGCGGTTTTAAGATAGCTACATGGTCCAAAAACAGTACAGAGTTGCAGTGGCAACGCTGGACCTGAAAGATGACACAAACCCTTCAATGCTGAAGAGGAGCCGGGGTCAGTAGAGCCATTGGGTGGTGCCACTTCTTGCAAGAGATGTAATTGTAGCCTTGTGTTGTTGTTGTTGTTGTTGTTGTTGTTGTTATTTAGCCTTTCTAAGGCTTTTGCATGGTTATATCTGTAAACTTTATTATATGAAAAATATTGTTGGTATTAGTTGACCCTGGTCTAAAAAGTTTGGGGACCTGATCTTACCTATATATTGATATTGATATATGACTGGACACACCAGGCCAACACAGCCAGTTTTTTGGGGTGTTTTATTGTTTTTTGGAAGTAAAGTATATCTTTGTGAAGATTTTTGTCTTTAGTGTTAACACATACGAGGCTGAAGGAAGGCAGAAATCATTGAACTTGGTCTAAAATTTGACATGATTTTAGTGACTTGGTCAAATCAGACCGATGTGCATTAAAAGGTCCTTTTGGTTTATAACTTCAAACAAAGTCCGCTTTCAACTACTGTGAAAGCTGTGTACACACACACACACACACACACACACACACACACACACACGGCATTCTTACCGGGTTACCCTCAGCCCCTCTGTGACCTTTGGCTCCTCTGGCTCCGTCAGGTCCGGACTGATTGTTCTGTGAAAAGAGAAAATTAAAGGCAATTAACAGAAAGGTCCACAATTGTCTTTTTTTTAAATAAACATCTATACATCTGTTCAAACTTCAGGATGTAGAAAAGTATTATAAATACACATCAACACATACATGGTGAATGTGTGCTGTCCTGCTGAACAGCAGTCAGACTCTGGAGTAATGTGTAGTAGTTTTCATGACCCACTGACAGCTTTGCATCCTCTAGGTGGGTTCAACAAATATGAAAAGCTCCCCATGACTGCAGGGGATGAACCGGCTTTGTAGCACACACATGTGCTGCCTGTCTTCTCATCTTTGAGATTACATGGTGCCTGCAAGTCGCACATGTTACATCCACTGATCAACTGAAATCTTTTTTCCGATATCAAATACAATGAAAGTAACTGAGTGTTAGTGTTTGCTTTGGGTATGGCAGCTCTGTGCTTGCCCACTGGAATAAATAATAAATAAAACATTCCTGAAAGATTGTTTATAACTGGGCATGATCATTCCCATCATAAAAGTGGAGCATGAAAGGAAAAGCTTATTTATCTTTAAGTAAACAAGAACATAAATTAAAGGTAAAGGTAAAGTTGCCTGATCTGGGAGGAATAGAAACCCACAGAGGTGAAAACTGAATTGGTGTTATGTTCCATTATGTCTCATCAGCGAAAAATGGAAATTTACATGAACTTCATGGAGGATGTTCACAAATAAGGGCCTTTACAGCAAGAAAAGCAATGGTCCTAATATGGGACTTTACGATGCTCCCACAGGAAAGAATGATAGAAAATGTTTTCATACATGGTGTATCAACAGAATTATTGATAGTGATGGAGAGGTTTTATAATAGGAAGTGATGAAGTGTCATTACAAAAGAAATCTGACTTTTAAATTACGACTTGGAATTTATGCCAATTGCTGCAATTTTGCTGCAAAAAAACCTCACAAAACTGGCTGCTACAATAATATTTGATTGCAACAATCACAGTTACAACAAGGAAAGACAATAACTGTGAAACCCTGAGGGAAATCTGGAAGCCTGGACTTGAATTTTACTCCAATTATTTTCTAAGTGTACTATATCAAAATATTTTCAATATGTTGAGTCATTCGGTTGTTCTGAAACCTATAAATGCACTTGAAATCTTAACTGAGACCAGGTCTGTCTCTCTCTGGCCAGCTATCTGACACAAAAGCACAGCTGCAGGGATAAGGAGTAGCCAAAGCCCCTACAGCTGCTGCTGCACTCTGACCCACCACTGATCGCTGTGAGATTACGGTCCAGTCTGCAGAAGTGTGGAGAATAAAAAAAGCTTAACACTGTAATTCAATTTCAGGAAAATGAGCCAATCTTTGATTTCCTTGTTCCCACAGATACTGTTTCAGACTTTAAAGACATGTGGGCAGTTTGAGGAAGACAGCGGGCAGCTGCTGACAATTTCACATTCATGTAAAACTGCATATTGAGAGCATATAATACACCAAATGATGACGCGCTACAGTAACGGCTTTAAAAAATGGCTCGCAAACATGTGTGGATTTAAGGGTAGCAACTGTTTTAAAGTAGATATTTACTTGGGCACAATATTGAACCCTTAAAAAGGCTTATAGTGGATAGAAGAGCATTCAATCTCTTTAAAAAAAAACAACTAAAACTGATAGATTATACAAGTAGCTCCGAGCCGGAGATCTGATTGGTCAACTGTACATTTGGAACGTGCTCAAATCAGCATAACAGCACATCTTGCTCATCACGAGAAATATCACTCCGCCTTCTCAATGGCAAATATATTATTGTTATTGAATTTCATATAATATGGAATATAATGTTGTTTTTACTTGTTACAGGTCGATTAAATGTGACCCAATTAACGAAATCGGGTCTGTTTTGGTCATTTTTTGTCGCTACGAGCCCCCGTACCGTAACATCACGGATAGTCGTGCACTTAAACACAAGAAACGGTGCTAATATCTTAAAAATACATGAGTCCATTGATATATTTTTTTCCGCACGAATCCTAGTCATACCCCATGTATTGCCATGGAAACGGAGATCATACTAACAAAAAGTGCACACCCTCAGTTCACAGTTAAAGCACAACGTCTAAGGTAATATTACAGATGTTGTGGCTCAAAGTATTAAAGATAACAGACAAACTTAGAAGAGTATAACTGCCCTCTGTCACAAAAGAAATCCTGATTAGTCGTCACATAAACACTTATTTAAAGACATAAAGGAGAGACAGAGGGCAAAAGGGCACGCTGGCAAGTTACGCATCACTTTAAATCATTTCTACTCTTTGATCCGAGTTGCACACCGGATCAGACCAGCAGATCTGCATTCCGGCTACACAGACGTCTACCTACAGCGACGGAGGGAGAGAGACGGTAATGCCAACCACCTGGATTTTAACACACACGCGTCACCCTTGAAGGACACACACACACACACACACACACACACACACACATCTATATTTACACACAACACACGCGGTTCCAATTACTGCAAATCCTCCACGTCAAACACGGATGTAAAGAACAAGGGATATATCATTCACAGTTACACACACACATGCCCTCAGCTTGATGTGATGACATCATATTTGGTGACTCACAGCCAGATGTGACTTTTTGTCATACGTTGTTGAGCTTCCCTCTGAACTCTAAAACAGGTGGAGAAGTCAAAAAGGTCCGTCTCCACCTTTATCTTCGCTGACACGCCCCTGTCTGTAACCTCCTGTCCCCTCTGGCCAGAGAGAGTGCAGGCAACACAACACATGCCTGTACAGTGTGAAAATATTTAAACAATTTAAATCCAGTTGGTCAAAAATATCACACTGAAGCCAGTGGTATTGGACATGTCTCTGGAAATGTTTGATCTCTCGTGATTTTAAGTCAAAAATTAAAACCGTTTCCTGTGTCCAAAACAGTGGACTGCTGAGTATCCTTGGAAACAAAAAAGTGACTGTACAGAGAAAAAGATATAACAAGAACAAAAAAGGATGAATGCCTCTGGGGGTCAGTGTAACATAATGAGATCATTATTTCCTTTGAGATACACAAAAAAATGGCATCTAATCATGTATTTCTAATAAAGGATGTAGTCATGGACTGACAAGTGGAGCATTAGCAGTGATAAGAATATCTGGTTTTTCATTTTGGGGAATATGCTTATTGGGCTTGTTGCTAGAAAGCTCGCTGAAAAGACTGGCACCTCTATCATAAATGCTATAGGCAGCAGCAGTTAGCTTAGCTCAGCATACAGAGTGGAAATGGGGGAACAGTGAGCCTGACTCAGTCCACCAAATCCACCTACCACTGCCTAAAGCTTATATACTGTACATTTTTAGTTCAGTGTACATGAACCCATTTGTAGAAATAACAAGTCCCCAATAAAAAAAACTCTGTTCTATACTTGTACGAATTAAATAAGACATAATGTTTTAAGTTAGTGAGCTTTAGAGGTGCCGGTCGGAAAGTATTAGCGGGAGCTCAACAGACATTGGTGTCAGTTTTCTCATCTAACTGTTGGTAGGAAAGTGAATTAGCAGAGGTAGCTCCTGCTGCATAACTTAATTACATTTCACTTTACAATAAGCATTAGTTTGTAGCGTAGGTTATCTCCACAGCCTTGTCAGTATCCCTGCATTGACACCAACCTGTCATGGACCCTGTTATAGTTGCCTGCTTGTCTGTTTATTTAGCAGGATTATGAAAAAAGTCATTGGTCTGATTTTCATAAAACTTGGTGGGAGGGTGTAGCACGGGCAAAGGAACAACCCGCAAAATTTTGGAGCAGATCAGAATCTCAGGGGCGGAGCCATTACGCCATTAGTCGTGGTAATGCAGTACATGTTAACATTCAGTAGATGGCAGTAAAGTTCAATTGTAACAAAAACAGACCTTTCTGGAAATACAGTGACTCAGTATGGCAACATGGTGTCCACGACATTCAGCCATTCAGCAAATAATTTCAACCTTCATCTATTTCATCTAACTTTTTCAACATTTAATCCATTACTTTTATCAACTATTTCAAATATTTGTCTATCAAGCAGTTTAGCTCAACCATTCACGCACCTTTTAGCTAACTTTTTTTGTTTGTTTCTATGGCCACTTGCTGTCTATCTTTCACACATTTAGTCCCAGTTGATTTTTTCTTTAAAAGAAATTAAAACTTCAGTTGTAGAAAATTATTTTCCGTGCTCCACAAACTTTCCATATATTCCCTGGCAACTGCAGACCTACCCTCTGGGATTACAAATGGTTTGGACTCGCAGCTCCAGAGAATATAAAAGTGGAGCTCATTACAGAACCATAATGAGGGATTGTGTGCGCTTGAGCCCATTTGTACAAATACCCTTCACTCCATCATACATTTAAACCATTTTCCAAAGTTTACCACATGTTTATATGCTGACTGAGGCATGGTGGTACTTATACTTCAGCAAGAAAACCAGATAAGAAAAAGTTAATATATACTGTATATATCTACAAAGGTTTTGTGAAGCTCCCACAACTGTTTCCTCGAAACTGATTTGGTTACATTATGCAGCTAACGTTCAAACACACGAGACTCCATAACAACTGCAGAAAAAGAACAAGCAAACGTACATGTTTTGTTTTGGTGATTTTAAAATCAAGCTGAGGTTTATGGCTCTTACACACCGCTGTAGAAGCCGTTACAGAGGTTATGAGATGTTTCCTGGAGGCTGTTGTCACTTTGCGAGGACAAGCAAAAGTTTAAGTGAATTAAACATCGTCTAATCCTCCCCTGAGCTACAGCACCACAAAGCCGTGCCGAGTTGTAAACTGATCTGGCACTGTAAATTCAAAGCTTACAAAGCGTGGCTGCTTTTGTAGAACAGGGGTCAGAGCGAAGATGAGAGGGAAGGTACAAACATGCAGAAATGTTTATGTCACGAAATACTAACCTTGGAAATGCGATCATTTTTATGTAAACACGGGCAGGTTGAACCGGGGGTAAAAGTGTTAAAACCGGCACGCTCTATGGACGAACACACACATGCACAGTCGCTCACGCACACACTCGAAAAGTAGTGTAGTCCCTTTATCGTCTCTGTTCATTTCCTGGTATCCTTGACAACGGCATATACACAGCTGCATCAGCTCAAAGCGCTCTTACCCAATGACACACACACACACACACACACACACACACACACAAAATGTGTTCAAATGTGCTCAAGAAAACTTTTCCAGCTGCAGAACAGGAGAGTGTGAGAGAAAGATGGGTAGATGGAGAAAAACAGGAGTATAAAAGTATTTCCAAAAGGCAAATGTGGAAAAACTAAATGAAAGACAGAAATTTAAAGATGAATTGAACAACTATATATCACTCGAAGTGTTAAACAATGCCAATAAAAAAATAAATATGCAAATGTGTCCATTATATAACCCATGTGACTCACATCCTGTCAGCGCTCTGCCAAGAAGGGATAGAGGACAGATAAAATGAGATCAGGAGGGAATAGAAACTCCAAAAAGGAAAAAGAGGCAGAGGCAGACTCACATCGAGGCCTGGATCTCCGGGCTCTCCGTCATCTCCTTTAGGTCCAGGAGTTCCCTTACCACCCTAAAGGTAAAAATAGCAAAGGATAAAGGTCACAGGGGAACATAAGCATGAAGATTGACTTTAACACTTCTGGCACTTAAAACAAGGTTATCCACATTCAGTGTTGATGTCTAAGTGTAAAATGCTAAATACTAATAAAGCCCATTTAATTCAGCTCAGAATAAATTGGCCTATAGACAACCAGTTATCAGTGATTCATAATAAAACAGTGCAGAACTAAACTAACTGCATTATTTACATCAAAACCATATAAGATCTGTTGATCCCAACATCTGATTCCAAAGTTAAAACAGACATGTTAAAGATAACTTACCGGCTCACCGGAATCTCCACGGGGCCCAGGGTAACCCTAAAAAAAACACAGAAATGTTATAGATTATACACATTTACAGAACAAACTGTGTCATACATGAGATGTATTAATGACCTGAAACACCGACCTGGAAACCATGACAACCTGTTGTGCCGTTTCCTTGGACACCATCAACTCCCTGGAATTAACAAACAGAGACATTTAACAGATCCATCTGCGTACATAATTTCATGGTAGGGTTTATGATGGATGGCACACATATGTCCCCCCGCCACCCCTCCCCCTCTGTCTCCCTCACTCACCCTCTCCCCCATTGGGCCTCTGTCTCCGGGAGCTCCTTTGATTCCTCTCGGTCCTTTGGGTCCCTGGTAGAAGAAAGGAATGATAAGATTAGAAACATATGAAATGTAATATGCTCTCGTGGAAAGCAATTAGGATGTTGTCAACAGGCGCCGTGTGTGGGTGCACGCATGTGTGTTTGTGTGTGTGAACAAAAATTAAAGACTTTTAACCCGTTATTATAAAACTTCTGCCTGAAGAAACGTTCAGTACAGCTCTACAGCTGCAAGGACAAAATAAACGATCTGGCGCTGATGTAACTGAACCTAGTCTAAAAATTTTCAACAGAAATAAAGGACAACAATATAATGTGCCAAACAGATGTTATTAACAGACATACAGGGACCTGCTGAGTGGAGAGTTCACCAAGGAACTATCAGAAATCTATTAGATGTTCTGGTGAGCTGATTTATTAGATTGTGTGATACAGAGTGTCTGGTTGCTTCAAAGGCTTTTTAGAGATACTTGTTTAAAGTTTCAACAGACATCATTAGCAATAAAACCGTTTTTGGTTGCAGTTGACAGTAAATTGCAAATTTTTTTTTTTTAAAGCATTTGTCCATCAATAAACTGTGAGTGTGTTTTGTTGGACTTACTTCTGGTCCAGGGGGGCCTTCATCTCCTCTGTAGCCAGGAGCCCCGGGTCTGCCAGGCTCGCCCTGGAAAACAACAACACCATTAATGAGATTGTTAAAACACGTCTCCAGTAAAACAGACCAAAACGTAGGAGGAAAAAAAAAAACTGCCATCGCGCTTTAACGTGAAACTTTTAAACATTCAAAACCTAAACATTTCTTTTAAAGATTTATTCATTGACTGTATGGTGTTCATATATATATATATTTTTAGCTAAATGTTTATCTAGTAAAGCTTTGACAGTGTTTACTGTCAACAACTACAGCTCCCATCAGTCTTTGCTAGATGTTAACTGACGGTTGAAAATGTTTGCTGTGTTGCACCTAAACTGTACAATCACACCCGTCAGTGATGTGACAATCTACTCATTTAAACTGGAGTAGAGCTCTCCATCACTGCATCAAGGATAAGCATCTGTTAGGATGCTTTTCAAAATAAACATTCTGTTTAATTAATACAATTGTTTTAATTGGTCATCATTTAATAGGTTATGATGACATTGTATAAACCAAAGTCACTGCTAAGATCTGGCAACATGGCAATATCCTTTAAAACAGTAAATTAGAGCATTAATCAAGAATTAATCTGATGTTCTGATCTGATCTGTTAAAATGGATAAAAAGCACTTGTTGGTTGTGTAAACAGGAAATTTAGAGCTAATTTTACTCATCTACGATGAGATTAGAATATTTCCCAAAGACGACAAGACAATTGCTAATAGATTATAATACAATTTGGTACCAGGTAGAGTAATACTGTGTAATAAAGCTGAGGATGCAGAGTGTAAGGCGTCGGCCCAGCGTGTCAGTTAGTCCATGTTTTCTCTACTATTCAGTTTTCACTGAGGTCTGATGAGGAAACGAGGCAAAGTCAAAAACACAAAAGAGCCATTGAAAGTTCTGACATCACGGAGGTTACCGCAGCTAACGCTTGTAACGTATTATTATTATTACGCTGCCTGCTGCCTTATGAAGAAAACCATACTGAGGCTTTGGCAGGAGCTGATGGAGAGAAGAACTGAGTCAGAGGGGAAAGAGTGAGGGCTGATCTTCCCAGGAGTAACGACTGAGAGGGAGTGGGGGGAGGTAGGGAGGGAAGAATGGGCAGCGAGGCAGCCAGGTTCGCCTCTGTTTAAGCTTCTGACCGGTGTACTCCGCACTTAATGCCAAAATATAGATGCACATGCACAAGAGCTCACACGTGCACGCGCACTAGGAATTTCCCTTTTCAACGAGAAAAAAAAGGACGGAGAGAAAAGTGGGTGGTTCCTGCTGGAGGCTGTGCCGCCTCAGAACACAACAGACTAACGAACAGTGCACGTAGCTCCTGTTTGTTCCTGTTTGAATGTGAGTTTAAATCAGAGGATCTTACGGGGTCTCCGTTGGGGCCAGCTGAACCCTCTCTGCCCTGCTCTCCGCGGGGTCCTGGGTCCCCCTGTCAGGGACAAGAACAAATGGATAAAGTGACCAAAAGGTGTTCAAGACAGTAACACGAGACAAGTAAAGCAGACAATGCCAAGTTTTGAATAGTTAAATCAGTTGGAGTACATGAGGAGTGACATTATAAAAACAGTTCTACTTTCACTGAGGTCAGTACAGTTGCAGTTGATTTAGTTCATGTGCCAAACTGCATTTCCGATGAATTTGTAGGGAGGAGATGCTGAAATCAGGCGGACTCCGAGGGACTGGAGGTCTACTTTTGATCATCCCCTACCGGCTCTCCTCTTAGTCCTCTGTTTCCACGGGAACCTTGCTCCCCCTTCTCCCCAACTTGTCCCTACAAGAGATTTTCGGGAAGTTAATACAGACATCAGCAGCTGTCACACACAAACACACTCAACTTAATGTCAATATGAACTCTACTTACTCTCTCGCCACGACCTCCGTCCTGTCCAGACGGCCCCTGGAACGCACACACAATAAACACACAATGGAGAATCAGAAGGTCGAATAAAAGTCATGAACTTGATATTTCTGGAGCCATCCAGGAGCTTTATCACTTACATCATCTCCGCGTTCTCCTTTGTCCCCGTTGGCTCCGGGAGGGCCCCGGTCACCCTGTCAAAGCGCAGACAGTTAAACACAGTTCGTGATCTGTCTTCTGTCATCCTCCTGTGTTTCTCTCTGCGCTGACTTACCTGAGGTCCCAGTGATCCATAGTTTCCAGGCCTTCCTGGTTCTCCGTCCCTCCCAGGATCTCCCTGGAATAAACACACAGAGCTTTAACACATACCACCTACAGCCAATCTGAGACCTTCGTGAGCACGAGAAGTATTTACGTCTCACTTTTTCTCCTTTCGCTCCGTAAGGACCGGGGTCTCCCTTTGGTCCAAGGTCTCCCTGCATGCCCTGGAACCACACAGCACAGAGACACTTTCAGTATTTGATCACAAGCAGCTGAAACCACGACACTTAATCTCTGAGGTCGCTGTACTTTTTAAGCTCATGCGTGTGTTTGTTTACAGTACAACTATATGGCTTCATTTAAACAGTCTAACAGTAGAGAATGTAAACCGAGCCGTGATTGAGGAGCCAAGGACCTCAGTCGGCCTGCCCCGAATGGGGGTGGGGGGTGGGAGGGGTGGGGCTCCAGATGCAGGCTGAGATGCCGGTCAGGGCTCCAACATTCCTAAACATGCAACTGTCGCTAATGGCTAATCTGTAAACAGGAGCGGCGGATCCTGGGGTGGATACGGAAGTGGCCTGTTTGAGTGTGCTAATGTGTTAAAGAGAGAAATTAAAACACTGATATAGAAAGTCACGTCATCCACACATCTGACTGACTGTGCCTTTGCGGTCCTTAAACTTGATGTCAAAGTCACACTGAGTTAACATCAAAAGACTAGTTTCCATCTGGTTGTAATTCAAACGGTCTGCCATTAGTGTGACTATCTGATATACAACTCACGTCTGACCCGGGGGAACCTTTACAGCCGGCAAGTCCGGGGAAACCAGCTTCACCCTGATGAGGAAACCCACAGAGACACAGCATCAAACACACTTATCAAATAAACTAAATTAAGAAGCTACAGACGTACTGATTGTACTGGGCTCACCTTACGCCCATCGATTCCATCGTTTCCCCTATGACCTTTGTCGCCCTGAGGAGGAGGAACAGAAGAGTGAGTGAATGAGAATAAAAGTGATAGAAGAAGAAATGATTAGACTTCAGAGGAGCCACCAGTAGGACAGCCTCCCTGTGACGATTAGTAACTCACCTTGAAGCCTTTGTGTCCTCTTTCACCCTGCAGAAAAAACACACACCCCAATGTTGAGTCTGGAATTTTACAGAACAGAACAAATCTTGCTAAAGAATATTTTTCTTTGTGTCTGATAGTACCTTGTCTCCTCTGATACCACGGTCTCCCTGGAAACAGAAATACACATGTAATTATTATCATCCCAGCATGCAGCATGATAAGGTCAATGATAGTGATTAGTTAACAACATAAATAAATGTACAAGACAGCACCCTCAAATGCATTACATCGGAATGATAAGAGTTTGGTTTGCACTTAATTGACTCGGTAGAGGATGAATATTTCTTAATAATATTTTTGAATGTTAGCACTGTAAAGGCTGGAGGGGGAGTGTGCAGTAATGCATGTGTGGACTGCAACTGTCAAGGAAATGAACTGAGAAATTGACTTATACTTAATATTGTGACCTAATATTTCTTTGTGAACAATATGTCAAAACAACTTACTCATTTAGCTTAAAATATGGCTATTTACAAAACGAGTTGGCCGGACTGGGGTCGTTCAGGCTTCATTAAACCCCAATGTCAGATTTAGCTCTTCTGCTAAACATCTTTAGCATCCGTTGATCCACATAAATGTCTGTGCTCTTGTCCAAATAATATCTCTGATGTTTAATAAAGACTTCTATGCACTCTACCTTCATTCCACTGTAACCAATAGGACCAGGATCACCGGGGTTACCCTGTAACAAAGAGACAGGAATATTACATCATCTGAGTCCAGCAAGCCTGCAGGGCAGGTCCAAAGAGGTGCGTTGATTGCTGCATGTTAGTGAGGAGCGGATGATGTCAGTGGCGTACGATGAATATGGAGGAGCACCTACCACGGCACCAACATCTCCTTTCTCTCCTGGCATCCCTGGTCTACCAGTTTCTCCCTGTAGAGAAGAGAGAAAAAAAATAAATGAATTCAGAAGATTTCTAGTTTTTGCACACTTCTACACTTTGGTCTTTTCTAATTTTCTGGTTATATATCCCACCTTCGAGCCAACGTCTCCATCTGGTCCTTTGGGCCCTCCAGGAGCCTGCAGACGAAATGATAAAACAGTGATGTACTTGTTAAAAAAAAAAAAAAAAAAAAAAAAAAAAAAAGTACAAACAGCATTTGTGTTCACTATAAGACAAAAGAAATAAAATACTTACATTGCAGTCGAAGGAGCAGCACTGAAAAAAAGAAAAGAGAGATCTTAGAGCAGGACAGTTGTATCTATGTCTCTGTGTATTTTTGACTTCAAAGATTATTTGATTAGTTTTGTTTAAATCCAAGTTAGCGTACGTTTTCTGGTCTGATCTCAAATGATATCTGAACTTATCATCACCGCATTTCTCGTCCAGCAGGCTGGACAAAATGTCAATTATCAAAGACATAACTGCTGGGACTTTGATGGAAGAAACAAAAGTATCCGAAAAATGTTTTATTGCAGCAATATCCATTTGTTTTTCATGCAGCTTCTTGTGCTTGTCTTACGTAACCCTTTCTAGCTTCCTGAGTGTTTGAGAGTTTATCAGAGTTTACATGTCAGCTGAGGCCAACAGTCTCAACAACACTGAGCCAGCAACTAAGCAGGAAAAAGGTAATGACCTCAAAAACTCCGAATCTATAAACATTCGAACTGCTTCTCAGTCAGAAAAATCTGACTAAATACTCAGCTCAACAGCCACAAAGCATGACAACTTGTTAAGTGGAGTAATTTGGTTTATAAATATTTTTATACCATGACATTCAGCTGTTATAAATTGATATCTTGATCCCAGCTGCATCAGCAAAACTTTGCATCAACAAATGTGTTGTTAGGATGCTCAAATCCAAGCCTGCTTTGTGATACACCACTATACACACAGTTACTGTGTTCTTCTCCTTTATATTTAACTGGAGGAAGCAGATCCATCTGAAAAATAAAAAATACATACCACATCCTTTGTCTCGTTTGTCTGGAAAGAGAAGAAATAAAAAATAAGGTGAGTTTTATATCCAAACTATTAGAGGAGAGGACAAGTAAAGTAGCGGAGAGGAAAGGAGAGGAGAGGAGAGGAGAGGAGAGGAGAGGAGAGGAGACGTACGATCATGTTGATGATGGTTCTAATAGTTTCGATCTTGGTGGATCTGGTCTCGTCGGCAGCAGTGAAGTTCTGTCTGTATTTCGGGTTCGTGGCGATCAGTGACAGCCTGGTGTCCTGGTGAGACACAAAATACAAACAGCTTTATCTACAAGCCTGAAACAAGAACCAACTGTATGCCTTTCTGGCCACACTAGTGTGAGTGATATAAAATATTATTTCTGTATGGGGATTTTGTTTTTTTTCCCATCCTCTTGGCATAATATGACATTTAGATTACTTGTGTTTTTTTGCCTGACTCTGGTCACTACACCTTAGAGTTCACGCTTTCAGCAGCAGTCCATATGAAAACACAGTAACACATGTCTTAGAGTCTTGTATGGGCTGCAGAATATCAACTATATTAGTGTGTGTGTGCATACAAACGCTTTTTGTATGAAAGTTGAAAGGAACAATTTGAATTTTAGACCTTGAGAGAAAGAAAATGTTTCTAATTGAGTAGAGTAGAGTAGGGGTGCCAACCCATAGCTTTTAGGCTGTTGTGATACAAAATATGTGTGCTGAGTTATTGTTCACATAAAAGAAGCTTATTCAGCTAGTTTGGGTGGAGATTAGTTATGTTATTAAACATAAGTATGTCTCGGACACTTTCACTTTGTCAAAGTAGCTCTCGGAGGAAAAAAGGTTGGAGACTCCTGCTGTAGACAAAAGTCAGTGGTCATATATTCAAAGGATTTTAGAGAGCGTAGAATTGGTTTTAAGGTTGGTATTTCTTATGCAGTTTTACACAGGACTTGTCCTGTATCCTAAAACCAAGACTGATGATTTTGGCCCCTTATATAAATTCTATATTGTGATATTTTGAAATAAACCTTAAAATATCTAAAAACAGGATTTAAATGGCAACTTTCAATGTCAAAAGGAGCAGACATTAAAACATTTCAAAAAACATCTGTATTATTACCTCAACTAAAGAGCCTAGCTTGTTCGTTTATCTGTTTGTCAGTAGGATTACAAAAAAACGACTTGTCTGTTTTTTTATGAAACTTGGAGGAAGGGTGCCGCATGGTTAAATGAAGAATCCATTACAGTTTGGAGCTGATCAGAATAACTGGGTGTATCCTTAAATTACTTGTTACCTGCATTAACAATGTGAGATACAGCATTAGCCTACTAAATGCAGTACATGTTAAAATCCAGTGAATGGCAGCAAATTTCAATAGACAAAATATAGGTCATTCTAGGAATATGATGACTTTGTATTATCATTTACACTCACAGGTACCAGTAATCCTCTGTATCCAACACTTGCTCTTGGTCAAATCATTATTGAGATTCAAAGGGGAGAACCAGGACGGGTAAAACTATAACATCGTCACAGTTAGAATAGTGGACTGTTGGCCTCGGTGGAGGTCTGTGCTCTCCGAGTTTATGAAGTCTTTAATGCTCCAACACCTCGTGGTGGTTAAGGTTTGGGTTATGGGCCGGGGAATGTATTTTAGCAATGCAAGTCCTCGCCCTATCATCTAAACCTGTGTGTGTGTGTGTGTGTGTGTGTGTGTGTGTGTGTGCGTGTGCGTGTGTGTGTGTGTGTGTATGTTTTGTACCTCCTGGTCAGGTGAGATGGCGACAGCGAATACTTTGACCCCGCGTTGCCTAGCTTCATTAGCGGCTTCCTGCACACCTCCACATGGCTCTTTGTACCCAGTAATAGGGTGACCATCAGTCACGACCACGATGTACTTGTTCTCAGTGTAGTGGGAACCCCTGAATGCAGAAACACACACACAAACACACACTCAGAAGTGATATTCAGATTCTGAATCAGAATCAGAATCACTTTATTGGCCAAGTAGGTTGACACACACAAGGAATTTGACTCCAGTTCTCTCTCAGCGTCCAAAACAAAACAAAACAGACATAAATACGTATTGTTGATGTTAATATTTCATCTGCTGGAGTGTATGTCTGCGTGTGTTATTGTTACCCAATGAGCAGCTCAGAAAGGCCATGCTTGATGGCACAGTCGGTGTACGTGCCCTTGCCGATGTACTTGATGCCATCGATGTCTCTCTTCAGGGCCTGGCGATCGTTTCTCAAGCTGCTCAGCTGGCGCACGATGACGACGTCGTCACTGTAGTGCAGCGCTCCTGAGTTCCAGGTCAGGACGCGGTCACATCGGTGGTGCCTGGATAAGCAGAGGCGTTGAATAAACACAATGTTAATATGCAACAAAGTGCAGAGAGACAGGGCTGGGATAAAGCTAATACATTAACTCAAGTACTCAAGTACAAGTTTGAGGTAACTGTACTTAATTATTGTAATTCATTACATTTCAGAGGAAAATAGTATAAATTCCCTTGACAAAACCTGAGATGACCTAATAAATACGGATCACACTAAAGTAGTTAAAATTAAGTAATTTTATTAGAAGCACCATGACTTCATGACACACTGAAATTTCACCTCAGACCACAGCCAGCAGCAGTGGTGGGTGTTTTTTGGGGTGTCCAAATGCGAGCTGTCTTGCAACCACATCCAACAGTGATGTCACAGTGTCCTAGAGTGCACCTGTGCATCACTGCAGCGCGGTGAGAAGTTAATACATTACTTAGATTTATATGTAAAGGATCTGAACACTTCTTCCATCATGTGTATTTGTGTGTGTGTGTACGTCTTACATGTCCTTGAGTTCATCTATGAATTGCTTGGTGAATTCTTTGATCTGGTCGATATAAAAGTTGGGAGGTTTCTGTCGGAGGGCGACACTCTCGGATGTATCCAGTACGAAGAAGAGGTCAACGGGACAATCTGCTCGTGAGGCAAACGAAACAAAGATGGCTGTCAGCAAACATTGTCCAATAAAAAACACCAAAACACCCAATGATATAAACTCTGTCTGCTCAGCAACCAGTAAATCTATGCATGCATTATCCATCCATTTAAGACAAGTTAACAACACAGGTGATACACAGGTATCACTGGAGCACTTAGATGTCTGCAGGCCGTTATGATGACACTGGATGTCATGGGGCTTATCTTCCTGATCTATCATATTCATACAGGTACACAGATGCAAAACCTCTGTCTGCACCAATAACATGACTGTCTGCAGATACACCTGTACTGTAACTGTTGCATGGCAGCATGGAGGGGGAGCAGGCCAGAGGTTGCTTCAACCGCTTTGGCATCACACATCTTACTCTACTTTACAACCCCAAACCCTACAGGCCCATTAGGACTACTAAGGGACCAAACAAGGGCCTGCTCAAGGTGGGCAGGACTCTGTCATCATCTTACTATCAGTTGTTATTTCATCTCTGCTGGTAATTTGTACAATTTCTGAGATTTCAGGAGGTATGCAAGTCAAAGGCAATGGCAATCTGCTCTTTAACAACATAACTTCAATACATTTGGCAACAGACAGACCCCTTTACATGCAGCATTAATCAAAACACCAGGTACTAGTACATTTGCGTTAAAAATGCAGCATATTTGATGCAAATTTACCGTTAAACTGGAGTCCTTGGTTCTGCGTTTGCGCTCCGGCCAGGAAAACACACAGCAGCGCAAGGAGACTTCTGAGAGTCTCCATGATTAAACTGCAAAATAAATCTTTAAAAAAAATTAATTACGACACCCCAATCCCCAGAAATAACAAACACCGAACCTTTCCGGCCCCGAACCCGGTACCTCTAAACCGATTCGGTAAAACTGTCCAGCGCTCCGACGCAGTTTGTCCGAGGCGAGACCCAGAGCGCGCAGAGAAGGACCAGAGCGCACCGCGAGGGAGGAGGCAGGAGGAGGAGGAGTTCTTAAGCTTCCTCTGAAGAGGCTGTTAAGTGGCACTTCAGCAGAGCGCGCACGGGCCCAAAAGTTTACACAAAAGCCTAGAAAGTGCACGCTTCCTTAAAAGGTGACATGCATGGGAACAAATATAAACTGCGTACTTTGACGGCTTCAATACTTACGCAGATTTATATATATATATATATATATATTTTTTTTTTTTATTCGCAAGAAAGGAAATAGAAACTGGTCTGGTTTGAATACTTTCACAACATGTATAATAGAGGCAACGTTTCATGCTTTCTTTTCACTCATGTAGGCACTAACTCCTTCCTCACATTTGCCATGCAGAAAATCAAGAAATGCAGCCCTGAACAGATGCATACTGAAGTAAATTCATCAGGCTTGATGAAAAGCAGCTGACACACATCTTGGAAGGATTTAGTATTCTCTTTGTGTAAAAAAACAAACAAACAAACAAACATATTTTCGTTCTGTGGAAGATGGGGTGGGTGGAGCTTTAGTACATCTGGTTCACTTTGGCGTCCAGACATGACCTGAACATAAAACAGCAAGACGACCAGGAGGGCGTCAGTGGTGGTGGTGGTGGTGGTGGTGATGGAGGGGTGGGATGGGGCTCCCCTTTTCCTGGGAAGCGGGAAGAGACACAGCGCCATCTAGTGCTCCGTGTGACCTGATCTTGGAAGTGACTTTGGAAAGTTATAGAGAAGCAGGCAGAGAATTGGGAGGTGTGGTGTTCATTTGGCAAGGTGTTGATGGGGGTGGTTGTTGCATGGTTGCCATGGACATACATAGTGTGTGTGTGTGTGTGTGTGCGTGTGCGCGTGCAAACTGTAGGACTGTGGGGGGAAAAAGGTCTGGCCTGGACTCAGATTTTCCACTGAGATCACTGTGTGAGGGAAGGAAGGAGAGGAAAGGAGGGATGAGGACAAGAGGAGGGGGACATCTGGTAAAGATCTGTGTTTATTAGCAAGCTCTCATAGTAAATCTGTTGGATTTTTGGCAGCTGTGGCAGCTCTGTATAAATTGTGATGCCTGCATTTTGAGATGTCTCAATACCAGCCTTCATCAGGGGTACATGCATGCCTTCGTAAAGGCAGTTGGGGTTTCAGTTACTTTGGTGATTTTGTTTTGAAAGAAGGCACCTAGTTTGTCTTTTTACAGTCTCGAGGCAGGCAGGTGGGACTGAAATCACTGAATCATCTCAGAGAGAAGTCATACGAAGCAGACTTACACAGCATTATGTTGTGGGCACGGCCTGATGGGTTCCATGATGCTCAGAGGAGATGAGTATCATTTATGCCTCCAGTCTACACATACAAACATCTTGCAGCATTTAGCGCTCCACCGCATTTCTCTTTGATGGTTGTGTTTCCATGTGAATGGCAGAGAGGTGGGTTTGACTCAAAAGCTGCTATGCACATGGAAGTATGGATGAGATGAAACACAAGCATGGAACAAGGCAGAGTTTAAAAAAAAAAAAAGAAAATCTCTTTTCCAGTGAAAACATGAAAGTCAGCACAGATGGAAGCAATTAATCGCATTGTGCCTCTTACATTATGACTCAAGATCTCATTTTCCCTGAGGTCTGACTCTACAAGTACAGCGGTGGTCTGACTCTCAACTTTTCTGTTGGGTAACTCAGTTTGGTTCATGAACAACTAAAATACATTACAAAAATTGTGCTGATTGCTGTTTATCGAGGCTCACAAGATTTCAGATACCGTGAGGCGCCAGTCAAAACATAAGGAGATTACCGGTTAATCAAGATGCCAAACCCCACCAAAGAAAGTAAATTCAGGAAATGGGCCAGATTAACTTCCGTAGTCGCTCATCAATCTCATCTCTGAATTGTCTATGATTGGTCTAGTCTGCAGCAAAGTAAACTTCTGATTGCTTCCTTCACAAATTGATGGGAAGAAAACCCCAGCAGTGATTAAATCAGCACTTACTGACAGAGCAGAGAGGGTGTGTGTGTGTGTTGGGTGGGAGGGAGGGGGGAGGAGGGGGAGTGGGGGGTGATGGTTAACGGTCACCTACTGCCACCTAGTGAAACATCCAAAACTGTTCACACTTCCTCTGAGAACAAATCCAGTCAAAATGCACAAAGAGAAATAACCAAGGTATTTTAATTTGAAACTCACAAATCTTGCAAACCACTGTGGGGATATAAAAGGCCGTCAGGAATAAAGTGAAGTTGAAATAAATGGCATCCGCGTTTTAACTTGATCTCACGGTATTTGTCATCCAGCGTATTTACAGAAACCCACGGCGTTCACTTCTGCCACTTTCAAGGCCTTTCCAAAAATATATCTTCACCTATATTACAACATAGTACAACATAGTACTAGTAGTAAGTATTACAACATTACATTAAGACAGAGCCCCCTACAGGCCACAGTGGGAAATTCTTTTCTCAACTACTTTCTGCATTCCTGATCCATGTGAGCAGCTGCTGTGTTGGTCCAAACCTGTTATATAAAACAATTTAGAGAAATGATCTGCTGATAGACAGAGAGGAGACATGATGTCAAGCTTTACATGATGCATTAACTGCTTTCAAAAGGCCGAACAGCTGCTCTTCGTGGCTGTGAAGGGTGAACCTGAGGCTGGATGTGGCTACTGCTTGGGACTTCTACTGTTGACTCTATTGTGCTGTTCATATGTCCTGCTTTTCTCTTCTTTACTGCTTTTATCAGCATGAGCCAAGACAGCATCATTAAGCCACTGTCAAGTATGGCAGATGTGTTATCTATAGTGGCTTCAATACAACCCTCAGCCAGCAAAACCATGTCAATTCACTGCGCACACACACACACACACACACACACACACACACACACACACACTACATTTAACGAGTGTGACACTCATTGCAAACTAATGTACCGCAGCCAGAATCTTAACAACCAAAGCACAGGCATGGCAACAGTCACAATCACAGCTACAGTCTGTCCATCAGCCTGGTGGGGGTTGGTGAGAGAGCAGGGTGAACTCGCTCCCCGGTTATCTCTGTGTGCCTGAGCAGCCACAGCTGAGGGCATAATGACTCGGGTTGCGGTCACAAGTAGCCTTTCTATGAAACAGAGGAAATGCAGGAAATATTACCAAAGTTATTGTGAGGGAATGCAAAAGTAGTTCAGAAATATATTGTCTCTGGGACTCTGAAGGGGCTCTAGAAAATAAAGTCCATCAATAATATCAAAGTTCATGCGTAACAAACTAAAAAACAACAACAACAACAACAACAAAAACAGGAGTACTCCAGACAACAGCTGGAGGGGAATGAGGGAGAAGAACCGTTTGTTTGTGCTGGTTGTCCTTGAAAAGTAGATGATGTGATTACATTTCCTTGACAGTGAAGAGGAACTTCAGAGTCCACAGTAACCGTACAGCTTCACTCTAGACTCTGCATTTCTACGTTTAGTTAGTCCGTTGAATTCTTTGTCAAATGCATTGTTTCAGTAAAATGTTCCGAGCTCGTCGTCCAGCTTGCCTTCACGTCTCCTTCAGTTCATGTTAGAGTGGCTCTTCAGGTGCCTCCTCAGGTGGTTCAGGCAGGTGTAGGTCTTGGGACAGATCTGGCAGTGGTAAGGTCTCACCCCTGAGTGGTTCAGCATGTGCTGCTTCAGCACGCTTCCGTCCGAGAAGGCCTTCCCGCACTGAGAGCACACGTACGGCCGCTCTCCCGTATGCACGCGCATGTGAACTGTTACTTTGTGCGCCATTGTGAAGCCTTTGCCGCACACCGTGCACTTGAACGGCCTCTCTCCGGTGTGGGTGAGCCTGTGGGTTCGCATCGCACCCATCTGGGAGAAAGCCTTCCCGCAGTCGGGGCAAACGTGCGGCTTCTCTCCCGTGTGCACCCTGGTGTGACTCCTCAGACCTCCTGCGGTGGAGAAGCACTGCGAGCAGTGGGTGCACTGGTAGGGCCGCTCCCCGGTGTGAGTGCGCATGTGCTGCTTCAGGTCGTAGCGGTTTCTGAAGCCGCGGCCGCAGACCAGGCAGCTCTCGGGTCTGTCGTCGTTGTGGCGCAGCTCGTGGTTGGACAGACACTTTTCAGACAGGAAACACTTGCCACACTCCTGACACTGGTAGGGCTTGTCGTGGTCCACCCTCTGATGGTACTTCAGCTCGCTGATGCCAGGGAAGGTCTCGTCGCAGTATCTGCACCTGAAGCGATGGTTGGGGCTGTAGGGAAGCTGGTGTTCGCTCATCTGATGGTTCCTCAGCAGATGCGCCATCTTGAATGTCTTTCCGCAGTGGGAGCACTCGTATTTCGTGAGCAGCTGCACGCACTGGTGCCTGACGCGTTCGTGCAGAGACCTGAACTGACAGCCGCACTTGGTGCAAATTTGAGCAGCGTTTTTACACTTCCTCTTCCTGTGGCCGGACAGGTGAGCCTCCGTGCGGAAGGCTTTACCGCACTGAGAGCATTTGTAAGGCTTCACCGCCGTGTGGAACCTCTGGTGCTCAAGAAACTCAAAACGATACTTAAAGCTCCGTCCACACAGCGGACAGTTGTGGGTGACTCTTCCTCGGGGGTACACGGCTTTGACAGAGGATTTTCTGGAGGAGAGAGACAATGAGGAAGTCCGGTGACCTGAGCTGCTTTTCCTATGCTTACCTCCGCTCATTAATTTGGCGGCCTCCATCTCGCCGATCTCTTCGTGCCGTTGTTGATGTTTGACCAGACTCTTGGAGGAGATGAAGCCCTTTCCACACTGCTTACACTGATAGGGTTTATCATGATCCACCTGCTGATGATACTTCAGGTCACCAATTCCTGAAAAACCTACTCCGCAATGGCTGCACTTGAAAAGGCGGCTCTGAACGTGAGTTAGCAGGTGCTCCTTCAGGCTGCTGGACTTTGGAAAACTCTTTCCGCAGTGCCCACAGTCGTAGTTTCGCCCCCGCTTTGGGCAGTGGTGTCTGAATTTGTCCAGTGAGGTTGGAAAGCTGTTCCCGCATTTAATACACAGATATGCGGCATTTTTACACTTGCGGAGCCTGTGGCCCGCCAGCAGGGTGGCTGTTCTGAAGGCCCGCCCACACTCAGAGCAGTTGTAGGGCTGCAGCCCGCTGTGGACTCTCTGGTGCTCGATGAGGACAGAGTGATGCTTGAAGCATTTGTCACACTCGGGGCATTTGTGGATCGATGACTGCTGCCTCCTGCGAGGAGATGAAGAGATATCAGCTCTTTTAGGCGAGTCGGGAAAGTCAGCTGAGGTGGAAGGGTTTGTAGACAGCTCTTCATCAAACATGACGATCTGAGGGACGTCGGTGTTTTCATCATCACAAGCACTCGGGTGGGAGGCGATGGCCACTTCCAGCGATGGAGGGAGAGACAGAGACGGAATCAGAAGATCATCTGACTGAAACGGAGCTGCAGCCAGAACGAGAAAAAAATAAAGGTGAATGCATTGTTTCATGTCTTGACTTTAGACATTGTGCCTTGAATACATGCAAACTATAAACACACCAATGCTACTCTTGGCCAGTTTCCCATGACACTGTTTGCTCTGGAGGAGAAACTTCAGGTCGTCTCCGTTTGACACGCACTGCATGTACTCCTCCAGGACAGCGGGGGCAGCACTGATCCAGGAAGCAGTCTGAGAGACAGGTGTACAACAATTTGTATTTCAATTTGAAAGAAGACCTTTTCATGTTCTTGATTATATTTTACTGATCCTCTCTGTACCTGTTTGAAGTCGGGTATCGGCAGCAGCTCCTCTAGCCTAGTGAAGAATTCACAAACTAGAGTTTCCAGTGCCGTGTCGAAGTCAGGGCCGTACTCGATAGGAAACACGTTCTGTCAGATGAAAGAGGACAACGCCATCAGCACGGGACATAATACTTTCAATTTGATGCGTAAAATAGTGATAGAACTTGATTTAAACATTTTTTTTTTTATCAAGTTGATCTATTTTCACCTTGAGAAAGTGTTCTCTGCCATCAGTGTCTTCAATGAGGCCTTGCACCAGCTTCATAAAGTTGGCCTCCGGTGCTTCAATCACAGGATCATTTGTCTGGATTAGAAAAAAACGAGACACCAGTCAGATAAAATCAGGGCAATAAAATATTAAAACACCCAATTAGGTCTGTGAGTAATTATAATTGTCATCATTGATCAATCTGATGATTGTTACTCGTTCATTCAATGCAGCATTTTATCTAATAATGTCTGAATATGCTAAAAAAAAAAAAAAATGTGTCTACAACATCTCCCTAGAGCCCAAGATGATGTCTTAACATCATTTGTTTTGCCTGACCAGCAGTTTAAAATCGTCTATACCTTCAGGTAACATAAAAAAAAAGCAGAAAATCACAATATTCAGAAGTTAAAACCAGTTATTTTGTGGGCATTTTCGCTTTAAAATATTAGTGAAACAATCAAGATATGTAAACAGCATCACTCGCCTCCTCGATGCAAGAAGATCGGATTCGGTTCAGGTGCGTCTCAACAGCCTTGAGATCTTCTGGGTGTTCAGAGCGCAGCAGTTCAAGAGTTGTCTGGAGGAAATGTAATATTGTGAATTAAATGTCTCCCAGACCAGCTCGTCTCAGCTCTCTGATTTGAATCTGGATTACACGTGATGGATCTCTTACCCGTGCTCGGAGGCCCAACGAGAGCAGTCTGCCTTCTCTTTTGCTCATCAGTTCAGGAACGGCCTCCGTTACCATGGACACGAACTCCTCCAGTTTCCCGTAGTGCTTTATGTTCCTCTGGCGCACCACCTCCCACATCACAGCTGACATCAGTCGAAGCGGCGGGACCAGGAGAGCCAGCGAGGACAGAGGGACGCTGAATTCTTCAGAGAGAGATCAGAAAGGCTCAAAACAAACTTTAAAAAAAAAGGATGAAAACCTTGGACACGACGGTGGCCCAGAATTTATATCATAATGTTAAATCGACTATATTTAGATATTGAAGACAGGTTGGATTAATCAACATGTTTATGTAAATATCGTGCATGTGTTGTCTTAAACAAATATATCATTGGGAAGATGGTGAATAAATTGAAGTGCTGCTGGGAGACTGGAAGAAGCTGCCTCTCCTCTCAGTCCTCTCATGAGTCCTCTCCGTCCTGTCTCAGTCCTCTCATGAGTCCTCTCCGTCCTGTCTCAGTCCTCTCATGAGTCCTCTCCATCCTCTGTCTCAGTCCTCTCCGTCCCCTCAGTCCTCTCATGAGTCCTCTCATGAGTCCTCTCCGTCCTCTGTCTCAGTCCTCTCCGTCCCCTGTCTCAGTCCTCTCTGTCCTCTGTCTCTGTCTCCGTCCTCTCCCTCCGTCCTCTCAGTCCTCTGTCTCCATCCTCTGTCTCAGTCCTCTCCGTCCTCTGTCTCCATCCCCTCTGTCCTGTCTCCGTCCCCTCAGTCCTCTGTCTCCGTCCCCTCCGTCCTCTGTCTCCATCCTCTGTCTCAGTCCTCTCCGTCCTCTGTCTCCATCCCCTCTGTCCTGTCTCCGTCCCCTCAGTCCTCTGTCTCCGTCCCCTCCGTCCTCTGTCTCCATCCTCTGTCTCAGTCCTCTCCGTCCTCTGTCTCCATCCCCTCTGTCCTGTCTCCGTCCCCTCAGTCCTCTGTCTCCGTCCCCTCCGTCCTCTGTCTCCGTCCTCTGTCTCCATCCTCTGTCTCAGTCCTCTCCGTCCTCTGTCTCCATCCCCTCCGTCCTGTCTCCGTCCCCTCCGTCCTGTCTCCGTCCCCTGTCTCCTAATGACTCACCAGCTGCAGCGACGCGGCACCACAGGGTTTTTTAACGTGTGCAGCTCTCAGCCACTCATTTCATGTTTCTCGTCCCAATTGTCGGACTAATGCTCAAATGCTCAAACAAACATGACGTGGTTTTATAATAAACTTCTCTCACTTCGACAACGAGACGTCGAGAGTTTCTAAATCACTCCGAGATGTGAAGTTTACATCCGCTGGCAGCTAGCTGTTAGCATAACATTAGCATCTTCGTTTCAAATTGACGCCCGTCTTTGTTTGACTGCATAAAAAAAAAAAAAAAAAAAAAATCACCAAGTTTACATTACGGTGGAGATTTAATAACAATAACAATAATAATAATAAAGTACTGTCACTGTTTGTGTCCAAGATAAAGCGTCAGCTAACGCTACCTAGCTGGCTACAAGGCCGCCGGCGCCGCCCGCTCACCGGGTTCTTGTTCCAGGGATTAGTCGAGGCCCGCGGAGCCTCGGACCCCCGCTGGCTTCTCTTTACGAGGTCATACGTACCCATGTCGTTCATTCTGAAGTTCTTCAACACCGCTGCACGAAGGAAAACTCAACCCGATGGACGATCTCTCATCGTTTCGGTTAGCGTGCCGGCTAACAGAGTCGGACGCTTCCGGCGCCAACTTCTTCCTGAAGCGCGTCGTTCGTTGTGGCCGCAGTCAGGATGGAGCAGGGACGCTCGTTTCGTGTCACCGGGGCAGCCCGCCCGCGTAAAACGAAGCCTCCGCACTCGACTGTCAAAATCGCAAGCACCGCCCCTCCGGATAACGCAAATAATACATCTTAAAAGTAACGTTACAACTTGATAAACTGTTATCAACGCTTTATGCATTTTTAATGTGTTAAAATCATCCCCCAACAAAATTTACATATATATATTATTTTTTTAGTTAAAACGTTTTGAATTCATATTAAAATGTTAAAAACTACATGTAGAAATAGAAGACACTGAATTTATTATAATTTCTGCTTCAACCGAGCATCAACAATTATTTATGTGTATTTCTTCAACTTCAAACATTGAACACTGATACTGCAGGAAGTTCAATGTTAGATTTAAGTATACATGTCACGGCCGTCGGAGACAAACAAATGACGCCATAACTTCACTGTGATTTATCCAATGTTTGTAATACTGCTCACTAATACTGGTAAGAAGACGGTAGAAACAGGCACACATGACTACAGAGGGAACATGTCGTCCTGTCGATCATTTTAACACACAGTTTAGGACAACAAAAAACCACACTTGTATGTCAATCCCAACAGCTGCACCTGAATTAAGTGAACTTCACAGTTCACAATTAAAACAGAATAAGGACATAGTCAGTGAAAACAAGTTCTTCTGCAACATAAGTCCTCACAAGAGAGGGCGAGTGTGAAACCTGCAACACTGCTTAAGTGCTGAAAGTCAAAGACGGTATTCACTTGTAGAAGGTTGAATGTTAAATAGTGGAATCAGACAGACGGGGTTTGGATGACACTGTGAGAAGTTATGTGTCTCTTCAGGTGGTTGAGGCGCGTGTACGTCTTGGCACACAGATGACAAGCGTAGGGTCGAACCCCCGTATGTCTCATGGTGTGTTTCTTCAGTTCGCTGCCACGTGAGAAACCTTTCCCGCATTCGGAGCACACGTAAGGGCGCTCCCCGGTGTGAACGCGCATGTGGACGGTCACTTTGCTCGCCATGGTGAACGCCCTCCCGCATACGGTGCACGTGTACGGCTTCTCCCCCGTGTGGGTGCGTCTGTGTATCTGCAGCTCGCCGGCGGACACGAACGCCTTCCCGCAGTCGGAGCACAGGTAGGGTTTCTCTCCGGTGTGAGTTCGCACGTGTATGTTGAGGTTTCCCGACACGGAGAAACGTTTCCCGCAGTACGTGCACTGAAACGGCCGCTCGCCCGTGTGACTCCGCACGTGGAGGTTCAGGTCGTGTTTGTTCTTGAACGCTTTGCCGCAGTGCGCGCAAATCTGAGACCTCTGTTGTCGGTGGCGCAGCTCGTGAGCCGCGAGGCACGCGATGGAGCTGAAAGATTTCCTGCACTGCTTGCACTGATTGGACAGCTCGGGAGGATGGATCTTCTGGTGGGACCTCAGGTCGCTCATGCTGGGGTACTCCTCCCCGCACTGTCGGCATGTGAAGAGGCGGTTCGGGTTGTGAGTCAGCTCGTGCTTCCCCAGCTGGTGCAGTTTTTTAAAGCTTTTTCCGCACTGAGAGCAGTCGAGCTTCTGGACGCTGTCGACGCACTGGTGTTTATGTTTCTCCTGCACAGACTGAAAGCTTTTCTCGCATTTGATGCAAATATAAGCTGCTTTTGTGCACTGCGTCCGTCTGTGAGTCGACAGATCAGAGGTCCTCCTGAAGGCTTTTCCGCACTGCGAGCACTTGTAAGGGTTTTCTCCGGTGTGCAGCCGCTGGTGCTCCAGGAGCTCGTACCTGTAAATGTAGCACTTCCCACACTGAGAGCATTTGTGCGCAACTCTCTGCCTCGGCTGGCCGATCACAAAGGCAGACGTAGAGGGAGCCCGGGAGGTGGCTGCAACTCGGCCACGGAGCTCCTCTACAACACGCACATCAGGGATACTCTCAGGGCACTTCTCTGCTGCCGTTTGTTCTTCGTTGCTGCCGTTCGGAGAGTTTGACTCCTTCTCGGACGACCATCTCGTATCCTGAGTGTCGGAATCGGCGGCTTCTTCAGGAGCGGTCGCCTCAGATTCACTTCGGCTGTCGAATGTTTGTGTGTTGGATCCGGCCTGTTTGCCGTTGGTCTCTCCCTGTGAAGCAGGCAGCGATAATGATGCGAAGAGTCGCTGCTCTGAGGGAGATGGTACTGTTTGAAAAGAAAAAAAAAATAATAAAAAAGTCATTTTAATGGTGTTACTTTTCACATCAGTTGTAATATAGCACGTGGTTTAACCCCATTATAAAGCTTTGGTGCAGCAACCGGGCCCGTTTTGGGAACCACCTAAGCCCAATAAAGGTCAAATCATTGTTGAGAGCATCAAAACTAACTCAATGACTTCTCCCAGATCTAAAGGTAGGAGAAGTTCCCCAGTGTACTACGTTAGCAACTTTTGTCTTAAAGCTTTTTGGGTGTTGTTAATAGATCATCAGTTTAAGATTTTCAAAATTTTGGGAAAATTACAAACAGAAATGATAACAATAATGATCAAAATTATAATGAAATTGCATATTTTTGATAGAAAAATGTAATATTTTCGAGGGAGAAGACCCAAATACCCCCACCACCAAAAACATCAACTCAAGTCTTCCACAAACTTCAGGAAAACACTGATATCTGCACCGGAGCTGCAACCATACCAATTAAAATGATTTTTGTTCAGCTAACTGAGAAACCAATTTGGCTTTAAATATCTGAGAGTAGTCATTAATGTCAATTATAAAATAAACAATTATTTGTTTGTTATTCAAAACCCAAAGATATAAATTTACAATGATTACAAAATTTGACAGTTCTCACCCACAAATGCATTTTGATTGATTAATTCCTCGCTGTGATTAACTCACTGATTGTTTAAGCACTAATGTGGACACATAAACCGGGCTGGTAGTCTGTGCAGACACACTCACCACTGGAGTCCATCTTGGTCATCTTCCAATGGCCTGGGTTGCTTTGCAGTAAGACTTTGAGGTCATCAGCTTTGGTCACACACTGCATGCAGTCCTCCAGCACAGACGGCGTATCGCTGATCCAAACCGCAGCCTTTATCAAGCAAACACGTTCAATTTAATGCACTGGGAACAAACCAACCTTCTCAATTCAACAATTCATTTTATGAAACATTATTGTGTTTTCTCTACCTGCTTAAAGTCTGGTATGAGCAGCAGCTCTTCCAGTTTGGTAAAGAACTCGCAAACCAGTGTTTCCAGTGCCGTATCGAAGTCGGGCCCGTACTCCACAGGAAACACAGTCTGAGAAAATCCAACCCAACAAATAGATTTCTGATTATGACGCATTATTTGATAAGTAAGGAAACAAACTACACCGTTTTATATTTAAAATAACTGTGAGACAACAGCAGAGACTCACCTTGAGAAAGTGTTCCCTCCCCTTTGAGTCCTCCAGGAGCTTTTGAACAAGCCTGACAAAGTTTTCTTCAAGAGCTTCGTTTCCTGTATGAGCCTGTCAAGTTAAATAAACACACCTTAAATAAGCAGAACGCTTTTTAACCGGCCAATATTCAACATCGGTGAATGTAAAGTCTAACACACCTGTCTGGAGCTGGTTTGCAGCAAACTGTCCAGGTGTGTTTTAACAACTGTGAGATCCTCTGACTGTTCACAACTTAACATCTGTAGTGTCATCTGGAGAAAACATTAAGCGCAGTCAGGTTGTTAAACCAGATAATCTCACTGTGTATCGACCAACATCACAGTGAGGACATGTAAACAACAACATCCAACTGCTAGCGCCTCCTCGTCTAGTCTACATGTGCAGAAGTTTCAGCTGTTAGTGTCTTTAAGTTGTAGTAGGTCAAGAAAAAGTCTGCTATCAAACTCAAATCAACCGTGGATATTATCTTCAAGACAAAGCGAAGGTCGATTGGCAGAAAGAAGCACGAGAACGTCAAGAGCTTTTTTGCGTAAATGTATTTTACTTAACCGTATTTTTCTCCCCAAAACAGCGTGGTTGTATACGGTACCTCAAATAGTCAAAGAAAACAAAAAAGGTTGTGATATGATTCGAGATTTACTTTATTAAAGTCGATATCTGCTGAAAGTGAACTTGCGGTGAGTTGCTGTAAAGTGCGTTTCAGTCTGAGTGACTCACCTTTGCTCTTAAGCCCAGTGTGAGCAGTCTCATCTGTCTGTCAGTCAAGATGTCAGGGACGGCCTCGGTTACCAAGGACACAAACTCCTCCACTTTCCCGTAATGCTTTATATTTCTCCGACGAACCACCTTCCACATGGCGGCCGACATCACTCTCAGAGGGGGCACCAGGAGCCTCAGCGATGCCAGGGGCGGGGGACCGTCTGCATGGGGAGGAACAACAAACCGATCCAGACACATAATAATATAATAATATAACATCTGTGTTAAAATGTTGAGTCTGCAGATTGTCATTAGAAAGTTGTAGTGATGAAAACAGGATGCAGTTCATGTTGATGTCAGACATATGATGTCGGATAGCAAAGTAAGCCACGTGAAAAAGACTGCATGCAATTATTATTATTATTATCATTATAATAATTATTATTATTGTGTATGAGAAATGTTAATAACTACTTTGTAACGTTTCCTTTCTTCTTTTATATATAAATATATATATATATATATATATATATATATATATATATATATATATATATATATATATATATATATATATTTGTAAATAACAACATGTCATTTTGGTTCACCTGCCTAATTTAATATTTGGGTATGGCACCGGTGTAAGTTTATTTTAAGTTCAGCTCTTACGTGTTGTGTTTAATATTAATACTTGATGATATCAGGCTGATCAGTGAAGGCGACATCAAAACAAACCGACATGAAACCCGAACAAAAATGAAACGTTACCCATTTTACTCTTCCGAAGAGCTGTGATAGCTGAATGGACACCGAGGACCGTTTCCTAATGAAATATGATCCTTCTCCTGAAGCTGCTGAACGAGCTCTCAGCTGAACAACTCGCTGCCAACTGTAGCTGAGCAACACTTCCGCATTCTTCTTCTTCTTCTTCTTCTTCTTCTTCTTCGTGTTTTATTCGGTTGACATCCTGTAGCTTTACCGCCCCCCTGCGGTCGGCTACAAAGCAGCTCACAAGCAGCAACCACAGCTCTTTCGACAAAATTAAATCAAGTTAAAGATTTACAGAATTACTGATTATCACATGAATGTGACACAAAGAGAAACACGAAAAATATCATTAGAGACATAAGATATGAGAAAGCATTCCTATATTGATGCAGCTCTTGCTGCTTACTACTTTTGACGCAGCGTTGCAGATTTTAGTAGTTTTTGTTTGATGTATAGATTCATTGACAAACATGATGAAATATATAATGCTTAACTTGGTTTAGCCATTGTAACTAAGAGTGACTATTCAAAATAAAATTTTCTGAGCAAAATAACACATAGTCAGCTCAATCTTAACAAGGTCTTGACTAAATATAAGCTCACTATATTTTATTTGTTAGGATTTCTAACAAATTGTTCCATTTCAAATCGACAGTAGGCCTATATGACTGACTTTGGTCAGACCAACTATTCTAAATATCTCTGACTCTTCGTCAGACTGAATTTAGAACGAGGATAAGAGAAGGGGATTTCATACAGAGATTGCACATCAACAAATAGATGGGCCTCTAAAATCTTTATTACATGCTCTGTTGTTTAACATAAATCTTCCATGTTGTGTCACATTCCTTCTGTCCCCAGATTAACTTCCAAGCCAGAGAACCACCTAAAACTAAAATACCAATAAAGTCAAATTTTTCATTCTTCAAACTGATATGTAGATGCATGAATCCCCTGGTGGTGGCACTGAAGGATTAAAAACAGCAATGGCCCAGTAAGTATTTATCAGGAACAGAGGAGCCAGGGGAGAAGTAATTAGATAGTGCCTCATCAGGCCATCTGGGCAGCGTTAGCAACCATGACTAAGTAAATCCTTTCAGTGCATGTTGAATGACAGAAGGGCCATGTACCTAAAAAGGCTATATTTCCTCTCTTTTTTTTGGATGCTCAGCCCTTTTAGTTAGGCCGATTTCAGTTTTTTTTTACTTTATCATCAACACAGCTGCACAGGCTTACAAACTTACAACATCATACATGAATTCAAACATCTGAATTTACATGATAGTAAAAGTATCTATTAATTTCTTAAATAGTGTCCTAATCAATGGATCTTAATTTTAAATTGAGCTTCCATTTCAAGGCACATAGGAAGTAAATTCAAATTGGTAAACAGGGTTATACAATCCCATTTACAAAAAAGTTGGGACGCTGTGGTAAATGTAAATAAAAACAAAATGCAATGCTTTGCAAATGTCATTAACCAATTTTTAATTGAAAATAGACCAAAGACAACATATAAAATGTTGAAACTAAGAAATGTTATGATTTTATAAAAAAAAAAATCAATGTTGCCAGCAACAAGTTCAAACAAAAATTGGGGTAGGGTCAACAAAAGACTGAAATAGTTGTATAACAAAAAAAATAAACACCTGGTGGAACATTTCACAACTAATTAGGTTAACTGGCAACAGATCAGTAACATGATTGGGTATAAAAAGAGCATTTCAGAGAGGCAGAATCTCAGCAGTGAAGATGGTGAGAAATTCATCACTGTGAAATTCGCTGTGGGCAAATAGTGCAACAATCTAAGAATACTGTTCCTCAATGTAAAATTGTAAAGAATTTGTGGATTTCATCATCAATAGTTTATAAAATCATTAAAAGAGTCAGAGATATCTTGAGAAATCTCTGTATGCAAGGGGACAAGGCTGAAAACCATTATTGGATTGCTTTGATCTTCAGGCCAGTGCAGGCAGCACTGCATTAAACACAGACACAAATCTGTAGTGGAAATCATTGTCTGGGCTCAGAAACACTTCTGAAAAACACGGCTTTGGAGCAGCATATGTTGGCATCCAGACAACGTCTCTTTCAGGGAAGGACTTGCTTATTTCAGCGATAAAATACCAAACTGCATTCTACACATACTACAACAGCATGTCTCTGTAGTAGAAGAGTCCAGGTACTAAACTGGCCTGCCTGCAGTCCAGACCTGTCACCCATTTAAAAAGTTGGGCACATCATGAAATAAAAAATACGACAAAGGAGACCCTGAACTTGCTGAAATCCTACATTAGGGAAGAATGGGACAACATTTCACTTTCAAAACTCCAGCAATTGGTCTCCTCAGTTCCTAAATGTTTTAATAGTGTTATAAAAAGAAGTGGTGATTTAGCACAGTGCTAAACACCCCCAGTCCCAACTTAAAATGTGTTACTGATATCAAATTCCAAATGATCATAATCCTTTTATAAAACAATAAAATTATCTCAGTTTCAACATTTGATATGTTCTCTTTAGTGTATTTGTAATTAAATAAGGGTTTACAACATTACGGGGTTTTAACTTTTTTGGAAATGGAGTAGTAGCTAGTATCCCGTCAAAATCATTTTCATGTGTTGCACTTGGCCTCATTACCAGTAATTCTGAAATTCTGGCTATAGTTTAGTGTATTGTTTAAATAAAACGATACAAAGCAGTCGCTTACAGTGTGTAGTATCTTTCCGACAGCACACAACCACAACAAATCTATAGAAGCTCATTTTAGGGGAAGAAAAGTTATGCTAGATAGAAAATAAACAATACTCCTAAGATTTGAAGTTCAAGGTTTGAAATACCAGTCAAAAATTTCAAAATGTCAAAAACAATCAAAATATTGTCTTGATAAATGTGTAAAATTAAAACTTAATGTGTATTTTTTCTTTTAATCACGTGTTGTTTTTTTCTTTGCAGCGGGACTTCCATAAAAACCACTAAAACAAACTCCAGAATTATTTTGGAAATTCATCGGAAACATAACTGATCCAGATAAACTCTTGAAGTGTTACCACTGTCAGAAAATATTAACGTTGCAGTAATAAGCCTGACTTTTGGTAGTTCGTTCATATTTCATGTGTAAGTTCAGCGTGTTGAAAAATGAATTACATTCCCATTGACCTCATGATAAGACACATCATGAGCCTCATTTTAAATTTATGTTATTTGAATATGTGGCACAACATGCAATTCATCAAATGTCTTTTGTATTCAGAGTTTAGCATGTTCGCGTAACATGCAGTCGATTTGTAATCTATTACATTGACATTGCTGTGTTTTACTGTGTGCTGGTGCATTTTGTAATTAGACATAGTGCCTTTTTAATCTTTTCAAAAATGTTTTCTCTCTCTGATGAAGCTTTAATCTCTGCCACATGTCCAAACGCTTAAAAATCAGATCAATTACCAAGTCACATTCAGTCAAGTCACATTTTTCTGGCATTTCACGCACACACAGTTAACATCTGTCTATTAGGAGAATGAATGGGAAAAGTATAGAGTGTGTGTGGTAGATGTGTTAATGCATGTATGTCCATGTGTACTGTATGTATGAGTGTGTCTGTGTGTGTGTGAGAGAGAGAGAGAGAGAGAGAGAAAGAGAGAGAGAGAAAGAGAGCAAGTGCGTGTATTTGTGTTTCTGTGAGTGTGTAATTAAAACAAGTGATTTTTTTTTTACATACAGATTATCCCTCTATCCCAGCTGGTCAGAGTTGGATTTGACCACCCCGACAACCAGAGAGAGGAAATCTCTTTGGGGCTAAGTCCAAATTGGCACCCTTGATGATTTTTTTTTTCCAAACTGAAAATGTGGGAGTGCTCAACTCTAAACTTGAATTCGCACTGATAGCAAAAAAAAAAAAAATATATATATATATGTATCCATTGATGGTACAACCCGCTGACATCTTGAGGAACGAAGAGTCAAGTCCTGGAGGCGGAAAATACACACAAATGCCATAATTTCCAGTTTCTTTGGTTTTATTATTTTTTATGGCTACTCCACTATATTATTGAATTTTGCATGACTATAGAAGATCTTTTGGTGGTTAATCATGCAGCAGAATCACTGTGTGGTATTCTTTGGTAAATATAAATTCATAATCAGCAGAAATCATTTAGGCTACAGTACGTAGTCGTGGGGTTTTATGTGATTGTACTGCATTTTTGGAGGTATTACAAACAAATTTAAGCTTTAAAGGGCAATTCACTCACAAGGCCACAGACAGCCATGGAGATGCAAAGGTTTGTGCACAGCTGTCCTGCTTTTTTTTGGTTGACACACATGAAGTCAGAGAAAGAGAAAGAGAGAGAGAGAGAGAGAGAGAGAGAGAGAGAGAGAGGGAGATTTAGCAGCACCCTGATTTATAATGAGGTCAAATCAGTTAACTGGTTCCTCATGTGAAAACAGCTCTGATTTTTCTCTTGATTTGTTTTTTCAGTACAGTATGGAGAATTTATTGTACAGAAATAATTATAAATACTAAATGTTGATATAAGTAATTTGCAATGTTTTAATAAGTGTAAAGCTTTGCTTTTCCCCCGGAATAATCCTAAACACGAATCACCACCTAAACTGACTGTTGGAAAATCCACAAATATGGAAAAAAAATTTATTACCATTTAATAAATAATCCATGAAATGTTTAACCTAAATGCAATACAGACAGTCAGGTTCTCAAAGAAAGTCTTTTATATAAATATGAACACATGATATTTATATAATTTGATCTTGCTATGGCCATCATGAGAGCCACTGAAATCGCCTTTCAATATAAATACATTACAAAAAATAGGTAAAAATTAGCTTTACATACATTATACAGCCTCAAAGCTCTTTACACACTTAATTATAAAATGAGCTTTCAGTGCATTCATCCTCTTCCAATCCACATCCATCAGATCAAATTAAATGGTCTAAAGAGATTCAGATAAGTGTGCGGACAACAATCAAAATTAGGCACATGATTTAGGGATTATTACAGCCTTTCTTTGTGATTGACACACAAGTTGAACATGTATTGCATTTGTAGTGAGAAAATTGTACAGTGAGAAAATATATTTCTTTATATATTTTATATTGAATTAATATATAATTGTGCTTATCTTCATTTTATTGTGTTATAAAATAAATACACTTGCATGCTAAAGTACCTTCATTCAATTAAAGTGCATAAAAACAGGATATAAATTATGAACCACACCATGCAATAAAATTAGGCGAACTATAATAATAATTATTATTATTATTATTAATAATAATTTTAAAAAGCAAAAAACAAATTCTTTAATCAATCAATGGTTTGGGCTGACAACTAGTTATATGTTTTTCCTTAAATTTTAATATTTATTTGGGAAAAGTATATTCGCAAATGTCAAACTCTTATTAGTAACACCCAAATAAGCGCTTAATAACTGCATACAGTCAACATTAGCTAGTAGCCTGCTAACAACAGTAATTAGTATCAAAACAGAAAACCTTGAAAACTCACAAATATATTTTTTGATAAATATTTTTTGTCACAAGGGTTAGTAATGCGACTGTTTCCAATCCGCTTTTATGAAATGCTCTGAGCAGTTATGAAGGAATGTTGCTGTATGTTAGCTGATTTAGATCGGGGAACATTTTCTTTTAAAGGCCTCTTTTGTAATTTTCTTTATTTCTTTGTAAGTTTTTTTTTTTTACTTTGGTAACCAACTGTGAATTTTCTGTCTTCTGTCAGTTAGTTGCACCAGATTTTTTCTCTCCTGTCCTCAGCGTTGAGATGAGATATTTTGCTCCAGATACAAATTTCATTGTACAAGTGCTCAGTGGTTTTTGCAAAACAGATACAATAATATAAAGTAATGCCAACTGTAGTGAAATCATTTTAGTGAATGTAGGTATTCAGCAAATTCGCTAACTTTCAAGCGAACAAAAATGTGCATTTCTTGGAGTGGCGAAGTAGCTGTACTTGGACATAAATCACAGCTCCAGTTACATTTTAGTTTTATAATGAAGAAATTTGCTTAGAAATATTGCATCACATTATTTTTTACTTTTAATTTGATGTTCAAAAAAGTCTCCTGTACTGAAGATGATGTTTATGTTTTTTACAGATAGACATTAAAAATAGAGTGCACCATTTTTCCTGCTGTCTCCTCTTGATGTTATAAGCATTAGATATAAATTGATGATAATGTGAGGACAGGTTGAACTTTTAGACCCCTCCACCTCCTCTATTGAGGGTTGTAGCGTGTAACATAATTGACATGTGGGTTTTTCCCTTTAAACAGAGGCTGTGATATATTTCAGTGTTTCATATTTCCTCGGCATCTGATAAAATATAAAAAAAATAATTCAATCTCTTTAACCATTAGTTATTTTGATTTATGTTCTCTACTGTAAACAAAACAGACACAAAATATTCAATCATTCTTCACACAATTGAGTTTCAAAGAAAAGTTTCCTCATAGTTTTCACCAGGTTCCCCGAGTTCAGTTTCTCTGGATGTTGATCGGACCACCTCAGGGAGGTTCAGAGAGATTGCCCGGGTCACACTGTCATAAGATGGTGGTGAGGACATTATAGTTTCCTGTTCAACCTCCACCCCTACAGGCCCGTAGTGCTGTATCATGGTTGCAATCAGCCCCTCTCTAGCTGGCGCATTCTCCACGTCCACGACAGTCTCGCAGTTGATTTGTCTGTAGAGGTAGGACGCCTGCTTCATGTGCCGGCGCACCAGATGCCTTCGATAACACCTCTGGATGATGATCGCGGACACCTCCTCCAGTTTTCTGCGCAATGTGGAGGTGATGGGCTCATGGGATATTTTGGAGGGGTTTGTCATCATGAACTTCTCCTCCATTTGCTGTTTGAGTGCATCCATTTCGCCCGACTCTCCCAGGACACGCTTTGTGAAGGCAAACAAGATGTCCAGGCAGTGGATCCTGTCTCCGCTGACCATGGGAAGGTCCATGGAAATCAGCTTGATCCTGTTGGGCTTTGCGATACGCAGCGGCTCAGACAGAGTGTCAGCGAAGATTGACAGCATGGAAAACTCAATGAACTGTGTGGCCTCAGAGTCAAACTTCTCCCAAACCTCATAAAACATTTCAAAGTCATCCTCGCTCAGTGGCTCTGTGCTCTCCTCTGTGGCGACGCTGAAGTTCTCCAGAATGATAGCTATATACATATTTACCACAATGAGGAAAGAAATGATAATGTAACTGACAAAGAAAGCTATACCCATCGAGGGGCTGCCACAGTTTCCCCTCATGTTAGTGCCAGTATTGACAAACTGAGAGTCACACTCCTCTGGGTAGCTGGACATTATAGGGCTCAGGAGGTTGTCCCAGCCTGCCGAGGTGCTGATCTGAAAAAGGCAGATCATACTATTCCCAAAGGTTTCAAAGTTAAACATGTCGTCAACCCCATCTTGTTTTTTCACATAGGCAAAGTTCGCCATACCAAAGATAGCATAGATGAACATGACGAGGAAAAGCAGGAGGCCAATGTTGAAGAGGGCTGGCATGGACATCATTAAGGCAAACAGTAAAGTCCTTATTCCTTTGGCTGCACGTATAAGTCGAAGTACACGTCCGATCCTTGCCAGTCTGATGACTCGAAAGAGGGTTGGAGATACAAAGTACTTCTCAATGATGTCAGCAAGAACAATCCCTGAAATGAGAGTAAAACAAGGCAATAGGTTTGTCTTATTGCATATTTATTGGTGGCAGTGATGAACCCCCCCCCCCCCCCCAAAAAAAAAAAAAAAAAAAATCACCTGACTGCTGTTTTGATCAGCTCAACTGAAGTTTTGAATCCTGTTTTAGATCATTGCTTTGGTTTTACAGCTCACATCGTTACTGTTTTGGGTTATGCTCACTTCTGTCTTTAGACTTCTTTCTGGCTGCAGCCAGTTACATTTCTGGTAAACCCACTGGTTGATATCTGTCCACCACCAACCCGGTATAACGCCAATCCACTAGAGGATACTGTGTCAGTGTCCCGTTTTGTCTCACCTAGGCATGAAAAATATGGCGCCTGAGGGTAAGAAGGGTAAGTAACTTCTATGACATATATATTTTGACCCAAACCATGATCGTTTTCTAAAACTAACTGGTGCCTAAATCTAAAGCGCCCTACTTTTGACGCCCAGGTGAGTTAAAATGTGACATTGACAAGGTATCTTCCAGTAAAATGACAGGTGCATTACACACTTTAACGTGAATCCACTACATGACAAACAATCGAAATTTAGCTTAAAAAAAATTAAGGAAGCAACTGTTTGCTTACATGTTTGCCATAACAACTCATGTGAAATAAGGTGATAACTTGAGAATGTTCTGAACACTTTTCATATATATTGAGATTTAGCAATTTATCTTTTATGCCATAATTTTATTGTCGAGAATACATTAATTAGAATAATAGGCAGGAGGAACAGAAATTAAAAATCAAGTATCTCTTTCAGTGTGTCACTTCTTACCCACAATAGAGAGAACTATCACCACAAAATCAAAAATGTTCCATGCAACTGTGAAGAAATAACAACGTAGGGCTATGATCTTGATCAGGCATTCGGTGGTGAAGAACACAATGAAGACCAGGTTGATCTTGTTGAGGATGGACTGCTTTCGCTCTGATTGCTCATCGGTTTCCACCATCATGGTCACCATGTTGACGATGATGAGCATCATGATCATGATGTCGAAGGCTTGCTTGGACACCAGATCGAAGAAGAAGGCTTGGAAAATGTTCTAGGTCGGAAAATACACACAGCGATTCAGTCAGTGGGTCGAAAATGTATTATACAATACTTAATTGCTGGTTCATTCTTAAAAATAATTCTACATTTGTGACTTGTAATACTTTACCCCAGGCCTTGGTATTGGTTTTTGAGGTTTTTTAGATCCTAACTTCTTCATAGCATTATAATACTTCTTCTGTTCTTCAGTCATGAAGATATCCTGTCCACCTAAGTATAAAAGAAAAAATATCTCATGTTATTATTGACTAAAACAATGATAAAAGATATTGCCCAATAAATATATATCAGGAGGAAGTAAAACTAAGTTGTTTCCTTTAGAAATGGGCCACTTTGATATTAGCATGAAATTATTTATAATAGGCTTTGCTTTGAGAACCAAATTAGCTAAATAGTTAAAGAGGACAGTGATATATATATTTTTTAATGAAAGGAGAGCTGCTGCTAAATTTAAATCGACAGGTTTAAATAAATGCAAGGAACTACATGCAAATATCAAGTGATCCAGGCTAAATATCAGTGCTTTAAATACTCATCTTTCTTTTCTGCTGATTGAAATTGTCAATGATGACACCGATGAAGAGATTGAGGGTGAAGAAGGAGCCGAATATGATGAAGACAACAAAGTAGAGGTACATGTAGAGGTTGATTTCTCTGATAGGTTGTTCCTCCACCTGAAAACAAACCATTTTATGCGTCAGCTGGTTACTGTAAGAAGTTCATAATGCAGACCCTGGAAGTAGATGGAAATACTTACTCCTCTTGAATCAACAGCTGCATGCATTATTTCCATCCATCCTTTAAATGTAGCCTATAACATAAACATATAACACAACATTACTGTCTGGGCACTGTACTGTGTTGTTAACAATTGCTTTCATCTGCTGAAAAATTATTTTGGAATTACTTTCTGATTTGTTGCAAATATTACAACAATTATTTCTGCTTACATGATACAAAACCAACCACATGACAATGAGGCCATATTAATTCACTTAAAGGTCTCATATTTTGCAAAAGTAGATATTTTTGTGGTTTTAAGAACCAAAAACCATCTGAATAAAGTTTCTCTCCTAAGCTTCTCTCTGTAGCTTTAATAAGAAACAGGCTGTTTTGTGTCTGTGTCTTTAAGGTACGGGAAATCAATGAACCGCTCTTCTGATTTGCTAACTCTTTTCAGAGTGACACATGCATAGCTTGCCTGTTTGCACTGTAATGAAATGAACACTTAACAGGTTGGACAGTGGGCCGTGCTTGGGGTGGACATGGGACATGAGTTTGTGACATCACAAACCAATGGGAGTCTAAACAACACAGTCGCTTAATACGGGCTGTGTACTTTTCCCCATCGACTTTGACAATTTCACAGTACTTAATAAGCACCTCGACCTCCTTTATAATCAAATAAGAAATGGAATCTGTACAATATGGGAGCGTTAAGATGGTCTAAATAGGCTAGTAGACATCAGAAGGTTCTCCTCAGGAGATATATACACAACATTTAGGATTTTTAGAGACATTTTTGCATTTCTCAATGCAAATGAGAATCAACACAGGTCTGAAAAGCAAAACAAATAATAATTTAAAGGGCATCCCATAAGAGATCAAGCGTGGTGAACAAGCTCTTGTGATAACATACTCGTGGGTGTTTCCAGACAACCGTAAACTGGCTGAAGGACATTCATGTTTGAAGCATGAAAAACCAAGGCAACAGAAAAAAACTCACCACTTGCAGAAGAGAAAGGTAGCCAAGTCCTACATTGTCGAAGTTGACCTTGACTTTTGTCCAGTAGAACTGGGTGTCATTCATGGAGAGGCACTCAGACTTGTTGTTGACCACAGAGACACTGTGAATGAAGCCGGTTCTGTTCACACACTTCCCAAACTTGCCGGCAAACAGGTTGACTCCCATGATGCTGAAGATGAGCCAGAAAATTAGACACACGAGCAGCACGTTCATGATGGAGGGGATGGCTCCTATAAGAGCGTTCACGACCACCTGATGAGCAACAACAAGAAAAAGGTCGGGTTAATGAGTTTCTCTATTTGTCTAGTTTACAACATCTTGGATTTCTTTGGTGACTCATTGCACATCAGTCTGATAATAAGGCTCATTTTCTAAGTAGACTGCAGGTTTGTGTTGACTGAGTGCCTTTGAAACACAGATGAACTTTTCTAAAACCTAATAAGGAAATCATCAAAATTTTAAGAGGAGCCAACTCAAGTGGAAACGTTCCTTTACCATGTACCACTTTATAATTGAGCTAAATACTAACATTAGCATACTAACATGCTCACAATAACAAGCATTTTCTCATAAACCTAAGAATTTTGACCTGATATTCAGAGGACCACCAAATTCATAAAAACTAAATCATCCTGCAAGTGGCATAAATGTCCAAACCAAATTCAATGGCAGCCCATCTGGAAGGTGTTGATACATTTCACTCAGAATCACAAATGTCAACCTCATTGTGGCGCGGTTGAGGAAAAGTCAGGAGTTTACCAAAGCCAGTGGGATACATTGGAACTGTGCATGTCTGTACCAAGTTTAGTGCCAAGCCATCTTGTAGATATAGAGATATTTACCAGATAAGTAAAAACTTGAACTTGCTAGGTGTAAAGGCAACAGACCACCAAAGTCATGAAGCTACATCCTCATGGACTTTGCTGTCCAGACCAAAGTGGTGGTCCAACCAACCACTCTGCCCATTCCTGAAGCCACTTTGTGAGTGTGGCTAAAAATGATGATTATTAAACAATGGAAATCCTGTTGTTTAATGAAGCTTGGTCTGAGCTTAATTTCACTAACAAATTTCATGAGATTTACCCAGTTTTCAGATAGCTGTTGAATAAACTAGAATTACAGCATCCCCTCTGTACTGGAGGTATTATTCCTGTAATTAATCAGCATCATCATAGTCGACAGGATCAATGTTTTAAGTTCAATGACTGACATCAAAGGAGAAAAGAAGAAGTATTTCTCACCCTCATGCCCTCAAATCTGGACAGAGCTCTAAGAGGTCTCAAAGCCCGGAGGGTCCTCAGGGACTTGATGGCAGCAAAGTCCGAATATCCAAGTGAATTTGCTACCAGGCTTATCAAGGACACCTATAGGGAGTGCAGAAAGACATATTCACTGTGAGAATCATAAAATCATTTCAAATGCAACCTTTGGGAGGAAGTACAAAAACATTGTAAAAAGTACTGGATAAAGTGATAACCCATACATAGTCTCATTAACACGTAAGTCAAGCAACTAAATTTACAACTTAAAAAAAGAAACATGATTTAAAACATAAAAGGCAGCTCAAAAACATTTAAAGAGCCATATTTAGAGTTTTTGTGTATTTTGGGACATTCCACAGTTAGGAACACAAATTTATAACGTTTGAGATTTTTGATTTGGTTTGGTTGTTGTTTCATCTTTTAGCAAATTTAGACTTCCACTCTATTCTACATCCAAAACAGACAAAACAAAATGGTATTCCGCTGTTGAATGACCCTTGGGTAACAGCTATGAATGAAAATGGCATGACATAAATGAAAGGAAGAAGAAACTTGTGTCATGATTGATGGTGAAAAAAACAGACAAGTATGCACAAATGGACAAATTGCATCCATGAATGCATACTCACCTATATATGCATATAAATATGTATATATATCAAATAGAGTGAGTTTTATAAAGAATTTATATCTGATTTTGCCAAATTTGTTTCCCAATTTATATCCAATCGATCCAAAAGGTTCATTAAAAACAATTTTGTGTTAATAAGGTCCCAATGGTCTGTATTTTCTTTATAAAAGTCTATTTACAGATGAGTTTGTCCAATATATCTAAAGAAGATACTCAAAATTTGTTTTCAGGACTACAGAAGTCTTTGGCTCCGAGAGAGTACAGACAGAAAAATACAAAAACAAAGTAAAAGAAAGTAACGTGGTATTTTTTACAGACAGAAAAAACAGATAGATAATTGCAACGATCAACAGAATTTGTATTTTCTTCAAACAGACATAAAAAGGAACTCTCAGTACATGAATTACACACAACAGATTAGACATGAATTCAACCGGTGCGTTTCTAAACTGAAAATAAGACTAGAAAAATGTCTGCATTGTTAAAGGTTTAATATACTTTACACAGCAAAACAGATCTTCTGTAGATAAGCCTCAGATCATATGGCACTGTATTTATTCTTGATATCAAAGCCAAGGTCCTGTTGTAACTCATTAAAAAAAATAACTATTGAGTAAATTTGTAGGATTTCTTTTTTGTCTATTATATATAAAATGCATTTGTTCGGAAACAGGACGGTGACTTTTGATATCACAACAGAAAGCACTTACGAGGGAAGAAACACAGAAGCATTTGTGATGCAGATGCGAGTTTCCAATCCCGGAGGTCATACTCACCTGGGACCCGTTAACTACAACTTACCCTAACAATAGAGCGGTCTGTGGCAATCTGTGTAACAGTAGGTGAAATCAGAGGAATCAAGTCAGGCCTCGGGCTGCACGCCGCGGGCACTTTGGATGACTACAAACTACAGAGCCGCATCCATCTACCCCCAAACATGTTCGATGCTTACAAAGCGTGACATAACTCCTCTCACTGGACAACTTCTTTCAATTTATCAGGCCAAATCGTGTCACATGAACAACTGCAAATCTGTACAGTGTACCAACTGTTTCAATGTGTGATTTAGCAATCTGTAACCGGCCAAAGTGTGTAACACACCCATCAGTGCACCAGAGGATCCTGTGTCATTGTCACGTTATGCCTCGTCTTGGCATTATGACCATCGAAGACGGAGGTCATGCGGCGAAGTACAAAGAGTGATAAAAACTGCGTAGGCAGGTTGGTGGAGTTTGTGTGGAACAAACTCAGGACTTTCATCTGGTCAACTGTTTGAGTCGGTGAGAAGGCAAAAGTCAATGCGGATTTATTTTAAGTAATTTAACTGTGTTACTCTCATAACGTAAGTATATGACGTAAGTAACATCACTCAAGTAAAATTATTTATTTTAATCCAAACCACAATCTTTTCCTGAACTTAATTATGTGGTTTTGGTGTCAAATACAAAATCACCTTATTTTTTACACCGAGGTGAAGCAAAACATGACACTGTATCCTCTAGTGGACTGATGGAGTATTATTCAAAAAATTTTAAGTAGTGTTATTGTTGCAGATATCTTGACTTTACTGGTTCAAAATATATTTTAAGATAAGGAAAAGTAAATTATGGTAGAAATCTTTTGTTTTCAAGTAATTTAGAGGGGGAGACTGTAAACCAGGTTATTCTCTGTCGCAACAATTAACAGATAACCCCTGAACGCCCCCTGAAGTTCTCACCAGATGCTACAATTTACTAATATTCCCTAAACACCTCAAAACTCAGACAAGAAATGGCCAAAAATTAGTTTGAAAAGAGTGGAATAAGGAATCCTTATGTAAGAAATACTTACCAAAGTTTAAACTAAATGATTTGCATAGGCAAGCTGCCCATGTAGGGCTATGTACGGCCAAAGGTGTGACTTACTGAGTTACGGGGATTTACTCCTTTGTAAATGTAACAAAAGATATGGTAGGTAACGAAATTTGGTAGTGAACGAAGAGGCATTTATCAAAAGTAGATCGTACAGAAACAATTTGGATCGATGCCATAAAAGTATTGAAATTTGATACCCAGGATTTTGACAGTGAGCACCTTCTCTGTCAATATAACATCTAGTTATTTTGAAGTATAAACGAGCTATCAAGTGTTTTCCTGTGAACAATAGGCCACTCACCACGCTGAAAGTCCCACAAATCCGAGCTACATTCAGCTACAATGAGAGGAATTTCTGTTCAACCTGCAATCTTAACGTGTTTTTAAAAAAATTAACAGCATCAGTTCATGTAGTGCAGTAAAAAATTATAAGAGATACAGCGATATGTTGACTTACATCCACAATAAGAAAATCCAACCAGCACCAGTAGTTGGTGAAATACTTCTTGAAGCCGTACGCGATCCATTTGAGGAACATCTCCAGCACGAAGATGTAGGAGAAGACTTTATCAGCATACTCCAATACCACCTTTATGACTTTTCTTTTCTCAATGTAGATGTCTTCAAACGCCTGAAGGTGAACATGACATCACACCATCAAATCACTATACCTAAAAAAAACATGTCTTGATATATATATATATATATATGTCTTCTTTCTTTTTAAGTACCCCAGTACAATTTAGAAGCCAAATACTTTTCTCTTGCTTAATAGTTTTCCAGACAGCCAAACATGCTGCAGGCAACCACTACAAGAATATTGTCACTAAGCATCACCTGTTCTAGCAGCAGTACTACAGGGGAAATATTGTCCTGTAATAAGGATCTAAACTGAACTAAGACACTGACACTGTAGTGAAGAAAGCAGAGGTTTCTGCTTTCCCATGATTTTAAGAGTATTGTCTGGAGTACTTGTTTTTTTAAGAAAATTTTTACTGCCACAATAAATACATATTTTGATGATGAACTGTTTAACTTCAAGTTAGAAGCATCGATAATCTTAATATTTACATGAAATCAAATCAAAAATCATTTTGACACTAAAGTAGTTTTTATTAGTAGAGTCTGCCATCCCTGGTCTAGATTGAAATGGCCTTCAAACACACACACACACGCACGTGCGCACACAGACACACGCCCACACACACACACACACACACAAAGGATTTGCATGAAATAATGCAGCATGTAATCCAGCATAATTGTAATTTTATGTCATCTATGTTGGCCTCCTTTTTTATTGTTCCCTCTCCCACAGCTGTATCAGAGCTCTGTGAAGTTACTGCTGCTGCAAACTCACCATCTCCTGCTTCACAATAAAGCATTCAATAAAAACTAAATTAAAACTTTGCCCTTTGCAGCATTAAATCAGATGCAACTTCTTATCACATGAAAGAAAATGGCAGATTACTAAATGACTTCTTGATTAAAACAACCTGGTTTTGTTTGACTTCACTATAAAAAGAGACAACTTTCTCTTTCGATGTATTCCTGACAAACCACAAAGCTCGTTAAGTGTTTGTTGCTCCCAGGATGCTGGGACTTAAAGAATAAAACCACATTTGCTGTAACAACCTTGAGGCACGTACGTTGCCAAATCAACTGGGACTAAACTCTTCAGGATTATAACTTCATAAGGAGTGTTTGTCAGAGTTTCATCTTTCTAATGGCGCTTAGCAGCCTTACCAGAGCCCCGCTGCTGAGCAGGATCATGAAGATGATGAACGTCTCGAACCAGCTGTGCTCCACGATCTGGTAACAGGTTTTCCTCAGCCTCCACCAGGCTTGGCCCAGACCGCGGCTGGTGTCGATGTTACAGCACTGACAGTGCCTCATGCAAACTGATGACAAAGTAAAAGCAGACATCACATAACATGAAGGATGGACTTAGTGTGTGACATTTACCGTAAAAGTGGGCAGGAGATTAACACATGCAGAGCGTTGAGCATGTTTCGGTTTTTACACTCACATTCTGGGAAGCACTCCTCTGGCTCCATATTGTCTTCGACCAGCTCGGAAAAGTTGTCCTCCTCTTCTCCAGGTTTCCTCAGATCCACCGTGCTGCCCTCCGACAGGCTGATCTGCTCCTGAGGAGTGAAGCCTCACTGTTACTAATCAATCGCCAGCTTCAATTAACAGTAGAGCCATTACATGCTAGCTGTACCTGTCTGCTGTTCATGGAAACGCTGCATAGACAGTACCTGGATGTTATTTATTTACAGAACAGAATATTGTTAACAAATGTTTATTTTTAATATGTCAGATGTTTTCAGTGTCTGCTTGTACATTTCTGAATAGGGTGTTACTATATATGGGAAATGCGTATAAGTTTCAACACAAACAGAAATAGTTTGAGCTCATTTTCACTCCAAGGAGGTCAAAAACTGTAGTTTTGTCAAAGCCGTTGGGGTCAGACAGATACGCACAAGATCTTCTTTGGAGTCAGTGCAATGACCACCTGGCTTCAAGAAGGCGGTCAAGAAGAGGAGTGACAGCCAGCATAGAGACACAGGACTTTCACTTGGGAGATTGGTGTTGTGTCCACGAGAAATAAAAAGTGAACTTCGAATACTTTCAAGTAAAGTTACATAATATACAGAAAATAACACAAAATTACTTATTTTTCACCTAAATTGTGATCTTTTCCTCACCACAAGGAGTTTTGGTGTGTTTTTTATTGGTCACATGCTGTAGATGTGATATCTGTACTCTATCTACATTAAAAGCATCAATTCAATTCAAACTATGATTTTTTTTTTTTTTTCCCCTCATAATACCCAAGTAGTTTTGTTGTCTTGCTCCCAGACTGGATGTAAAAGTGGATTTAGCTTCAGAGTCTGACAAGGCCAGCACAGAGGTGCCATAAAGAGCAATACCACTGAGGGCCACTAGGGGTTGGCTCCAAAAAGGCTCTGGCTCCATAAATTCTCATTCAACTTCTCTCATAAAATACAAAGTCAATTAATTTTTTCAACAAGTCATGAAGGTGTCATTCTCTAAAATCACTCCTTCTTATTAGTTTTCTGGCAGCACATCTGAAAATAATCCCGTCATTAATTAGATGTTAAGCCTTAAAAAGAGGTATGCTTGTGGTCCTGTCTGTTTGATTGACAGGCTTGTGGTGCAGTCAGGTTTCTGCTATAGGTGGGCGGGGCATAACGGTCTCGGGTTCTTAATCAGATCGAGTCAGATTACCCGATTGTTCCTCCCAACTCGTCCAATTACGGTCATTTCTGGCTCCAAAATAGCAAGATGGTGACAGCGGACATGCCAGACTAGTGGCAGTTGGTGATGTCACAGTTGACTGCCGCTTGGCCTACCCCTAACCAAATTGTGACCGTGTCACATTTAACCCAAACCACAATTTTTTTCCTAAAACTAAACTCGCGGTTTTGGTGCCTAATCCTAAAGCACCTTGTTCATATCTCTTAGACGCCGGCAGCTGTTCACAACATCAGTATTTGACACCCTGGGATGAGAATGGGTTGATCGTTTTCTGTATGAGCCGGTGTCGATTCATTCCATCAAAGCCAGCTCACCTAGAGGCCCTTTCGCATCCTTCAATCTCTTCTGAGCCTTAATACAATTTTGATGAGATTTTCGTGTGTTGTAACAGCAACATATTTCACATGATTTATAGGACAGACGTGCGGCTTCAATCCTATAAAATGATATGAAGTCTAATCCAGCATTAAAGAGCACCCACAGGACCTGGAGACAAGATTACCAGCGTTTCCAGTTTTGCTGTTTGAGAGAATGAGCGCTGATGGCATTTTGTTGAGTCTGCATTATGTATAACAGCAAGATCAACTTGAATTACTGCCACATGTGAGCGATGGTGACTTACTAGATTTATATGTCTTCATTCTTATCATTTTGTGTATGTGTACAGCTCCACACATGTAAACTGCATCCTTCTTTAACAGTGAGCAGCTGCTGATGCTCAGTTAAGCTGATGGAGGGTTGGAGGAGAGTTTTTTTGTTTTTTTTCATTTCCATTTTCCCTGATGCCTAATTCTGGTGTGGTGTGGAGCACGGGAGGAGAAGAGCAAGAGAGAGCGCCAGACTGCAGGCCGCTCAGCTCAGCCTGGCCCTGCATGGCCCTGCATGGCCCTGCTCAGCTGTGTCAGTCTAATCTGCTCTACAGGGCCTGGCTCCACATCTGGCCTGCCCCTGTCTGTCTGCCAGACAGGACAGGAGCGACACACTCTCCACCTAAACCAACAACCCGCCCGCAGGACAATCTGTGTACACTCACTCTGAAGCTTTCAAAATAAAAATATATCTGCGTATCTATACCTAATCTAGAAGTGTAACCTCACAGCCAGACTCTGGCCAAGAAATAGTTAGTCATAAAACCATAATGTCTTTCACCCATCTGTGTTTGCATGGATTAAACAAACAAGATATACCGTGTTAATAATAGAGCGAAAGAGACAGGCCGTTGATACCTTTCGCCAGAGCCAAGCGAGCTGTTCACCGCTGTTTTCTGTTATTGCAACAAGCTAAGCTAATTTCATATTTGCCATACAGAAATACAAATTGTGTAGATCTTCACATCTAAGATAACTGTGAAAATAATAGCTAATAAAAGAATAACAATGATACTTCTGTCTTCTCCAGATAAATCACACCTTATTAATAAAATATGACATATTTATTTAGTGTACATTTTATATATTTATTATCTAGTGTATGTAATAGATATTTGTAAATGATAAATTTAATGACGCTCCGCCTACTGTCTCGTATATTGAATATTGAAATATATTTATATATATTTTTATATTTATAAATATATTTATAAATATATAAATATATTATTTATATTTATATTAAATATATATATACATAATATATTCAACATATTGAAAGCAGGGGCTATTTAATATAGGCTCGGTGTCTGATCATTAGCCATCATTAACTTTGTTATTTACATGTGTGTTTTTCCTACTGTGACATGTTAAAGTGCCTTCTGTGAAACTGGTCTATTATGAGACCTTTTTTGGGTCAAGTGAAAAATGTTGATCCCATTTTTTTTTATTAGGAGGCTGAGTTGTACCTGATTTTGCATACACAAAAGTGTCTATTTATTAGCAATATAAAATAATAATAATGTTATAATTATGATAATTTGTTTTTGTATTTGTTCCTCGTACAACTCAGCTTTCTGAGAAGCCTACGCCAGATGTTCACTATGTTACATAACGTGAAATACACAAAAAAACAAATGCATTCAGTTTGGTATTCACACACATTCAGAATACATGCAATAACACACACATTTAAAAAAAAAAAGTTTTTTACACACAACTAAACTGTACATTTAATTTTTGAGATTAGTTTTTAAGTATATTATTTCCATTGTTGCGTTCATTATTTTTTGCTTGTTAATGTCTCCATTGTGCTGGGTCTTTAGATGTTTGTTGTTTATGCTTACACATTTTACTTTTAGCTTAGGACCTGTAAAAGGACGGCCCTGACTTAGTTTCTCTTTTTTTTTTCAAGCCATTATTATTTTCTTTTTTAAATCCTGAGATGTCTGTTTCATATTTGTACAAAAGCTTTAAGACAGTTTTGGGCAGAGTGGTATCAGGCTCTCTGCTATTCTTAACCTTTTCACCTTTTTATTTATCTCTTATCTGTAACACAGTTTCCAGGAATGTGACATCAAGTAAAACAGTTTGCGCATTTTTCTACAACATCTGTCAACTTTTCAGATACAACACTTCTCTTCCATTCTTCTGTCTCATGTCACCCCTTCCTCTAGTCATTCAAGACAACAACAAAACACATAGATCTGTCTTAAATTAGATCTTTTAGCGTCCTTTGGTTGACTTATTCCCTGTGATTAACTCGTAATAGTGGATGAAGCATCTGAAAAGATATTTGCGTAGGAATACAAATATCTTACCAGAAAATGTCTTTGTAAAAGTTAAAGCCACCTATTAGAAAATTACTTGAGAAAAAGTCGGACAGGTGATATTTATTGTTGTTAAGTGAAAGCTGGAAAACAAACAAAATGAGGTTGATTTACCAGTTTTCCAGTTTTCAAACAGAAAACTGATCATGATGCATCTGGCCTCATCAAAATCAGCCATGTCATGGCTCACGGTTTATATCATAGGTCTAAGGCAAAGAAGCTTATGATTTAGTGTGAATTTATATGCTTTAAAAATGATGACAGATTTTATAATATTTTATAATAATCTGTAAAGACCATGAGTAGGGGGACCAGTAAAGCATGAGGTTTAGCTCCAGTCTTGTGTAAACACATTTTTCTCAATGTGACAAACTCACTGCTTTGTTGTCTTCATCCTCTGACGACTCTGAGATCTCCTCTTCCTCAAGAAACTCCACATCTGACTCCCCAGGCGCGATGGGAACGATGACGGTCAGGTTGGGATTGGTCATGTAGCTGTCCTCCTCTGGTATGCTGTACTTCTCATCATAGAGTCCAAAAACTCCACCGTTGCTCTCCACGTGGTTTGCGACCAGCTTGAGGGGCTGACTCTCATCTTTGGTCTTCTGCTTTTGACGCTTCAGGCCGCGATTGAAGAGGTCGGAGACGCTGTTGACAAACCAGGAGACGCCAGCGTGGATGCGGGCGATGGCGATCTGGATGTTGTTCAGATCGCCGTCTTCGTCCGGAGCAGAGAGATTGTCGGAGCTGAAGGAGCTGAGCAGGAGGGCCAGGAAGAGATTCAGCACCTGATGACAGACATTTGAAATGGAGAAATGATTAAAACATTAGTGTCATTTTTGCTCATTGCTTGTGTAAACCTTTATTTTCTTTACATACAATGCACAGCATAGTTCAGCCTGCAGGATGGGGGATAAGTGCACCTAATGCCTGACAAAATGTCACATTTATTTTGTCAACATTGGCAAATCCTTTATTGTAATTCCAGAGAACACACCACAAGGTCATGCTCACACACACATGCATGGCTTCTGGTGCTTCTGTTACCCTGAAGTCAAGTATCCGAGCATCCAACTCCCAAGTAATCTGTCTGCTAGCTTAGAGAGCAGCAGCATCAGGCACATCTCTGCATGTGTGTGTGTGTGTGTGTGTGTGTGTGTGTGTCTGTGTGTGTGGTCTGTGTGTTCACACTCCCCGTGTGCATGGGTGATGTGCACAGTTGGTAGGGATCATCTTTAGCCACTGAGCCAGTCAGAGATGGGGAGCCTGAGCAGATGATTAGTGATAAATGCCCTCCGACCTTCTCGCTCCTAAGCATCCTCATAATCCTTTGGATAAACAGCTTTCCCACTATTGATGTGCAGAGAGGGTTTCTGTCCATTAAATTCCATAAGGAGCCCTGTTGTGATCTGATCTTTGCTCTAACAGGGCAATAGAGTGACTGAAAGAGTCCAGCAAGAGAATCTGCTGTGTGCTCCTCTGCTTGTCTTTGCCATCATGCATCAGTAAAAGGACTGTGTTAAACAGTATTTAATGACTAATAAAAGATCCAGAAAACAGACGTTAGGTAAATATAAAAGGCTAAAGCTAAATGTTTCAGGTAAAAGGTCCTTTACCTTTTCACCAGTTTGTGTATTATTACAGTATTATCTATTTTTAAAAGTGCAAAAATGTGAGGTATTCTAATGCCAATTCCATGATTTTAATGACACAAGAACTTGTATTCTCAATGTACGAGTGGTTTTTCATCAAGAATGCAAAAGAAATTCTGTTTTACCTCATTAATATACAATATGTCTGTCTATGTAGCAAGGCACAGCAAAGTCTAATCAGATTAGTGAAGTTAAAGCTTTCACTATGTGCTTCAGTTGTCATCTTCACAAGAACATTTTTATTTTTTTCCTGATTCATCCGTTTAAGTCATTAATTAGCAAGGTCTTTTTGTTTACTCAACATGTCTGGTGTCAACGTGAACTTCTGGGAAATCAGTGTTACCTCATTAATATGTTAATGTATGCAAACAGGTCCTACAAAATCTAATCAGATTGTCGACTATGCAGATATGGGTGACCTGTGGCGTTGCAAATTTCTACTATACGTGATTCATAATGTGGAAGGATGATTATGAATATAGAATATTTTAATCTGCACGAGAGACGGTGTCAGTCCTCATTCAGACGAAAATTAACAAACATTTCCGAGTTAACCAAAAGGCCTTTAAAACATTTCTGACAGACAGATACATTTCAGAGCATAGGATTAAATGTGGCACCAGCTAGCATTTAATGGCACAGGGAACAGAGGGCATGCTGGGAATAGGTGTTTGAACCATATCCAACAGGAACAACACACTCATAGCATTGCTCAATTTTTTTTAAAAGACTGACAAGGTTTTAAAATGGTTAGGCTACAGAAGGAAACTCACATTTCTGTGAATGATACTATTCCAATATGTTCCTAACATGAGATGAGAGAAACCACTAGCTGGTAGCGTGTATGTTTGTCTTCGTTGGACTTGCATAATACATATTTCTTGCTCATTTTTCTCAGAATCAGAAATTTAAGCTTACCCTGAAATAAAAACTAGATCTTACTTAGAGTCCTGCTGAAACAGTATTATATAACACGTGTTTTTAAATATCTATTATCAGCGCTGCAATGGTGCCAAATTTAAAGCAAAGTAACAGTGACTACGAATGAATCCTGCGGATGCTGGCTGTTGCGTTTCCGGGATTTTTTCTTTTTTTTATCTGTTCTCATTAACGTTAGCTTACAGGAGACAGCTGGACAACAAATCACCATGTGGGTGGACCAATGAATATATGCATCTGTGCTATGGCACAGAGTGACAGCAGTTGTGTAAAAACAGAAACTGTCAGACAGATTATTTTTTTACAGATGCATGCGACGATGTGCGAGCCGTGTTTCGTTCTGTGTGAGAATCAATACCTGCTGTGAAAGCTGGAATGACAGGCAGAACACCGTGGCTTGGCTGATCCTTTGTACAGCACATAGGTCACCCATTTCACCCATAAGAATTAGTTAATCAGTAGTGGATATTCAGCCCTGAAGGACATGAGGCTGCTGTAAAGCAGCTCCAGCGCTGACTTTGTCTGTGGCGGCTGCAGTTTGCACGGCAACATGTGCAGATAATATATACATGATTTAGGAGGGACAACAGATGTTTTATATGTTGTCCAGACATGATCTGTTTAGAGGTCTGCTAATGCTAATCTGTGAGACAGTTAACATGAGACTGGGCCACAAACACTTCTTCAGCGCGAAGTGCGTGTTGAGGAGCACTGATTTAAATTTGTAGCTGGCAAAAATTGATCATGACTAACTTCAAGGATGCCCCATCCTCATAATATGCAATCAAAGGCCCTCCATGGTGCAACGTAATCCCAGATTACTTGTGACATCATCACTTGGATTTGACCGCAGTTGCAATTGGATTTCTCTTTACTTATCATATACTGTTAAAGGGTAACTTTGCCCATATTCTGGAATAGCAAAGCCAACAATATGTAAATTAATGTTTAAGTACTTTCTGAAATAAGTAGCCCGTGTATGGGACTCTTCAAAAGGTGGCAATAAATAAAAACTTTTATATATTTTAAAAAGGCTAAAGAAATTTCCTAAAACAAAAGGATAACTTCGTTTTTCAACAATCTTAGTTTGGGACTACTTTCAGTGGCGGATTGATACAAATTTGGTCCTCTAGTAAGTATTTACAGCAGCAGCATGGTGCATGTGGGATTGAGTCAAAGTAAACAGTGTGTTTGTTCATTACTATGGAGAAACATGTCAACTGATGCAACACTGTGGCTAGCTGATGGATCTCTAATAGATTTTGAGCAACAATGGAGCTCTACAGCACAAAGGGACGAGAAATGGCTACACAGAAAACTTATGTTGACTGTCGGAAAAATATAGAATATATCAGCCGACATAACCTTCATATTATATTAAAGTACTTACCACCAAGTTCCCTATGACCATGACCAACATGAAGACCAGGATGCAGAGGGGTTGCCCAGCCACCTCCATACAGTCCCACATGGTCTCGATCCACTCGCCGCACAACACCCTGAACACGATCAGGAAGGAGTGGAAGAAGTCCTTCATGTGCCAGCGAGGCAGCTGGCAGTCGATGGAGATCTTGCACACGTAGTCCTGATAGTTCTTGCCGAACAGCTGCATGCCCACCACAGCAAAGATGAAGACGATGATGGCCAAGACCAGTGTCAGATTTCCCAGGGCGCCCACAGAGTTGCCGATGATCTTGATGAGAGTGTTGAGAGTGGGCCAGGACTTTGCCAGCTTGAAGACTCGTAACTGATGATGGGAAGAAGGTGAAGAGGAAAAATTATGCTGCATCTATACAAGAGACTGTATCCTATACTATAAATAAAATGTTGAAACCTTACATCTTACTATACTTCAGACAGTTTTGTGTTCTCAGATGCATGTGGTGTAAAGTCTTATTGTTGGGACATTTTTTACTTTACTTTAGTTCCTTCTTTTGAAAACCTTATAAGTCAATAATTATTATTTGCTGTATTTTTAAATTGACTACAATGTCAATCAGTGATTTTCTTGAAAGTATGAGAGTTGAGAGAGTTGAAGTTTTCTGTTACCAGTCTGAAAGATCGTAGGACAGACAGTCCTTCCACATTGGAGAGCCCCAACTCCATCAGACTGAGGCAAACGATGACGCCGTCAAAGATGTTCCAGCCCTGTTGGAAGTAGTAGTAGGGGTCCATGGCAATCAGCTTTAGCACCATCTCAGCTGTAAAGATAACCGTGAACACCTGGAACAAACACAGTGATAGAGGTAGTGAGAGGTGAAGAAAGGACCATAATAACTCATTCAAGGAGAATGTACTGTATTTTTGTAGCTGCACTCCACTGCCCATTGGAAATGGTTTGAAATTTGATTTGCAGTTTCCCTCAGTTCAACAGTTAATTTATCATCTTTTAGTTGATTTGTTTTTCCTCTGGTTTACTCTCACCATTTTCATCATCCTTTTTTTTTTTTTTTTTTTAAAGCTGCAGTCAACATCAGTTTTTAGATAATAAAATTTAGGTATATTCATGGTACACTATTTGCCCAGCTCCAAATGGAAAACAGGAACGGTTAAGAGGGTGAATACTAGCATGTAATGCTACGTAGTTGAGCTCACAGGTAGATATTCCAGAGCTAAACAGAGTGAATACGAGACATAAATTCTTCAGGTGGTTAATACTAATGTTACTGAATGTCTGAGGTGTAAATATGCAACTACTGTCTCAAATGTTCCCATTAAAAACTCTGAAGGTTATAATATGACTCTGTCAGTGTTTGGATCTTGTTCCACTTCCACTATTGGCCAAAACCAAATAAAAAATGCAGCGTAATGTTTCTTTTAAGTAAATTTTTAATATGACATTTTTAAAAAAATATTTCAGTTGTATCAGTTTGAATAACCAAACTACTAAATAGTTTATAAGAAAATGGCAAAAAATATTTCACAATACTAAATAACAATGTTTGAAAAAACATCTCAATCAATCAAGTGGTTGGTGGATCTGTACCAAAACATCCTTGTTAACACTGTAATATTTACATAGAAATACTGTATATTGGTAAAAGCAATGTTAGAACCATAAGATGGTAACAAATATGCATTATAGATGCTGCACAATGCTTGATTGTGACTGATCCATATCAGGATTGTCAGCTCAGTCCAGTGTGTGGTTGAGGTTCGTCCTCATGCAAGACAACCTGCATGTCTCTGGTACACCAATTAAATACCCTGATTAGTAACGCATCGTTATCTAGAGGTCATTTTCTAAAATCTGTGTAAAGCAAGCTCCTCCCAAATTTGACATATTTTAAGGTTTGTGAGATTTCCTGCTAAATAACAGACTTGCTAAACCAACAGCACTAAAAAAAAATAAGCAACTTTGTGAAGTTACTAAATAAAAAAATATTACTTTTATTTGACTTCTTTTAGGCGTCTTTCCAGACTTAAAGACATTGGCAGAGTCTACAATTCACCAGTAGGGGGAGATATCAAAATACAAATACAGGAAATTAGCCCATCCTGTTGCTAAAAATACCCCTGCTTACCGAGGATAATCGCAAATATTTTTAAGCAGAATCTTAGATCAACATAGCTGCACTTGGCCTCCTTCTGACACACAATAAACTGCTACAAAAAAAAAACAGCTGTCCGATGTAGATATACGTAATCTGTTTCCTCTCTGACTTCTTCTAAGTGCTCTCCTCTGCTCATCTACCACCTAACTGCACTCAGGAGAAAGTGTGTTACACGCTGGAAACCTGCCTATCTTTAAAAAGCCTCTCACCAGATTGCCCACTGAGAGCATGATGTTGAACTCATCCGTCATGGGGTAGTGCTCCAGGGCCATGAAGAGGGTGTTGAGCACGATGCATATGGTGATGCCAAGATCCAGGAAAGGATCCATCACCATGAACTTCATGCACTCCTTCAACTTCAGCCACCAGGGACTGCAGTCCCATATCAGGTACTTTTTGGCGAATGTATACCAGCAGGGATGGCACTTCTGCCTCGACTCCTCCAGCTCTGCAAGGAGACACAAAGGTGAACTTATTATCTCCAGGTATTTCATGTAATTCCCCTTTGAATAGGCAATCTATGCTGGTTATTCTATGCTGACTACAACTCCAAGCCCAAGCATGTTCAACACAAGAGTTTTATGGTAGCTTCAAACTGTAATAGGTACAACAGCAACCTTTAAGAAAATATATTCAACATTTTTGGCAATTAGAGAGTTTAATGAGAAGGATACCATGCTAATGCATTTATGGTAAATATAAATCAATGACCAACCATAGATTCCATAAAAAAAAAAAAAAATGGACGTAGTCTTCAGGTCTAAAAAGTGCCTGAAGTGCAATCACTGAGGGCCACTAGGGACTGGGTCCAAAAAAAACCTCCTGACTCCAATAGATTCATTATGATGTTATAAAAGTCACTAAATTCACTCCTGATCAGTGTTCTGGTGGTCTTTCTGAAAATAATTTCCTACTTAATTAAGGTATGTTTGGAGGCATGTGTGGTTTGATTGACAGTTGATAAGTGGGAGGGTGTCCTTGCTTCTCAACAGCTCGTCCAAATATGGTCCAAAACCAAGATGCTGATGGCCAAAATGCCAGACTCAAGGCTTCAGTATGGCAGTTCACAAACCAATGGATGATGCCATAGTGGGTTGTGACATGCACCCAACCATCTAGTTTAGCTTAGCATAAAGACTAAGAACAGTGGAAACAGCTGAGCTGGTTCTCTTTGAAGGTAACAAGATCATTCGACCAGGACATCAACAGTTCTAATCTTATCTGTTTAATGTATAGACAACAGCACAAACACCGAAAAACAAGATTGTTATAGTTTTATGAGAGGTGGACTATCTTTTGTCTGTGTTAACTTCCTGGATTCGTTTACAAGGTGTCATTTTTACACTAAACACAGATTTAATGTGTTATTTAGTGAACTTTGTAATTGCTTGTAGATTAAACTTTCAGACAAAACCAGCCAAGCCATTTTTACTCTTAGTGCTAAGCTAAGTTAACTTGCTGCTGGTTAAGTTTACATATTTAATAGACAGATATTAGACCGGTATCGTTCTTCTTTTTTCATTCTTGGTACATTTGCATTTTTCCAAAATGTAATGTAATCTCCCAACTATTACTTTTTATTGAAATGGACGCACCCTCCATGGCATCACTGAGAAAGCTGACAGAGCTCAAGCCTCTTTTCCTGTGCACTGGAGGAGGCTCTGTCACTGTTGGGGAAGGCTGGAGGAGTGGTCTGGGAACTGTGTCCTCTGAACTGCTAGTCTTCTGGCAGACAGAAAATACCTGAAAAGAATAAATACAAGGCTTTATTATCTCAAGGCTGAGGCTTGTTAATTAAGCTTTTCCATTATGAGAATTTACTCATCCTAATAAATGCATGTATTGCACATTTTCAGGACAGTGTCATGACACAGGCCTCCATCACTCACTGTGTCCTCCCTGACTCTCTCCATGCTGTAAGCTGGCATGGATGTCGGGGTGTGCAGACCCACAGTGGTGACTCCGTTCTGATCAAGGGAGATGTTCAGCCGGCCATTGACATTGATGATGGGGGTGAACACTTGGGAGCAGTGGCTCCTCACGCTGCCCGTCCTCCTCTTCCAGGGCGTTGCCGTTGAACTGGTGCGACTCCTGAAGACGTCCCCGTGAATGCTGAACTCGTCGTCCCCGAACTCAGCCTCCGAGTTGTTGCGAACCCGGAAGGAGCTGAAGATGCTGTTCTGGCTTCCTCTCCTGGTGCTGAGGGGGTGAGAGGAGAGCGTGGCCAGCAGAGGGTGGGCTGGCAGGGGGGACAGAGGGGGCTACAGAGAGACACAGAGGAGGCATTAGCTCCTATCACCTACAACATCAAAGACCATCTCGAGTATGTCTGAGGAGTGATGTACCATTGGCTCATCCAGGGGGTCGAACTTGTCTTCAGCAGCCTCCTCTGCTGTTTCCTCTGACAGCATCCTGTGAGATCTTCTTCTTCTGCTGCTGTTTCTCCGTATACTTCCTGCTTTCAGACAGAATGGAGACAGCTCTGGGGACAACACAGAGTCTGTCTCCTGTACTTGTCTTTTTGCTGCCAACTGCATACAGAAAGAAATTATGTCACAGAGAGTTAAGCTTATTTTTTTGTTTGTGATAGTACACAAAAAAATATGAAAATCCTGTTTGCCCTGCACCTACTCTTTGCTCTCTTCTGAGATGCTCCATGGCCAGCTGAAACTCCCTCTCCTTTTGCCAGGCCTCTGCGATAGTTGCCTGATTCTGCTCCTCGTAGGCCATGGCCACGACAGCCAGGATCAGGTTGACCAAGTAGAAGGAGCCCAGGAAGATAACCAGCACAAAGAAAACCATGTAGGTCTTCCCTGCTGAGCGCAGAGTCTGAGGGAGTTATGGCATGAAGTCAGTAATAGCCAAGTCATACATTAAAGGAAAATTATGTTTTTTTAAAGCTTGGCTTTGGCAGTTTTGGCATTATCTATGATTATGAACATAAACACAAAGCAACAGACAATCCTCAGTCTTACCCGAAAACTATGGATTCCTTATTGGATGTTAAAATGAGAGAATAAGTACCTGGAATAGCCATTACATTCTTTCATGGTCAAAATTAGTTACAATTAACCAATTAACTATTCAAGCTGCTTTCATTAATTACTTTTAATCACTTTAGACCCAAGGAACAAATTATTTCTTATTTCATTTCATTCACTTTTGGCCTCCTCATGGAGGTTCAATCTCCTTCTGGCTCTGTTTGGGTCTCCACCAACTGGCTCTTTAGCTGCCAAAGGCTCACCAATCTTTATCAGCTAGTTACTGACTGTCATTTGGTGCAGAGCTGCCTGCTCCTGGCACTTCAAACAGGGTTGATAAGAGTTGTTAAAACTGTAAAGTTATGAGCCAAATAACTCAAAACAATAAGCTGAAAGACACTATGGGCTCTATTTTAACAAATTGCGTTTTCCAGCGCTAGTGCATTTGGGTGGAGCTCAGTTCCATTTTTTCTAGTTTAAGGCTGGATAATCTGAGTACAAACTAGGGCGCATGGTCTCCAAAATAATCATAGGTGTATTTTTGGTGTGACATGAAATGAAATTCCCTTTGAGAACCACGCAAGCCTGCACCTTGGAGGATTGCTATTATATCAGTGGATTTTCCAAGTACACTTTTCTATAGAGGAAACATATCTGATCTGTTCAGATTTATGTTCACAATAATAATCTTTCACATTTTAATCTTTTTAGTTTTAATCTTTTGCATGTTTGTGCACTGCTGCATGTCCCTGTTGTGCGTCCGCCAATGTAGGTGCATATTACTCTCTTTATAATGCGCCCTTAAAGTAAAAGTAAAATACTGTGGCATTGACTGAAGTGTGCTGGTTCTTGATGGTAGATCGTGCAGTCACTGTCATGCGCCAACAACACACATAAGTTTTAGTTTTAGACCAACACGCCCATGCGTGCACTAATGGGCACCAGTGGGTTACATTTGCTACTTCAACAATGTGGGCGCTGGATGGGAAAATGACTACTGCGTCTGTCTGAAACAGGCAAAGATACTTGCGGTGCCCTTGAGGGGTAAGATACAGCCCAAAACCTGTCACTAAAGCTGAGGGAAATGCAGAGTCAGATTATAATTATCTTCATTGCGCCCCATGTCAGATTACAGTAGTCATTTGATCTACTGGGAATATTAAAAATGATTTGTCCTTAACTCTATGTTAAGCTCAAATTTGTATTTGTTTGTGTCCTTTCTGACTGGTTGTTGCTTGTCTTTATGCCCTACATTGTGTAGTTATTTGAGGTGAATTGTCCAGGTCAGTATTATTGTAAAGCTATTCTGATGTATTCTACATTGTGTTTTTGCACCAAATAACCTTTATAAAAATAAGTTAGTGCTAATAGACTTTAGATTATCATTAGAGAATACTGGTGAATAAAAAAGTGCACCTGGTGAAACAGTTTTTCCCAGTAGTCTTGAGTCATGAGTCGGAAAAGTGCCAGAAAAGCCCAGCCGAAGGTATCAAAACTGGTGTAGCCGTAGTTTGGATTCCTCCCTACTTTTAGGCAGTCAAATCCATCTGGACACTTCCTGTAATGCACAAAGAATTGCGAGACAGAAGACAGATGATTAGGGGACAGGACCGGTAAACAAAGGAACAGCACAGTGAAATGAAAAGCAGCTGGGGCAGATATAGTCTTGGTGGCGTGCGAGCTGTTTTAAGAGTTAAAAATATATCCAGTATCTACATGTAGCCATGCGGCCTTTGACTCCACAGAGGAGAGAAGCGGATGAGTTAGTAAGTACGTACACTGCTATCATCAGCAATATTTGAACTGAAGAGGGCACTTGAAACATGTTTCAGGCAGGAGCACTAAAATGCGCTGGAGCAAAAGGGATTACAGACGAGCCAGATGGATATCAAATTGCGGTTCGAAATTTTTCAGCTCGATGCCTCCATCTCTGATCTTCATTGTCAGCATAGTGGCATTACAGCAAATATTTAAGTCCAGCAGCTGAGAACAAGCTGGGCTGCCATGTCAATCTGAGGGCGGAATAATTTCGTAATGGCTGGCAAACAGCTGGGCGGGAGAGCACTGCTGTGAGAACAGCTGTAGATCTCACCAAGCAGCCAGCTAAGCAGGAATGCTCACTAATATCCAGCAGCGAGGATAGAGGAGGCTGCGTGAGGCCAGCGACATCTTTCTGTCAGGCTGCTGCTCTGCTACACGGCTCAACCTGTCACCAATCTGTTCACATCTTGTAATCAATATTGTCTTAAAGGACTGCGCGGTAGTTTGACAAATTTTGTTTAGTTCACGAATCTTGCAGACCATTTTTCCTTATCTCTAAAAGCCTCATTCATTATATAATTTATACAATTCATTTGTTTCAAGCTACGATGCTTTTTTTTTTTTTTTTTAAAGAACTGTTCCAATGAATGTTTTTCCACCTTTTTAATGTAAAGAGAACGATTTACATGATTTCTCAACACAAATTGAGTTTGACAGAAATGGTCTTTTCTATATTTGTTTACTGTGTTGGATCACACTTGCTTGCCTCTGTCCACCTATTGCTCAGAACTTCAGTCTTTGCTGTGATTATAGTCTGGAAACACCATAAGCATAAAGATTCACTTGGTGAGAAAGACGAACCAACCAGTGACCAAAGGGTGTGGCTAAGTGCACTGACATTAAAGTCAGTGATGGTGGTAGAGCTCAATAAAGCGAAATGAACAATTGTAGCAACGCTACCAAATATTGAGGAGTATTGCCTGATTAATGGTAAATGATAGCGGCATGGAAAGTATAAAATCAGTGACTTTAACGAACAAGTCATTGTTACAGTACACGGATTCCTATTTTAACCATTATTCCACTGTTTGTTGTCAGTTGTCATGTCACATGTCATGTTGAAGTTATTCACTAAGAATCCAGAAACTTCCTAAAGACACTATTTTCTGATATGAAAGTACTCTGCACAAACTGCATCTAATGATGCACTTGTTAATCCAGTGTTGTCCCTTTAAGAGCTATATGAATGTGAGACTCCTCCTGCAATTAGATGCTGTTGTAAAAAACAAGGCACCTGTGGGGCTAATATCCTTCAGGTTTCCACAATAACTGCCCTGGAGATTGCCTTTGCATACATTTATCCGGAGTTAGTGATCCTTGAGGAGAGCTGCTGTGATACACACATACAGTACATCCAAATCCCATGTACTTTACATCAAACCCAACTATTCTGTAAATGTGCTATAGTTTTTATGTATTTCCGTTAGCAGGTTCTTTAAACTTAATTATTCCTCCCAAATAATGTTGCAAATTCATACTGTACAGAGATGAATGGAAATCTGTGGCTTCCTGGAATAAGAAAAAAAGTGGAGTCCAAAATTGACAAACTGACACCATGCATTTAGAAATAGTGAAAATATAAAGTATAAATGATTTGCCAGTTTAAAAGTTATCTTATGTAACCAAAGCAACATGGTCTGGGGTGTGCAAGAGCTCTGTTAAAGCTCTTCGCTACATGTTTATCATTTTTTATAAGTATTATCTTTGAGAGTGTAGCCTCCATTTCCTGCAGTTTGTGTAACAGCAGCAGATGAACATCTGTCATTCGCAGCAGTTTTTCCTGGGTGGGGCTGGTGAGTTTCCATGCCCACATCAGCCCAGTCAAGGTCAAAGTTGAAACCGTCTATACAATCAGCCCTAATCCTTTGTGTACAGTGGCTTTAAGATGTGAGGGGATAAGCAGTTGCATTGACTCTACACTAGGTGTGATGAGAAGCAGCCTCGACCTTTGAGCAAATCATTTATCACAAACTTGTCAGCCATTGCGGCTGAAAATATCAGTTGAATATGCATCGCTGAGTGTGTGTGTGTGAGAGAATGTGCCTGGTTGTGTCTATGTGACCCTGTGCGCATGTCTGTGACATTGTGTGTGTGTGTGTGTGTGTGTGTGTGTGTGTGTGTGTGTGTGTGTGTGTGTGTGTGTGTGTGTGTCATCATAACGTATCCAAAGCTTTAATTTGGAAATCTACTCAGGGATTACTTGTTGGAATACACTCAAAAGATTAAGCATCCTCTATGTTTTACGTCCTCCATCCTGACCTGCTTAATATCTTGCCCGTTTCTGCAGCCAACCTCAGAAAGTTCCATCTAAAATGCCACCGACATTAAAAGGCTGTCTCAATCATACACCAACAAAAACATATGCTACCTTATGGTTACTTTAACCAGCCATGTCATGAATTGGTGTCACTCTAAATTTGCCATTTGTCTAACTGCTCAGAAAAAAATTCAAATAATTGCCATATTCTTGTTGATGATAGAGCAATGTTCAAATCAATTTCAGCAAAAGGTTTAATCCTGTGTTATTTTCCAAAGAGAAAAAAAGGATTAAGTCAATGAGACTGGATGTTGATCACAATGCTCTGTTTGAGCTCCACAAAACAAACAAACAAATAAACAGACAAAAAGGTCAATTGCAGTGACTCGTCGGTGGGACAGCTGGATATGTTGTATCTGCACTACTCTGATCTTACTGACCTACTATTTACCAGAGTTTAAATGACATCATTCCCCCTGAATGCCCTCAAATGTATCCTCTTTTCGCTCCGACTTGAACACAAATTACGGAATCAGATTTTACTTCTTGAGAGATTAAGTTCCTGTGTTTTTGGAGGAGACGTTACCGAGGGAGATTAAAGACTACAGGGTGGCTGCACTCGGATGCCGCTGAACATGTGTCACTACCTCCATCATGTCTTTATATGTTCCATTAACTCATTAAATCTCTGTATTAATATCAATATTAGCTTGATCCAATGCAAAAAAATTCATCTTGTCATCAAAAGGTTTAATAAGAGTTTTTTTCCCCCCCAAATTCAAGAACCTTTTGCCATATAAACTTTTTGTATAAAAGGAATAACCTTTTAAGTTAGTCTTCACAGTGGGTGGGAAAGAGAGCAGTCAGCTAGCGGTTAGCTGAATTTTATCACACCCAGGCTGACAGTAGTCTTTATTAAGACTGTTTCTCTTGTCTTTCTACCTTGCCTATGTCGATTAGCATGTTAATACAAAGATTAATGCAAGTATTATGGAGTACAAATGGACCTCGTGAACTCGTGGTTACAACATGGGAAGTCGTGTGCACCGTATGCTTGGCGTTCAAGCGGCAACGGCAACATGTGCATGTCTACAAGCCACAGAGATGAACAATTTAACATGCTAAAAGGCAGGTAACATAATGCAGGAAATGCAAAGGCACAGAGGGAAAAGATGAGGCCGTTGAGAAGATCAACATTTTCCTCAGATGTTGGCTATTATCTAAGTTATGAAGACAAACTCTGCATCACTAAAATGACAATATATTAGCTTAACATCCAACGAAAAATGAACTTCCATGGCCTCTGGCCTTTTTGTAAACGTCAGCAAATACGTTCCAGCTCGTGAACGCAAGCTTATAGAAAATCTCGAGCTCCGACATCGTGAATACCACAAGAGGGGGCCGTTCCTATGGACTCTTCCTGTGTACGCAGTAAAGATGACCCCATGTGTAAACAGCAAGTGTGTGGAAGGCTAGGTGTGAAGTGGGAGGAGCTTAAGTAAAAATCCCAATCAATTTTTGTATAGGTAACACGAGGTGATTCACAGCTGGATCACTTCTGCAGCTTGGACTGCCACCAAACTCTCTTAATTGTAACACCAGTTGAAATGATATCAACTGTGTTTCAAAAAAATACCAGTCTTTGATTGAAAAGTCTAAGGTACGAGCCAAACATCTTGAAATTGTGGGGGAGAAGAAGAAATATGACTCATACATTTTGGTGAGAAAGAAATACTGAGCTTAAAATTCCTGTAACTTCACTCAGTTATTAAAATAAGGTGTGCTTGGCTAATGCTACTTAAACATATCAGCAAACTGGGCCTTCTGAGCAGATAAATGAGGTTAGGCTTTTCTTTGGTTGTATTTGCATGCTAAAACATTTTTTTGTAAAACAAATATGCGTTAGGAGTGCTACATATGTATGGAGACTAAAATGTTCGAGTAGGTTTTCCTGTTTTAAAAGTGTAAGAAAATGCAAACATGTGACCCAAACTTCCTTGCGAAACCTTAATATCATCATCATTTTTTATTTGCTATCATCCATGAGCTTGTATTATTAACAAGAGCACCTAATGGAGGCCATTTGTTGAAGCTGCAGGATTTCAGATTCACACAGATGGGTATTTAGTACAGTATAACCCTTGAACTGGGCCTGGCATGGGCAGAGTCATCCTGTTGTGCTTGTTTCAAAAGCATTTGGATTTACAGGATTATTCAGTACGTAGGGTGAGTAGCAATATTTGGATGGTTTCACATTGTGCCTTTGATTGGGAAGTCCATCTCTCCACAAGAAAAATATGTATATGTATATATCTATGCAGTTATGGCTACATTTACTGACGTCATCTGTCAGGTTGAACTACTCCGACATGATATTTAACTTTCTTTTATCGTTTATTTTAGATAATTTCCACATCAGAAGAGACAGCAGGTTGAAGCTTGAAGCAGCATCTCTTTAAAACCAAAAAAAATTTCAATCCGAAGTGATCCAGTCTGCTCCAGTTAACCTAATCATGTCACAGAGCTTTTCAGATGATGAAAAGACCCCCCCTCTCCCCAGCTGGCAACACCATGTTTCTGCGTAAAGGGTTTCAGGGGAGCGCGGGTGATTATCCATGCCACATATCATCTTGTGTACAGCCTCTCTCATGCTACTCTCCTCCCTCCGACAGGATCATTACTTTATACATTATGCCTCTTAGTCACAGATTGAAAACATGGAGCATAAAGACCATTATCTATTATCTGTCTATTGTATCTGTTTTTACTGGTTATGTGCTAAGCTTGGTGCTCAAGCGGCTATATCCAATTACACACGCAATCAAAAGCCATTAGTTGATATTATGTAATAAATTGCAGATGATTGACAAGCAGTAAGCAGAGCAAACACTCACTTACCCTGCATCATTTCCATATCCACATATTAAGGCATCCTTTGCTCCTTCAACTTTGTAAAAATTATCTAAGGAAAGGGAGAACAGCAAATTAAAGGAAGTGAAATCTATCTTTTCTATCTTTTTTGGTTAGATAATACAGATATTGTACAACATTCGACCAATGCTTTCCCAACACCAGCCTCTGCTGTTTTTGGCAGACCTTCGCTGCTGAGGAAGTCCAAAGTGGAGTCCCAGGTCCTGTTGTTGCAGATGAAGGATGTATTGGAGCTGAACGAGGAGTTGACGCAGTGTGCGAGGCTGCGGACGCACTTTTGTCGCAGGAGCCCCATGAAGAGCTGCAGGCCGATGAGAGCGAAAACACTCAGACAGAAGACGGTCAGGATCATCACGTCCGCCAGCTTCTTCACAGATTGGATCAGGGCACCGACGATGGTCTTCAGACCTTTGAGGAAGGAGATAATGTATTGTTTGTTTGGGAACATTACAAACAGGTAATGAAGCTTAACAGCAATGTGAAGAGAAAGGACTTTTGGTTTGACCTGATACTCATCCTTACCTGGGATGACTGAGATGGTTTTCAGTGCTCGCAGTACTCTGAAGGTTCTCAATGCAGAGACATTTCCGAGGTCTACAAATTCTGTCACATATCTGGAATTTGATATGAAGAGCAAGGAGATTAAACAAAGCAGGTTTTCTTAGTTTATATTTATAACTGCGGACGTAAAGGTTTGACTTTATATTGGGTCTTTAGAGACAAAATTTCCATCAAATAATATTACGAATTTCAACTAAAAGTCAGCGAAAAAAACAGTTACATATGCTGTGTGCCAGTAACATAGAGCAAAGTTTCATATCCAGCAGTCACAGAAGAAGATTATGATTCATTTGGAATCGCGTTTCTGTCGACACAATGCATGTTAATCTAAAAATCACTCTGCTTTTATCTCTGTTTTTGGTCTCCACCATCTCCAGAGATAAACATCTGTGTTTTTACCTGCTAAATCCTCCACTTTGTTCACCAGCTAGTCTCTAACTTTGTCTGCCTGCTGTTTGGTGCAAAGGAGACAGTGCACTTTTTTGGAAAGCATTTTTGCTGAAAACATCCACCTCCTGTAGCCAAAAATGATGCTATGGCAGCAGTAAGTGAACCAAAATGGTAAATTTGCAGCCTGGGGCTGGGTGATCATTTTCTGTGGGATTATCTACATTCATGTAAAAGCTGTCGTGTGATTCAGTGTTAATATAAAAATGTGTTTGGTACCTGTAAGAAGAAGAATTAGCTGACTGAACCATAATTAATCAAAAACAAATTAATCGCTGAAGGTAACGACAGCTTTCAGTGGGTTTACACCTATTAAAAGTGATTTTGTCTCGCTGTTTCCAAACAAAGTTAATGTCCTATCAGGATGATTAGTCTTAGACAATGCAGCACCATGGAGAGGTCACCCGTCTAATCTGCCACCTGCAGCACGGTTACTGAGTCATTTCACATATATCTGTGACCTCCACAATAGGCTTATCGTTCATGTTGTTTCAAATTAACACAGAGGATGACTGATTGAACACGGTCACACTAACAGGACTTTGGATTTTGTTCTTGTTCAGGTCATTATTCCATTTTGCACAACGACAGAAAAAACATTTTAATTCAGGTGGAACTTTTTAAATACAATGTTTTACTGGTACTTTCTGCACACACATCTGCAAAATGTATTCACAGCTAATGTAAAGTCAAAAGGAACTGATGACGAGTATGAAGATGACATATACTTACGCCATAACAATGACAGAGAAGTCCAGCCAGTTCCATGGGTCTCTCAGGAAGGTGAACGGCACTATGCAGAATCCTCTGGCGAATATCTTTATGACTGACTCGAACGTGTAAATGCCAGTGAAAGTATACCTGGAAGATAATCATGGAGGAGGGAAAAAATGCAGCATTAGCACAGCAACAACTGAGGCTGAAATAAAAACCGAAAAGTATTTGTAGTAATGGAGAAATGATGACAGATTATGGCAGATTGTGTGCAAGATATGAAATAACATGCTGACACAGTTTTAAATAACAAAGAGTACTTATTATTGTGGTCAGCATTAATATATGTTGCATGTTTGGATATATGATGATAATTAATAGTACATTTAAGGTCTTATAAAAAAAAAGTATTAGTTGCTTCATACTTCCTAGTATGTGTTTTACTTCAGTGCAAATGTGATGCTATCTTTGAGAGCCAGTTAGCTTTGCTTACTATAGCATAAAGACTGGAAGCAGCCCAGCTATGTTTCACTGTTTCCAGTCTTTAAACGAAGCCAAGCCAAATTTAACAAAGAGATTGCAATGTGCTTTCTTCTTATCCAAGCCTTGGCAAAAACTGTTCCTCTTTTCACATTTCTAATATATTAATAACTGAAGTTACAAAGAGTAAAATCAACTGAAATCGCTCTGAAGCATGTTGCATGCTAAAAAAAAATGCCCGAGACCCGGTGGTGATGAACAACTTGGCCACATTGGTCACATGCAAGGCCCAGTATCCCCCCCCCCCCCCTGACATTTTAACAACCATTTTCTTCCCACACCACATGCTTTCTTCAACATGCAACTGTGGTGCTCTGAGCGCAGTGGACATCACGTGCATCATGTACTTACATGTCAACTGATTCTTCAACAGTCACTGATAAAGCAACAAACCCCAGCAGAACCCCACATTAGAACACACGTGGCACAGCGTTAGATCAGACAACAGCTCGATTACTGCATGTACTTACTCCAGGTGCTTGGTCCATGGTGCCGGATCAGACATGGCCATGAAGAAGCAGTTGGTCAGTATAGTGAACATTATGAAATAGCTAAACAACGTGGAGACAGGTTAAGGAAAGTGATGTGGTAATTTACAGTTTCACAGTCAAACAGGTTTTTTTGGTAATAAGCTGACAATATATCACAAATAAAGCAGACATGGTTTATTATAATCCTGTGACATATGTCTGTTAGGATAAACCCTCTCTGCGCGTAACAACAGCATTACAACCACACAGTAAATACGGATTATAGAAAATGTAAGTAAATTCCATTTAACATCAAATCAGAAGTGATATCAGCACTCATATGGATGGATGACATCATAACAAAGGAGCTGATGAACTGCCAACTTTGAAAGATGAAATGATCATAAAGAGTAAAGTATTTCAAAATAAAATGATTAGAGAGTCATCAGAAGAATCCTCCAAAAGTTTTTTTTTCTATAATCAAAATTTTTGGATCATTTAGATTTCATTGTCAAATGAACCAATACTTTTGCTGTTATGACTCTTTTAGCCTGAAGTTCAAAGCATTAAAATGTCACTTGCAGTTATTTATGTGGTGTTTCAGTTTCACAGAATTAATTATAGTTGATAGATATTTTAATCAAAGGCCGTTTTGTAATCTATAACATAGAGGAGGTCCAGAGGAAAGATTCCTTCCTGCATGTAAATTACGAATCATCTGTCTGAGAACTAATAGGCAGCCATCACATGATGTGAAATCTCCTTGCTCTTATTTCATTTCAGAGATTAAAAGAGGGATATGAGGGGATTTGGTTTGCGATGCCAGAGAGGACCATTACAAAGCTGTTTCAAAAATGGGACTATGAAAAAATCCAATAGAACCCTGTGAGGGGAGGAGAAGGGAGGGGGAGGAGGTGGAGGGGGGATCTGTAAATATTAGAAATTGGCTTATCTGCCAGAATGACATGCACGGAAGGGAAACACTTTTAATGCTATAAAATTCATATTATGGTGGGACATTTTTCACAGTAGTTTGTTCTCAGCAGGACATCGAGTCACATTGTGATCATCATGTCATCACAAATGTCAGGATGCTGACGTTAATGTCTTTACTTTAATGTCATTTTTAAAATCTAACAGCAATACCAGATTGTCTTTATTTATATTTATCAAGTTCCGCTTTCTGTAATCCAGATTCTTAGCAATGACAAATCTTTTTGTTTTTAAAAGCACTACATATCATCCTTCAACAAAGTAGTTCAAAGCAGGAAAACACACACACACTGTGCAATCAAAAAAGGATATGCATGGACTAAAATTCTTATGGCGATTGTTCTGAGGAAGTGAAATGGAGTAAATATGTAAAGTGCAGATGTGGCACTGAATCTGAAGATGGCCTTCCCTTTGTTAAGTACTATAAAAGTCTGCAAAGAAAAAAAAAAAAAAAAAAAAAGATCAATATCGAGAAAAATCACATTTTCAAATATTAGTTTTCAAAGTCTGTAAATTTGAAAGATCACGATGTGAATACATTTCTCAAATAGATGATGTAAAGGCACATTTTGCTCAGCTCTGCAGAGAATAGCTGCAGCAGCTCTGAGCAGCAGTTCAGCAGTTTTCTTTATCCTGAACAGGACTGACAGTATATATATATATATATATATATATATATATATATATATATATATATATATATTCTCTGTCTACCGTATGTGTAAACGTCCATCATGAGCACTTCTGCCTCAAAGAAGTGAGCGAGCAGCGAGCGCTCATACACGCGAGGCCAGTTGAGATAATGGAGGCAACTCCAAAGCGGGCTGAACCTTTTCCCCAACAGATGTGGCATTTATTTAAATATTTTTCCGCCTTTGGATAATCCTCCCATCCAGCAGCGCATCACATGCCAAAACAAAGAGACCCTGAGAATGGCTGCCACGTCCCTTTTTTTTTTCATCTCTCCATAAGCGGCCCATTAATGGGCAGCAGCCTGATCTACCAACTCTGCAAATCAAAACTTGCTAATCCTATTCCGGCATCCACAAGAGATCTAAAGAGAGATGTAGTCGCACTGGCCATGTCTCAGCTTGCAACTTTAAAGCACCACTTGCTAAATTCAGTGAAAACATCAGCTGATTTGGAGGATCACTGTCATATCATGCTAAAAAGGTCAGATGAGGGATTTACTTATCATTTAACATGCAGGAAAATGTAGCAGTAAAATAGTGCAACAGCAACAATGACACTACTCGTGTTTTTAATACATTAATTGTTTTTTGAGGTGCAATAATATTAGTGAATGTTGAAAGATACAAAACCTCAAATAGTTAATAGAGTAACTGAGAAAAATCGCTTTAATCACTATCTCCTTTCACATCAAGATTTTCCACTTTGATGCTGTATGTGTATGAATTTTTACAGTACATGTGTTACTTCTATCTGAAACTTCAAACAAATACCATGTAAGTAATGTCACAGGCTCAATTGTCTAATTTTACAATTAGAGAGATATACAATCAGCTTCTTTTACTGCTACAGATAACTGATGATGTTCAAACCTGTCTTAAGATACCAGAACTGGACAAATAAAAAACTGATACAGTCCAAGAAATGTCACTTTGGTTTGATTCATTCATGTTGTCTAGCAGTGTGAGAGCACTTTCCCTCAGCGATCAAGCACATGTCATGTACCTGTTCGTTTTCTGAAATACATGACAGGCTAAAAGCTACAGGGTGAGAAGTATTTTGAACCAGGTTTTTCTTGCTGTAATGATTCCTCCTGTTCTCTGTCAGTCCACCAGAGGATACCGTGTCAGTGTAACGTTTTGGCTCACCAAGGCATGAACAGTGAGGGGCCTTAAGACAGGTCATCATTGTAAATGAGAATTGGTTCTCAATTGATTTTACCTGGTTAAATAAAGGTCTAATCATAAAGTTTAGGCAACAAGACCACTTGGTTAGGTTCAGGAAAAGATCATGGTTTAGGGTAAAGTAAGGGATTTTAAGTAAATAACGTTACTTATGTCCCTTAAGTTACTTAACATGTGTTATGCATATGTTACATTATGGAACCAAATTACTTACATTAACCAAAAGTAATGGTGCATTCTGACCGAAGGCGTGAAAGGATGCAAATTTGAGGCGGCCGACACAAAAAGTGTGAATTTGCATCTGTGTGAGTTGTAAATATTGAACTTGAGCAGCTATGCTCCCACGAGTAACGTGAGGCAAATATTTGTTCGGTTAGGTCTGAACACAACATATGTCTTGGACTCGCACATCAGTCTTCCCGGTTACAGTCCAGTGTTTGTGCCATCCAGCCATTTGCACTCTTTGTACTTCACCTCATGACCTCCATCCCATGACCATCTTTTTTGATCCTGGTTGTACTTTCCATACGTGGCAGAAGGTGACACAGACACGGTGTCCTCCAGAGGACTGTGGGATACTGGGATGCTTGGTTCTTACTAGCCATTAAAAGATCCCGTCCTAATGTGCTTTCAGTGTAAGAGATGGAGGACGATGTGCAGACTCCTTCAGTTCAAAAATATAAGTTCAACTGAGGCTAACATGAAAATAATCATCAAATTAATTTAAATAACCATTTAAATTGCTCAATTACTTCCACAGGCACTGAATCCAGCTGTTTACCTTTTTTTTAAAGTTACTTCTAATCACTTGTCGTCAGTTCATCCACCATTTAACCCACCACACATACTCTCTCCCACTTACACATTCAAGCACTCACCCTCTGGTTCTTGTAGTAAAACGGATCAATGTCTTCCAGTGGCACCCCGATAAGTTCTGCTGGGATGTCACCGAAGATGCGCGGCAGCTGCTTGCCTGCCTCCAGGTCGGCCCTGGGTTTGGGTGCCTCTGCGTTCCTGTGAGCGTCGTGGCTATCCTTGGCGTTCTTGGCATGCTCATCCGCAATCCGCTGCTCCAGGGCAGCCAAGGATTCGCGAGTGAACCGCCGCAAGCCATCAGGACCTGTTGGTAACAGCATGGCTGCCATCTTTTCATCCTGATTCTCCGGTACTAGAATTTACTTACAGCTATATGGGCAGGGAAGTGGGGAGGGAGGACATGAAAAGAGCAGCGAAGAATAAGTAATTATACAGGCTAACTAAAATACAGTAACAGAGATTATTGGATGTATTCAGTCACTGCATAAACCAGTTGACCTTCCAATGTGTTTTTGTATCAATAGTTGGCAAAACAAAATGAAAGTGTCTAAGTTTTCAAATAACATTTTATGTAGACAAAGGATGAAATGACTATAGTGTGAAAAGAGGTTGACAAAAGTGACAAACATTTCCTTCAGAACATCTTAGAATATTTCAGCTAATTATTTTTATTTTGCTTCACTGTTGATTGTGTTTCTTGATAAACCCACTGCCTGTTGCACACTGTATGCTACATGCCCGATCACCAAACAAAAAACATATCAATTTACTACTAGTATTTAGTAGCCTAAGAATCATATATTTTGTGTAGGAGTTGGTGGAGACCAAATCAGAGCTTGAAGAGTGAATATTGGGCTCAAACTCACCAGGTGGCCACATACATGAGTCCACATGATGTTGTCTGTTATTTGTACATAATAGACACTGTTTGCTAACATATTTGCAATATCAACTTTTTGAGGTGACTACATGCATCAATATACAGTATATTTTCCAGCTTGGAGTGCTTTCCCCAAAGGTAAAAAATCTGTAACTGTAGGTTTAAAGTCAAAAACAAGATTATCTTATTCTTTTGATTGGAGGATCGTGCTGAAGGAGGTCCGGAGAAATGATCCGAACTGCTCACTGTTACCACTGACTACCAACCTTCTGTTATCCAACTGTATGTGTCAAACCAAGGCCTCCATCGTTCAAAGTAAGGAGAATGAAGTCCACGCTCTATAGCTGTGACAGAGGTTTTTACCAGGACACGTTTAGTCTGAGGATCCCTGGTTTGATTGCTGGCGAAATGAGGGAAACTGCAGAACGTGGACATCAACCTTCCAGTAAATTTAAAGCTGTATTTACTTATTTTTTTGTCTCAATATCCACCCTAAACACCAAAATGACCTCATGATGCTCATGCTCTCAAATTGTGTGAGTTATATATAGTAAGTACTCTGACAAAACCACTCAGTGCGTCTTTAAAATGCATGTTATATAAATCCTTGTTTTCATGTTATGACGCAACAAGATAACTTTCACTGATACAAAATGTAGAAACTATGATCTCACATGTTACTTTGTTCCGTTATATTACTGCAGGTAACTCCAATAGTAAACATTTTCACTTACAATCATCTTTTTATAAATCTGCCAGGCTCTGAACCAGAACATGCCAACCCAATATGTAAATATATTGTACAACTATAGTTTGAGCAGTTTGAAATCCTACTTGTGGATGTCTAAAATTCAAAATCTAAAAGGTGCACATCTGCTCTACTTATCAATGTCTGAGAAGTATTAATACAACTTGAGAAGCTTGAAATCCTACCAGATGTCTAAAATCCGAAGTTTAAAAGAAGGACAACTGCTTTGTTCTTGTTGGCAAACTCTGTCCCTGTGGACTAAGGATTTAGACAGGTCATATGATCAGAGACTAAAGCCACTGTCTAAATAAAGACAATAATAAAGGCCTTTCCATCACCAAAAATTCACCCGTACATGGAATTGTTTTTAGACAGTGGCAGAGCCTGATATTTCAATAACAGGAAAAGCTTTCCAAAGAGAGGATTACATTTCTATGTTCCCCTTTTGACAGAAATATAATTGTATCCTTTTCATATTGACTAAGCTCAGTGAGTTTTCCATCTCCTGTCCTGAAATGCATTGATCCCTTCACACGCCCAGCCAGACGTTAGTTATCTGCTTTCACTTGATCTGCTTATTTGGCACAGGTTGATCTCAGATCAGCTCGTCTCGTACACTGAATCCAGTGTGTTCTCATTTGCTCTCAAAATAAAGAGGTTAAGGTCCATTTGCGACGTCACAAAGCAGATAAACAGGTTCAAAGCAATGATACTTCTGTCATGCTGTGACAAATCGTTCAGAGAATCACAGTCCTAACTTTTTATATAAAAGGTGATGAATGATACAGAGCAGTAAGGAGCCATGACGATGACCCAGTCTGTGGAGTACACATCGAACTGTATGTGAATGTCATCAATCTACAGCGTGCACAGTTGTGTTTTGCATGTCAGCTTACGAGGAGGAAATGGTTGTAGAGTATTACACTCCACAGAGAGAAAAAAATTATTTTAGTTGAATGAAATTAATTCCCATAACTGCCAGATGTGATATTTTCATCATCACTGCAAATAATTAAGATAATTAGATTGAAAGTAGAACACAGCCATGGACTGGCAGTTTTGACATGCACATGAATGCACCACCACACACACAGGCATCGTGACACCAGTCCTGCAACACGACGCTGAATGCTGAGAAATAAATCAGTGATGGCAGATTTTATTATATTTCAGAAAATGTATAACTTTGCATTAACTACGTTTCACAGTAAAGACTATAAAGCTGCTCTGGTTTTATCGATGAAATTGATGATCAAAAGTTAACACAATGCTAACTTCTTTTTCCAGCATACGTCGGGGTGGAAGTACCTGACTCTAAAGCTAAAATTATACTGGGGACATAACTCAAAACTCTCAGTGGTGACGTTATGTGAAAGAGACATAATTTCTTTTAAAAATGCTGAGATATCAGTGACAGGTATTTACTGAATTTGTTTTTTTTTTTAACAACAAGTAGCTTTAAACAAGACAAAAAAGCTTCTATTGCACTGCGAAATCATTCAGGATCATTCAATAAATCCTGAAAAAAAAAATCACAAAGTGTGATGTTTTGGACCTTATTTTGATGTGAGGTTTCTTCTTATCCCTGAGGAGAACGGGGGCTGCACAGGAATTGTAATCAGTCTTGAATAGTATTAGTGGAACTTAGTAACTAACGTACATCATGTTTCTTAGTGCCTCTGAACATTTTTAATTTGACAAATCAGTCTTTACTTTTACTGCAATCGGCATAGAGAAGAACATATTTGCTGTTTGGGGAGTGAAATACTCAAAATTTACATTTTCCTCTCAGTAAAAGTGAAACAATTTATGATTTAACCATAAATATCTAAGCTTGAGAGAAAAAAGAATGAGGAAATATATAATTATGGCTATGTTCATCCAAATTTGTCAGATTTTTATGGCACGGTTCCCAGGTTACTGCTTAGAACAGATGCCCTGTTAAAATATGATGAACAGCATTACTGTCGGAAAACAGTATAAAGATCTCTTATTTATTTGCAGTCTTAGTATCTATTTGAAGATATTTTTGTAGTTTTAAGTACCAAAAATGATCTCAGTAAAGTTTTACATCTCCTCTTTTAAGCTACTCTCAGGAGTTCTCTGGAGGCTGTTTTGTATTTGTGTCTTTAAGGCACATTGACATCAATCAATTCTGATTGGCTGACTCTTTTCTGTGTGACGCACGTCCAGAACAACCACAGGTTTTCTTTGATTTTGTTTGCTAGCTCCACGACAGAATGACTGCTCTGTGTTTATTTCTACGTAAAAAGTTGGGCAGTGGGCCGTGCAGAAGGCGGACTTATGGCATGTGCATGAGTTTGTGATGTCACAAACTTACTGGAGTCTAATCGGCTTGTTTGAACAGCACAGTTGCTGCTGTGTGTAGTTTCTAGTGGGTTCAGAGTTTTTACAGCACTTTTACAGCATTTATAGCGCCGACATCTGATTTATAATCAAAAAATAAATAGAAATATGAATTTATAAAAAAAAAAAATGAACTTTTAAAAAGATTGATTAAAAGTTGCTTTGAAATGGATGTATAAATTGTCATTTTAGGTTGTAGCTCAAAAAATGTCTCTACGTGTCAGGAGTCACATCTTTTCTTTGGAGTTTGCCAGAGCGTGACTTTGTTATTTTTCTTTTGAAGGACTGAATCACTCTGGCAAAGAAACATTTTCTTCACATTGTCATTGTCCAGTCTCTGACTTCACTTTGTCACAACCTGGCGTTCCTATATTACCTATGATGTAACTTCAATACAGTTTGGTCAAGATTCAGGTGAATTATACTACTAGCGGACAACTTTCTAACTCCACCGACCCAATTTGCACACACAATCTTCATTTTTCAACTATAGTCTTCAGCCACACAAACACTGCCTCAAGTGAGGTCACAGTATCAGACGTCACACAGCTCCCTCTGGAGCCACAGCAAGATTTAAACAACTTTTTCACATACAGTGTAATACTTCTCAACAGTTGTAAACACACTTTGTAAATTCATCAAAGTTCCCCTTTAAAGAGATATAATTTACCATTGACAAAAACTGGTCCCTCCATCTTCATTTCCAATGTCTCAAATAACTCTGGAGCAATTACCAGCTCATAAACAGCTCTGTTATCAGAATATGCTACTATTTTTCTGCACTCTGGATTTGTATCTACAGAACAGGGCCCAGTTTAAGTTTTGTTCAGTTTCCACGTCCAGATCGGTCCATATTTTACCCACAGAAGATTTTGACAGGAATCAGAGTTATTACCTGGAAACTGCAGAGGCTGAAGAGCCTGAAGACACGTCTGACATGTCAGTCATTATTCACTATTCATAGTCAGATTAGTGGTGTCATTTAGGACTGCTTTGTTTGGGTGTTCACATGCTGATGTTCTCATCTTTCTGACTGTTTATAGGTCTGTTGAAGCTTTTTCTGTTTGCCTTCTTACATCATGAACCAATACTTGTAAAATTTGTCACACAGTGTATGTTGTCTGGTAACAGCAGGAATTACATATTGCCAAAGAAGCTACAAGCAATATGTAGAAGTTTGGAAGTCAAAGTGTACATGTTGTCTGTTCTTACAGGGCCATGTTACATGTCTGTCGCCCTCTCAGAGCTTCATACAGTGATCCTATGTGCACAGGCTGGACTGATGACCTACTTCTTTGGTAGAAACCTTTCAATGTAATTGCAGCAGATAGCTTAAATACGTAGGTTACAAAAGGTATAGACCTACAAAATGAGAAAAGGGCGAAATTATTAAGGTGACTAAGGTGATTGAAAATCCCTTTTATGGCCTCTGTTGTTTCAGAGATCAAATGTTTGGCTACTTTATGCCTCACAAAAAAAAAAACAACTGGGCAACCTTAAAACTAGTTACATCATTGAACAAAAAGATCATCAAGATTTTAAAAGAAAGATTCTGGTTTGGGATGTCATGAATTGCATTAATCCCATCATCACATATCATTATGTAATGTGTCACCCATCACATATGAAACAAAACATATTTCTTTATAAATAAAACACATTTTGCCACAGCCAGAACTCATGCAAGTAAAATACCAAATTAAGTGTGTTTTGATAGCTTAAGCATCAAAACAGCCTTTTTTTTTTAAGAAAAATATTTTATTTTTGTATTGTATGAAGTTCTCTGCCATTAGGTTATTAAAAGTCAAAACAAATAAAACAAAGCAGTTAACAAATGCTGCCAGACTTTACTCCTTCAAAAGTTGTTTACTTTCTGTGATGCCACACACATGAAATATTAATGCAAAAATCCTCACACAAATAGATACTTACATGTGAAACTCTGAGTTTTACAGCATAATTTCCAGAGTTAAGTTCTTTGGGATTCAGAAGAAGAAACAGCCAAACCCTCCGTGCAAAATCCATGTCTTCTTTTCAAGGCTTATTTCGCTTCATCGTGGACACAAACTCCAAACAACAGAGCAGCAAAGTGTCACCAGAATCCAAAGTTTAGCGTTAAGAGGGACTTCTAGGCAAACACCAGTGGTCTAATCACCCTTTGTTGGAAAGCTGCCACAGGTGCGATGTGCAACATGTCCTCTTCCCGTCCATTCGTGAAGCTCTTCCGTATTCATCCCACAGAGGAAAGGTCCCGAGCCGCGGAGCGTGCAGAGGATGCTGCGCTGTCTTCAGCAGCTGCGCAGCGGCGGGCAGAGGCGCACCTCGATTTGCCCTTGAGCAAGAGCGCATGACGGAGGGAGGATGCTACTGGACCATAGAGGATTACCGCGCCTGCGAGGCGCCCCATGCCACACTTAAACATGGCAGAGAGACATGCTGAGGGAGCTGTCACTTTTGCCACATCATTAAAACACAGACCAGCATACAGGAACACTCCGAAGAAACTTGAACTTTGTTTAAACCCAAAGTTACGAGTTGGGAAGACTGGATCTTTCATGTTCACATACAGGACAGAATGCTGCTTTATTATCATGTAAACAAGTCATCTGAGCATTGAGTTTTTGCTGGCAGTCTATGTAAGCTCAGCCATGTATGGATTTATTAAAGTAGGCCTACAGGCCGAATCATTTCACTAGTTCTGCATTTGATTTGTTTCAAATACAAAATAAGCTCTTTGACGTTGCAGTTGGATATATCTGACTGAACCTTGTAGTGACAGACAGCATGTGATGAAGGCCTGCTGCTAAATTTCACTGATGTCAACAATCGGAAGAGCTAATCAATTAAATCTGCGGCTGTGAACTTGATTTGGTAACCAAACATGTTGCGCTTGGATGAACCCTAAAAGGACATGGGTTCACACGATCAGCCGTGTTCCCAGTGCGCTGGAGGGGGGGATGGTGGGATGGGGGGGGTCGTTTTGGATTACCTACTCAGACCTTTTAGCCCATGTCTGAACTTCACCCTCTACTGGCCAATAGTCTTTATGACAGGGCAGCCACCACATATCG